>NW_028292581.1:6084624-6684624 GCF_029948245.1 Actinia tenebrosa | reverse complement strand
AGAATTTTAATTATTCAATCTATAAATATTTACTAAAAGCAAAATGGATGCCAAAAATCATGATAGAACTAATAAATGCACTTTTCAGTGCACAACACAATTTAGCTCATTGAAACTGAATATGCCCGAATATTATAATAATAATAATAATAATAATAATAATAATATTGATGATGATAACAATAATAATAATAGTTTATTTATCCACATAACGCCTAGGAGCATTTACCATACTCGTGTTTTAATACGCACATGCGAATATAAAAATATATAAAATCCTATATATAATCATAAAGTTAAAAAATACTAATAATAATAAATTGTAATAATTCTATTATAATAATTTAAATTTAAAAAAAAGATAAGATACGATAATAAAAATTATAAACAAAATATAACATATATAATACGAAAATCTAACGATATATTAATGGTACGAAATCTAATTTACGTATAATACTTTTAAAACTGTTGGCACTAAAACCATTTCTGGCATTAGATGGCAAAGTATTCCAAAGATGACTAGCTATGGGTACAAAAGAATTGAGGCGCCATTTACTATCAAACAAGATACTATTTCGATTATCTGTTGAGTGTAAGTATGCAAAATTGCAGAGTCTCTGTCGTAAATAATGCCAAAGCATAGAGCCTAAGACCGACAGCTATTCTGGGAAAATATATAAGTAATAATAATAATAATAATGATAATAATAATAATAAAATAATAATAATAATAAACTTAAGTTCCAATAATAATAATAATAATAATAATAATAAAGTTCCAATAATAATAATAATATTATTATTAATAATACTGAATTATTATTACAGAATATAGATCAGCATAGCCCAGGAGTTATCTCGCTATGCTGTTTACCATGTAAATTCAAACTCAATAAAGTGTCAATAACAATCATCATCATCATCATCATCATCATCATCATCATCATCATCATCATCATCATGAAATGCTGGTGAAGCCATTATGTACCCGGTTTAAAGACAACTAACTTCGAAATATTCAAGAAAATATGCAATACGTTTTAAAATTTATGAACTTCTAAATTTTGCTGCATTTCAGTGATCATGGACGAGGACCTCAGTTTGGCTATCATTGTATATAAAGTGTAATGACCCTAAAAACAATAACAGGAAATCTTTTTCGTACAATTTCAGGGAGTCATCTACCTACTACACTATCTGCATTTATAGTGCTACCTTAATTCGAATTCAGTCATGGAACGAGGTTTTCATGAAATAAGGATATTTATTTATTATTTATTTTATTTACTTATTTACTTATTTCAATATTTATTTATTCATTTACTTTACTGAGCATAGTGAGTGACTTGGGTTTCAAACACTGCGCAGCGAACAATATACATAGTGCGATGATACAATTATGCGATCGCTCGATATTGAATTAGAATTTCAAGGAGTGGACCCTTACTGATAATGATCCTGTATAAATAAACCAATTACTGAAGTTTCTGGCATGGACTCGTGAAGAACGGCTTGCTTTTCCACTGTGTCTTCACCTCTTAATTAATTTGTTCAGAAACCCACAAAACAAACACACTTTGCGAATACATCTCTAGAAGCAGCTCCACTTGTTTCAATTTATGAAAAAAAAAAAAAAACTATCTACAATGCGATTAGAGGATTCCCTTTTTTGAAGTTTTCTGAGTTAGAGACGGAAATCAAAGAAACTGAATAAACCATCTCTGACTGCTGCTGATTATTAAACACTGATAAAATATTGCTTGTCTAAAAATGAGAGAAAAGAAATTGGGGAGTGGAATTTCTCCTTTTGTTGCAAATAAAAACTTTTTCATTCTTCCCTTTTGCTGCAAATCGCGGTATGCGGTTCCCTGCACCGATTTTTGATCATCTGTTTTTCTCGCGTCTCTTCATTTCAAATATTTTTTTTCTTTTTCTGTGGGTTTTTTTTTCCTTTTTTCATTAATTAAAAAACGTGCCTAATAATGACCCACTTTTCTCTCTTCTACTTTCTCTTTCTCTTTTTAATCTCTCCGCAACACTGGGCTCTGCAATCTGTGTTGAAATTTGCTTCGTCTTTCCCTTCTTCCTTGCTGCAGTAACCTCCCTCTTCCAGACTATCGTTTTTTTATAACTTGTACTTCGTTTACCGTAGGTAGGGAGGGTGATCCCTACTGCTAGGAATAACTCTTTCGCTTTAGGTGTATCCTGCCCGGCGAAAGGAAGAAAACTGAAACCTCGTCTCTAGCGTTAGGATCACCATAACTTCATATAAACGAGTCCCCTGTTGCTGCCTCAATCGATCTTTCCCAGCCTGCCTGGGACTCAGTCAGTGTCTAGTAAGATACTACAACACGAATTCTTCAATACCACTGGCGCTTTTTCATAAAGTAACAAATATGTGAATAGTTAAGCCAAAACGAGGCTCTAGAATCGAAACAATGCTGTTGTAACACTGATGCCATGAACAAAGCGACTGAATTTTAAGTCTTTTTTTCCACCGAGTTTCAATAATGATGTAAAACTCCCTCAAATTTATCAGTTTTATTAACAATTAAACGAGTTGAAGTTGTTCTAGCCATAACTAACTTCATCTATAAAGAAAAGGCAAGGTGGACGAAAGAAAAATCTGAACGCATATAATGAGACAAATAATCACAAGCCATTTCCTAAATTTCCAAATTATTTTATTAATACCTTTACTCAAAAATATAAGACACTTGAAATGTGCTGTGTCGTCCGGTCATAAAAAGCCTACCGTAATTTAGCTATAAATTTACTCTTAGATCTCCTTGAATTTTCAGTTCGTGAATATTATTGTCCTTTGATGTTGGAAAGTATCTTAAAACAGAGGTATTAAGGACTAAGATAATAGGGACTTTTGAGGTTTTAAATAAGAATTTTTTGGATTTTTAGATCGGCAAGAGGTTGCAGGTGTTATGACCAAAATGACTGGAAAGGTCATCTATTAGGAAGAATTCCTAAATGAAATATCGAAAACTGTCAGGAAAAAATAGCACAGTTTTACAGTACACATGAGCGAACCAGGAATATCCAGGCGTTCAAATAAGTCTATTCAACATTTCAGAAAATTACTATAATGCTGTCAAAATTATTTAGTTTTTTGAATCCTTTTTTCTCTTTTTTTTTTTTTTGGTTTTGTTACCTCTTAAGGAAATTCGCAACACCACTTAAAAGGGACATTTTCCAGGCACTTTTGACTTTTAATTTCAAAAATAATATTCAATAACATTAACAGTTAATCTTAGCTTTCTTTATACATTCAGAAAAAATGTTTTTCACGTCTCAAGGATTAAAAAAAGTGTTTTTCCATGTTTTATCTTGATTTCCATCAGAACTAAAAGGCCCAAGGCAATTAAACCATCAAAGTGAATACTATGCTTAACGTCTAAAGGAAGTGTTCTTAATTGATTACAACCATGCACTGGCCTCTATAATATTGAATTCTGTAACACTGAAATAATCAATAAATAAACTCCATTAAAAATATCCTTCTTCTAGTCACTAAATGCTAACAAATTCATGTTGAGCGAAATCTTACAAAGTTGTAGTGAGTAAATAATCTAGGTTTGGCATCGTAGATACGTAACGTCAAATCAAAAATATTAGTCTTCATGAAATGAAATTCGTTCGCAGCAAAGAGAATTCTTTGAAAACTACGCGAATAGCAGTTTAAAAAGCTCGTCAGAAAAATATAATTATTGGAAAAAAGTATTCTTCGATGTTGTTGTAACGTAACTGCTAGGAGTACAAGAAAACTAGAGTATTTTGAGCAGCGAGAAGCTCAAATCTCAAACGCTTACTCCCATAGAAAAATCAAAACTGAACGATTTTCACTCGAGCTGTGAAAGTATAATACGGGATTTCTTTATCGCCAAACCCACTACTTACCCATTGTTTCCCGAGAATAAACTCCCTTTATCCACAAACGACTTCTGTGCACTTTCATTTTGTCAAAAGAACAATCCACGCAAAAGACTTTGGCCGGTAAAATAGCCCTTTTCGAATCAAGTTCAAAATGACCTGTGCGCTGCTCTTGGAGAAGAAACCCTTCTGATGTCAGTCATAGATAGTACGCATATAAATATCGGAATAAATATTGACTTAGTGAGCCAAATTTTGATAAGAAAACATCAAACATTCTCGGTAGGCAATAACTCTTCGGTACACAAAAAACTCGACATTTGAGCTTTAAACGAAGTTGACGGAAATATGCGTTAAAGAGGAATTGGATTGTAAATATTTACGTTATTTAGGACACTTCATGAATTCAGAATAAAGAGTCAAGTACAACAAAAGGTAAATACCTGAAGTAAGGTAAGAGTGTAGCTCGTATGTAGCCGGACTGTTTTAGTCGTTGAATGAAGACAACGCTAGTGGAGTAGCATTAGCCGTGATGTTAGAAAATGAACAGGTGAAGTTTCTACCAAAGAAGCTCAATTGAATTAACGCCAAATTGATTGGTTTAGTGCGAATTTGAAAGATTTGATGAGGAATCAAGGAAACTGTTCGCTAAAGGCTTTGGGGCAGCCTTGTTGAAATGAAGTACGGATTTACCGGCCTGAATTTTCTTGGAATTGGGACGCATTCTAAAGAAAAGCCCTATAGAAGTTAACACAAAATTAGAGTTTATACTAATTTTGGGTTTGTTGCAGCGAGGTAGGATTATTTCTAACATTATGACTGTTCATTAACATTTCTTGATGTTTACGTTCTTCAAACTGTTGAGTACTGGAGATATGGGCTAGATAACACTTGGAAAATACTGGAAATTAATGGAAATTCTACTTCTACTTCTATCAAAAGGTAGTCACTGACTTGGCTATGATTTAGCAACATTTTAAGATAGAGAAGAGAAGCTTACCAACTACAGGATACGTCAAGTCAGTCCTTTGTTGTCCAAGAAACCAATTTTCTTCGGGACAAGTTAAAAAAATAACTCGGTAAAAATGTCTTCGCGCTTTAAATTGTAAATTGTATTTCTGTATGTGATTGACAGAATTTATCGATTGCAATAACTTTGAATTGGAAAACAAAAAAATATCCGAAAATATAAAAGTTACTAATTTTTCTAAAGCGGCCTATGGTCTTTGATGTCATGGTCTATAAAACACATCACTTGTGAATCATTTTTACCTTTTGACACGACAGCGAACAATTTTACTTTAGCTGCCGACATTGAGTGAACAAGTTATTAAATTGGGCATCTGACTTGTGAGCGGAAAGATGAAAAAGAGAGAGAAAAGCCGTCTTAAGTAGCCTTAATTTCGGGATTTTCATCACGCCAAAATCCATTCAAATGTTCAGGGTTTGGCACAGGCAAGGAAGTCAACCGTCTTGACTCAAGGAAATTAAAACAGTTAAAACGACGACCTCCCAAGTATTCCGTTTAAGAATTAAATGCTCCATTATATTGTGTAATTATAGCAAAGAAAGTTACGTTGGGATATCCATCAATCAAGAATTTGACATTCGTTAGCTAATGATCTATTTTTTTACGAAACACTATAGTTTTTCTTTTCGAAATGAGAACTTCGTAAAACAATACAGCCTATAGATATATGAGTGCTTTCTAATTTCGGAGTCAAAGATAGCGGTTCGCACTACATCGACGAATACCGTGCCGCTAGAAGAGCGGTGACCATAAGAACTAACTGCGGCAACCCACAGTAGAATAAACTTCGATAGGAACAACGATTCATTCGAAGCCGGCTTGGACGGTGAATATATCAAAGTTGATGCGATAAAAGAGGTGTATCGGCCAATTCCGACTTTATATTTACTCGTATAGTGAATATCATTGGTTGCTGTTTGTGGGCTGCCGTTTGAGAATCGTTCTTTTGTATCGCATTCAATGAGGTATATTAGCCCTGCTGACCGCAGTAAAACACGCCTCAAAAGAATTAAATAATTAAAACTGGCCACATAAAGGCAATGTTTTTGATAATCACGTTGGTGGAAGTAACTACACGTGGATAGGTTACATGGGAAGCGAAGGCTGGAATTATTTAGCAGGAATACAGTAGTCTACCCCAGCGTTATTAAATAACGAGCACGTTAATTATCACATCAATTAAACGCCTACGTTTTAAAGCCGATAACCTAGCGTTTAAGATGCAATAACGTTTCATATATTTCTACTTACTTTACTAAAGCATGACACTGATTCCCACATCCTAATCTCGGCATTTCTATTTTACTCTGCAAACTAAAAACAATAGAAATATCTAAATTATTTTATTAAACGTTTTTAATTTGACAAAATCTCTGTAAATTCAAATCAGTTAGCCTATAGTTGTCGCAATTCACATTTTAAAAGTTGAACACAAACTTTTAATTTGCAAACTGAAAATAGTAGCAATAACAATTTTTTAAAGCCCATGCGTTTATTAGTTGGATACATTTTCTCTAAATTTTAAATTCTTAATTCTTATTCTTAAGAGTTCAAAATGAAAATAACTTTTGTTTTCTGTTGAAATTCTGATCATATTTTTACAAAAATGAGAACATTTTTAATCTGTCTTTTAAGCTAAAACTAAGATAAAATTTAGTTAGGTCTGGTAAAAAAAAGATAAACACACATAAATAAATAAGACTAAATACGAAGAAAAATTAATTCTGGGTTGTGAAGGATTAAGACATCAACTTTACATATCACTATAAGTCTTGGTAAAAATACATAAACAACTAAATAAATAAGACTAAAAAAACAACAATAAGACAACGATAAAACAAAAGACTTATTAAGAAATATGATCTGTTATGTTTGCACTAGGTTAAGATGAATATTCTGGTTCTCACTAAGCTATCAAGTTTAGGTTTCCAAGGTTATTGGTTGCGCTGGACATGAATATAATCGTGTTTTAGTTAGGATCATTTATTGCATATTCTTAAACCGTGAGATGCAAAGTCTGTCGTTTTTGACGTGTGAGCTTTGGGAATGAGAGGAAGGGAAATATTAATGAGGAAGTGAAGAGAAAGAGGAAGGGAAGAAAGGAGGGAAGGAGGAAGAGGAGAGGGAAAGGAATGGAGAGGAAATCAGAGCGTGGCAAATACTAATAAGCCTTGTCAATGAATAAGAAAAAGTTAAATGCCATTAAGATGGTTACCTGTGGTGCTCTGCTCCCTCGCTTGGGAGGACTTGAATACAGAATAAGCACCTAAAGATGCAATCATCGCCTGGGGAAAAAAAGACAGAATTTTAAATTACGATTTTAATGAACTACCACAATGCCGAAGACTTGCTGATGATGATCATAAGATCCGATGTGAAAGTCTAAGCTTGGGTTCCCCGTGGTTATGACGTCATTAGTTCCCACTCTCTCTCCATCCAGTTTCTTTCAAGTTTTCCAAGATGGAGGAAGAGAAGAGATCGTCTGTTGGAAAGCTTTTAAATGGAATAGACAGGTAAAATAAGACTTCATTTATCACCCTGTATCGAGATTTTTGAAAAGATCAGTTTAATTCTCCATTCCAATGATTTCTCGGATGATTTAACTACATCAAATGAAAATATTCACGTGAATTATCGGCTTTATAACACGTGGATTTTAAAGCCGAATTAGCTATGAATTTGTTATATCGATCATATTTTTGCTCGAAGCATTATATTTTAGTTAATTGATTTTTGATTCTTAATTTTCAAGATCTATTAAAAAAGTAATAATCGATATAGATTATAATTGATGTGCTTGTATAAAACGCTGGTGATCATAAGCTTAGTAATCATGTCAGATCAACAAATCTACAATTTATATTTTGAATAAGACGTATCATAAAATTTAACGTGAATTTCGTATTTTCTCGCAGATATAACCCTGAAAACCTAAGTGCTTTGGAAGATTATGTACATCAACAGGTATAGACACTCTTTTTTGTTTGTATTATAATATTATATACCTATTATTATTTATAGGTGTAATACATAAAAATCATCACGTTATAATAACTTGATATCACTTCAGTTTACTTGTTTTCTCCATCATATTCAGAATGAGCAAGTGAGCAATATGATATGGAGTGAATATTGAATAAAAACGATGATATCAGCCTATTAACATGTATTTTTTATTACAAAGTTATCTAGAGTTGATACAATGACATACTGTAACTTTTTAGTGTTTTACCCTCATCAATAAAATCTTATTATTATTACTTATAATTTATTATTATCATTTATTACTATTATTCATTATTATTTATTATTATTAATGTATTTTCTTACCTGTGTATAGGTACATGACAACTTTTATGATTTGGATGCAAATTTGGCAGTCTTAAAGCTGTAAGTATTATGGTTTATGATTCTAACTAAGGATGTCACTTCAATAGGGGGCATAAGGGTTCGCAGTGATGCAGGTGATTGCTTTATTTTTGGTGCAGTTTTGCAATAATTTTTATTTTAACTTGTGGTATTGCGGTTTTACAAGACTTAAAAGTTTACAGTTATCTCTCTTCCATTTCTTTTGTTTTAGTTGAATTATTTAAATGCAGTGCAAGTGTTTTGTCTGACAGTACTTGAGCCAGAGCCCATTATTGTGCAAGATTGCAGTATTGCAGTTTTTCTTTTTTCTTTGCAGTTTTGCAGTATTCAGACTCTACTTACAGTGTACACCCTTCCCTTCAAAGATTGAAAATATTTTCAAATTAAATTTTATAACACTTGAGTCTCTTCCTCCCTCAAAAAACATATATATGGCTTATTTCTGATGTCACAATTCATAATCAAAAATAGGTAGTTATTGTTATTGCTTCAGCATGATACCATCAACATCAATGCATGATACAGTTTACTTTTAGTTTTTAAATTACGTAATAACTTATATTGATGTATTTCTTATTAGGATATCAATTCAATCCTGCCTACTCTCAAACCACGATCACGTCACAAATCCTACTCAAGGCTCTGATGAATCTTCCTAATTCAGACTTTATCATGTGTCGCTGCGTAATAGATGACAGCATTGTATCCTTTACCCATAAAAGAGTATGCTTATGAATGAATATAATCTTTTTCAATCATGGAGATCTTAAAACCCTGCAAGAATATCTAAAAATTTTAGGAATTTTAATTAACAAACTTAAAAGTACTCTATATGAAATATCTTTCCTTGATGTATTTGAAACAGCAACAAGATCCAACAATTCAGAAAGTCATTACTTTAGCTGACCTATTAGAAACCTGTTCCTTTGCAGAAGCTTGGGTAGGTATATATTTGTATATTATCAAATTATCCCATAATTATTCCATGGTAAGAGATTAAATAGTTATACAGTACTTTGAATACAACATTAAACATTCCACTTATCACTTGCATTTCCTCATACATGCACCTCATACACTTGTACAAACAACAAATTACATGCCTTGTGGATATTAAATTCAAAGGCATTGTTTAACCAGATATATCTTAAGTTAGACCTGCAGATATGATAAGGCTACTTTAATTGGCAGATCATTGATAAGGCCAAACAAAAAAATATGTGCATTCCCTGTTGCGCTACTGACCCTAATTTTCTTGCCGATTTTTGCCGACCCTAATATTTTATCATTCCCAAATGCTCCACAGGGCTCCCAGTAAGCTCATTCCCACTGTTGTATCAGTAAAAAATAACGACCTACCAACCCTAATTATGTTTCTCATGCATCAGGAAACACACTTTTTTTGTTTGGTCTAATAACAGTTTTTAAAGCATTATGTGTATGAAGTTTCTTTTGATTCAATATTTATAACTATTTATTAGAATATGTACAAATATAATTTTACTTGTTTATACTAAAGAGATTTGTGGATATGGAAGCTGCTTTAACGGAGGGCATCACAGGATTTCATGAAGCTATTAGACTATGTAAGTACTTGTATCCCTTTATGCTAATCTAAATTTATTGAAATCCAATAGACTTACCAATTAAATTTGTAACTTTGGTTTTTGATTATTTCATACAGATGTGAGTTATGTCATTGGAATTACTTACCAAAATATTGATGCTGACCTTGCTTCAGAGCTGCTTGGAGGTGTTCAAGGTAAATACAGCATTTCCATACTACCTACAATGTATAAAGATAACTTTCCTCTTAAGAGAAAAAACAAAATCAGTCATTTGGTGCAGTCCATTTCTGACTTATTCTTTATTTTTACATTACATACATGTAATTGTGGCGATATTCGTGGTATTTAACAAACAGTTTAATTTGTTAATCTAAGATGCAAATCATAAATTTGGGAATGTTTATGACCATTGGTATTGAAACGTGTCAACCATTTTGACAATAGGTTTTATCATTTTGCTATGTTAGATTTCCCAATAACGGTATGTTAATTTCATGGTTAGTGATTTAAAAGAAACTAGTTGTAAAATAAATTATGTTATCATACCTCTACTTATTTACCATATCAGAAGATCGTTGAAGACTTTACATTCTGATGAATGGCTAACATCCGAAACACCAGTATAGTTACAAACTTTTTTACACAGCGTTTTTAAAGTTTTCTTATTCACTTGTTGTTATGCCCTAGGAACATAAGCCATACTTCAAATGAATATAAAAATATGGTTAAGAATACACTTTGAAAGTAAAAAGGATGTTACAGTAATTAACACTAACCTTCTGATTCAGAATGACTATGTATTTCTTGATCAACAGGTAACGATCTTCAAGAGTGGAGCAAGAAAATGGGCTGGAAATTCAACGTTGATGGTTCAATTTTCATAGCCAACCAAGAGGCACATATTAAATCTCGTAACATTGCCGAGAAGATTGATTTTGACAGTGAGTAACAAACTTGGGTTCTTTGCAAGTTGGGTTCTTTGGGTTCATGCACCTGCATGATTACTCAGCACTCAAAATTTCTTAAATTATTTCAAAATAATTCATATAATAAACTGCAGTACTTGCCTACTATAACTGCTAAAAAAATGTAATATCTTTCACTTATATATTAACATGCTGCCTACACAATATGCCTAATTATGTCACATTTTTGCAACACATAATCTATATTGTAACACTTGATTTTTTTTTGTGATTTTGTGTAAAAACTATATCGTAAGTCACTTTAACCTAATATTGCAATTTCATTGAATCAATCTGACATTCATCAAAAAACACATGAAGATCATATACAGCAGAGAGATTCAAGACAATTTCAACTGGGGGGGGGGGGGGGGGGGAAGAAGAGCAGTAGTCGTTACCATTGTTACCAGTAAAGACCTCATTCTTTATTCTTAATTTAAACACCAAAGGAGACTGGTTATCCAACCAATCTACCCCAAGCATTTACCAATCATAGCTAATTGGTTTTTTTTTCCATTTTTTAATAGGTGTTGCAAGTATAATTGCCTCGGCCAGATAAAAGTTCCTTTTGCTATTTATCCGTGACTCTCTTCCCTTGGTGTATAAGCAACAAAACAAGTTTGAATAATTATACATGTGATGTTTATATATATATAGTAACTGTTACTTTGGTTCAAATATCAAAATAAAAGCTAAGGTTCTGCCTTTTCCCATTCCTTTCCCATCCTTTTAATTTCCCAACCCTAAGTACTACAAAACTGAAAATGTACTTGTGAAATATTAAAAGATACTATGAAGAAAATTTTTTTTCTTGTGTTTTATCTGAATATTTATGTATCTTGAAAAATAAATGTTATAGCAGATCACAAGGTTGTAATTTTGAACATTATGTTCTTGTAAGATCCCACTTCTTACCAAGATATTTTGATTCCTGATTTTTAGAATTTCTCTATAGATTATTTCTCATTTCACCAAAAGCAGCAATCATGATGCCCACTTTCTTTATTCAATTGATCCCTCATATTTCCTTTAACTTTGATCCAAGAATCTATCTAAATTTAATCCCTGATCCAATCTAAAGCACCCATGCTGAATATTCCACGGTTTATGACCATTTCTCCCTGTTGTTCATTTCACTGCTTCCCCATTTCTGACATTGTGTCTTTCATTACCTTGAGCATTATTCGTTACGGTTGGTGCGGTTTCAACCGCACAAACTTTCAGGAAAAAAATATAAGAAAAATTTTAAAAATCTAAGAAAACCTGAAAACCCGAAAACCCTTGAAACCGGACCAACCAGAAATTTGTGGACACAGCCCTGTCATTTCTGTATCCCAATAATAATTTTTGGCTCAAATATCCAATATCCCTCTATTTTTCCTAGAATATCCCACTCTATACCCATCATACCTAATGAAGTCTCAAACCAAGAAAACCAATGAGACACACAGGCAACCCAAATAAGGAATGAATTGTAATATTTAGAGTCGTAACGGGTCAAAGATGCATGTTTTACTCACTCAGAACTATGTCTTATGCTAATGTTTCCCCCATTATTACTATAATATTCTTCAAATGAAATTTAAAAGCGTGACTTGCCTTCGAAAATAGGAGAAATCTTTGAAATAATCGTCGATATCCAAGTCGTTGAAGAAGCCATGATCAAGACTCTTGCGAAGTCTTCATCTTTCGTCGTGAAACGTCCAAAATAATAAAAAGTTAGCCAACAAAAGGAAGGTAGAAATATTCTTATAAAAAATGATAATGTTTCCTTTGCCGTTTCAAACATTATTTGACGCATTTTAGCTACGAAATTAAATTTACCAAGACCAACTGAGACTGCGACCTTTATCATTTCCCGCCATTTCGGTAGTTGCAGGACAACCACAGGAAGCCCAAAACTCATCTCAACTAATTCATTTTTAGTTGAGATGATACGACGACCGTATACCGTATCTCCGGCTGCGCAAGTTCAAGTTATTCAAGTTATTTTCATCTTTTCGGCTTTCTTATCCTTTTAATGGTTTCTGTATATGTCTTATCTCAAAGTATCATGTTAATAACGATTAAGAAAAATATCTAAATGCTGATGTTTTAGGCCAAAGTATTTGCGTAAATATACGTGGCGGATAGTTTTCGAAACACGCCCCACATGGAAGGAAGCGAGCATGGGAGCTTACCCATCAACTGTGTAGTCGACGTTTGGGTTTGCTGGTCATAGCAAGGGGTTAATCATTTACGGTCTAGGGGCCGACTAACCTCTCCCTTAGGCTTCGGCCGAGCTTCCTGATCAGTGTAATTTCCACGGATAGCGGTGTTGGGGCCGAAATCTCCAGCGTAGCCGTAAATGCTTCGCGCTGCCATACGACGGTTCAGCATTCGATGTCTGGAAGTATGGTCCTGGTTATTTAATCAATTAATAAAAAGATAATTAAAAAAAGAAAATGAAAAAACCCAGAAACTTATGAACTTTTGAATAGAAAATGAAATGGGAGCCGGAGTATTTTTACAAACTGCATGACAACGCTTCTATCTAGATCTAGTCTCCCCAACAGCCGCTTTCAGTGTCGTCACGCAACGCAGGGGAGAAAGCGTTGCGTGACGACACTGAAAGCGGCTGTGGGGGAGACTACTTCTATCCGGATCTACGGTTTTTCCTCCAATGATTTTTAGCCTGGAAATGATTTTTAGCTCATTCTTTTATACGTCATATCAAAGTGGAATCTCCACTGTGATTCTCGGTAGACTTGCAAAGTGGATGTGATAATTAAGAGGTGAAACCCAATACATGGTACTTTACTTGCTTGCATTATGGCCTGTGGACAAATTATTTCCAAATAAAGGTTTTGCGCACTCCTTTACTTCATATTGAAGTGGAATTTATCCCGAAGTTCTCAGCTTCTTTTGTTTAAACCTTCTTTTGTGATTGATTAAACAATTTTTACATTCATTGTAAGTCACGTGGATCATCCACTTGGTCATTCATTTTCATTCTGGCCGCCAACTTCTTTTCTTGGCACTTGATGAGCTGTTGTCGTGCAAGGAAGGCAGCTCTGATTCTACCATTAATACGTATGAAGTGGCGCAGAGGGACCACGCTTCCCTTTATATATAGTCTATTTACATATTTACAATTCCCTAGGGTATTCATCATAATATTCAAATAACTTTGAATATTATTTAGGACAACTGGGCTTTGCCAATATATAGATATGAACTTCTGGCTTTTCATCTTAGGCTGTGGAATAGAAAATTTAAAAACAAAGTAGGGCGGGGTTACAGTCCCCCAGTTTTACGGGCATTACCTCCAAGGTAGGGTACCAATATACATTCTTGAAACAAACTGGACAAAAAAAACCAATTTTTATTAAAACAAAGTCGTTTATTCACTCTCCGATATTTGAACCAGTACAGAGAAGACTATTTACAAAGTGCGCCAACACAATGGTTCGTGGTAAGGTGAACGAATTCCTGATTATACCGCAGGGCTATCGCTAGCGGTCCTGAGTACAATACATATTATATACATATTTTGATCGAGTAACGAAAGAAGCTTTCAGTTTAGGATGAACAGTACATAAAAAGATAAATTATCATTGAATTGCATCACCTATAGGTAATCTTAGAAGTCATTTTCACACTAATTGCGAAATACAGAACACACAAATGACACGCACTCTCTTTACTATACCATAAGTACACCACAAACAAACACCTTTTAATGTTCCAACGTTGGAGACGTTTAAAAAAAAAAAAAAAAAATGTTGACTCCAGTTTGCAGAAGAATATAGTGAAGACTTCTGATTGATTTGTATTTCAAATTTGGATATTTTACAAAAACAAAAATCTTTAAATCCAATTTAAGCACTTTAAAGTTTACACCGATTTGAACTTGGTTTTAATCGTCAAGTTGGCACAGCAAAGCCACGCCTCGCATGATCCAGTGCTCTTTTGGCTGGTCTGATGGAAGTCGTACTTCCATGACAAAGTTGGTCGAGTGACCAGTAGTAGACAAGGTACCTCTTCTCTCGCTTGTCTTGTACATAGGTGCGACATAGTGTGGGCGATCTTTGATGTCTTCTTTTTTACACGGTACCAGCCACATGACGGGCAAGGTGTCGAAGAGAATCTTTGGACGGGATTCCCCCACTGCTTTCGTTTCTCTGTCCCATCGAGCACCTTCTATGAAGAGACCATCAACATAGACACCATCTTCTGGGGGTGTGTCGTACTTTTTGTCCTCAAGGACAAAGTAGTCAAAAGTCAAGAGGTCAATGGGGATGGTGTATTTACGGGCAAAATTCTGCTTTGAACCTGTCAGGAAGGCTTGGGTGAAAAAGAATCCAGACAGCCAGAAGACAGTAGGGGCTCCGTTATCGTACCAATCTTGAAGGAACTTGAGTCTAGCAATCAGATCATTCACGTAGCTTCCCAAGGGTTTTAAGGATGGGTACGACTTCTTCATCCACAGAGATGGAATCTTGCCTTTCAACATGCTGCTGAATACTTCTTCAAGTTCTGAAGACATCACAACCAAACCCTAAATTTGACAAAGAAAAAAGGTTACTTTTTACCCCTGAATTCATACTAAAGGCTTTACGAGGTAAGCTTGTGTACCATCACCAGAGTGAATGGGGTATGAATAATATAGATAGAAAACGTAATCTAGCCATAATGTGTATAGAAAGTTCTCTCCTGTAGCTTAGGAATGGTTAATGATAAGGAACGAAACTTGTACAAAACTGTTTGGATAGTTGGTGTTGTTTTTTTGGTTTTTGTTGTAGTTTTTGTTGTGGTTTTTTGTTATAAACCTCCCTCCTCCCCATGCAACGTTTCTGTTTGTTGAACATCAAATGAGCCATTGGACCAACACTGTTGCGGGTAGTGGGGTGAAATATTTTTTTAGCTCCAAAAGAAGTAAAAAGAGAAGAATGAAGTCCGAACAGGAACGATACCCACCTTGATAGCTTTTTGTATATTGACCAGGCTTGACCGCACCACTTCTACCAGCCTATTAAACCTAACCATCTCCTGGACAAGTACAGTGTTCATACTCTGCGTGTAGGTTGTCGGATATTTGCGCAGCGCTGCTTCTGTATCAAATACGCGTGGCATCTTGCTCAAAATGTCCTCAGCGACTCCAGCTACAGTTTCGTCGTCGCATTTTCCGCCACCAGACGAAGCACGAGACAATGTCAAAAGAATGCTGTTGAAAAGGGACGTCGTTTCTTGTTGGTCTTTAGTGATGTCTGCATTCGCATGCATACCGAAGATCTCTGGATGATCGTTGATTGGCAGTTTCTTTGCATACTCGAGATAAGACTCGTAATCGCCGTCAGGCGCGGAGCAGTAATTACCACTGGGTGAGAATTTGTGGTCCGGTTCGGTGATGACGGTAGAATGGTAGAAACGATTTAGGATGGTGAGAAGGGTGCGTCTGTCACGATCATCTGTGACTCGGCCACCGTAGTTACACTCACCGGTCAAGTACCTCAAAGCATCGTACTGAACTTCCTGTTACATTTGAAAATAATAAGAGGGTAAGTCCTAGAGTTGGAAAAAGCTACAGAAAGTAGTATTCAAGAACATCATGGAAGTCCAAAGGGATGGGTTAACGCATCTGTGTTAACTGTGCTTAAATTGTGTTTAACACATTTTTTCCCGTTTTTTGGTGTTGTTGTGTTGTTGTATGGTTAAACATAAAACACAAGATCGTAAATTGAGATATCATGAAAATAAATGAATGTCAAAAAATGTAAAGAAAGGGGAAAAAGGGGGGTAAGTCGCTCGGTAAAGCACAAATACTGAAGTGGCCAAAATTGAAATTCGTTGTAAGGGCTTATAGACAAGGTGATTTCCATGCAAAAATAACAACACAACTATCAGGAAGAAGAAAAAAAATTTACTCACATCATATTTGTTCATGAACATGTGTAACTGCTGTACACTGATACGTAAATCAGTTTCGTTGAACTCGTAAGGGATGTTCCAACCAAGGGGACCGAATTTACGACGCTCTTGGACCAAGGCGTGGAAGAAGCACAATCCAAGCAGCAACTTCTTAAACTCAAACTATATCAAACATAAGAAGTTTGTTAGTGATTTAAAAACTTCTGAAACTTCTGAACAAAGGTAAGATTTGAGTCAGTGGATTAGTCGATGCTGTTATCAAATAAATTTATCCACTAGATAAGATATATCCGTCGGATAGCGCTATCCACCCTTCGTACAACCGGGCCCAGAAGCTTGAATCTAGTTTGGCAGCCCAATACACCGGCTACGAAAACTTCATGAGCAGCTTGAACTTTTCAAAGGTAATGCTAACAGGACGCCTATAGCATTTCCTTTATTTCCTGGTGAGTTCGCCCGTAAGAATGACAACTGCGGGCGCATCGACAAGTCCCGGGCGACATGTTCGTCTATAGCGAAGATCTCCTGCTTTTGCCCTCTCTTTATTACAAATACGTTCAATGTTAAAGTTCACATTTTCTTACCGATTTTTTACAGCTTGTAAAGAATTCAGGATCTGATATAGGATCACTAAGATATGACCTGGTTAGGTTAGCTCTTATTCCTTTAGGTGGCTCATTGGTCATTTTAACACCATTCTGAAGAACCGTCACAGGAAAGTTCGGCGATGGATAGCTTGTCAACCAGAGACGGAAATCAGGATGTGTCGTGTCGGGATTCAGTTCCTAGTGTAAATAATAAGAGATTAGGATAAGAATAACATTATCATATGATGGCCCATTTAAAATAATAGTGTAGATATTTTTATTTGCACTTAACTATATAATTTGTACATAATAATATTTATAAAAGAGAAAAATAAATAGTAATAGTAATTTCGAAGGTCTGATTATTTACATTAATAAAGAAGAGTGCCAGTAAGCTAGAGAGTAACTAAAGTTTCCGAGCCAGCTTACCATTTCTATGAAGAATAGAATTTTAAAAACGTGAATAGTCACGCAATCTATCAAATTAGAACTAATAGAATAAAATTATGATTGTGAATTATAAATATCTAAGAAAACAGATCCATTTGATTTCTTTTGAAAGGTACGTTCATAGACAGTACGTTCATACCAGTTCATACCTCACAAATCTTTTCCAATGTACTCATCCAAGAGGTGGCAAGATGACAGTTCTGTAGTACTACCCAAGTACCTTCCTTAACGGCTTTCTCAATCATACGCAAAGCAATGGGACCTTGACCTTGTCCGAGTGAAAGAGAACTCAGCTTAGGTCCTCCAAAACCCTAAGAAATGATCAGAACAAATAACAATTGACTTTAGCTTTCTTCTTGAATTGGAAATTTGGACGAAGGAGAAAGGGAGGGGGTGTTTGCTTTCTCGCGTGACACACCACGGAACATCCCACTTGATACTTGATGTATTTTCTTGTATAAACATCTATTTCAAAAAACGCTGTCGGATGCGAGATCCGAAATGGGTGGTCTGAGATTAAACGGATTTTTGTGCTTCTATGTTTTCTTGCTCAAATATGAAAAAATCACATTTCTAACTCAAAGGTTATGCTTCATATTCCAATCTAAAAGGAAACTACGTTGTTTGGCTGTGAATATATTACAATTTGCATCGTGCTACTTGGTCTCAAATTTAAGATTTCAGATCTCCAACCGATAGGTGTAAGCACAAGCAACTCGTCGATAACTTATTTTTATTGAAGCTTTTCTTACCTGATCATCTGCAAACTTGAGAAGTGCGGCAGTTGGATCTGATCCTGGAGACAGCACGAAGATAAGGGGAGCACAGGAGTTGGAGTCGGCAAATGCTTTACCAAGATCGAATGGTGGTGGCTCTACGTACTTCTTGCCAAGTTTTAAAGTGACGAAATCTTGTACACTGGGAGTAATCTGTATATACAAGGAGACCATTTGTATTGAACTTGAAATTTATGCGCATACTGATCGCGATTAGTCTAAAAGATTAGCTTGTTTACTTGCTTGAAGAATGGTCCCAAAAGTACAGGGATTCAAATAGACAGACAGACAGACAGACAGACAGACAATAGACATTCAAATAGGTATCGGTGTGTTGAACATTGGTTAGGTTTCAAGAGAAAACTGCCTCCCCCCCCCCCCCCCCCCCCCAACCCCTAAAAAGACCATGGACGTACATAGAGAACTCAAGCGCCGCTGGCAGGGTTACCAAAAGAAGAGAGTGACCCCAAAAAGACCAGAATAACGACCATGGAGGTATGATAAAAAACCCAAGCGTCGTAGAGTCTCGAAAGAAAAGTGGCACCAAAAGAAAACCAGAAAAGAGACCATGGACGTGTACAAAGAACCCAAGTGACCGTAGGGGTACCAAAACATAGGTCCCTCCCCCCCCCCCCCCCCAAAAAAACAAAGCCAGAAAAAAGACTATGTATGGTAAAGAACCCAAGTGTTGGTAGGGGTACCAAAACATAGGTGCCCCCCACCCACCCCCCCCCCCCCCCCAAAGAGGCAGAAAAAAGACTATGTATCATCAATTAACAATTATAACTTTCATACGTTAATGTTTATTCGGGTAAAATGTCAATGTATTTTATTATACAGGATACCGAATAAAAAAAAGTCTGTCTGTCTGTATGGTAAAGAACCCAAGTGTTGGTAGGGGTACCAAAACATAGGTGCCCCCCACCCCCCCCCCCCCCACCCCAAAAAGAGGCAGAAAAAAGACTACGTATGGTAAAGAACCCAAGTATTGTAGGGATACCAAAAGAAGAGTAGCCCCCAGTCCCGAGAGATTATTAAGTTCCAAGATTTTTCCATTATTTTCATTTTTACCTTGTCTGATCGTAAACAACGGAGTATCAGCATTTTCTGGAATGGGCCGAATTTCTCCTCCCATTCTCCTGGTAGAGGCTCTAGATGTGGTTCCTGTAGCATAAGAAGGATTCGGTTTCAAACGATTAATCACATGCATGAAAGAGATGATTTGAACGTGGTACATTAACTCAGAGGAGAACTATTGAACTGTACATAGCGAAGGAGTTGAACTTACATTGCTGTCGTAGATCTTCTTCCATCCATCAATGTTTCTTGGGAACTTTTGACGGAATCCCTTAAACCTAAAAGAAAATCCAGGGAGGCGGTTGGATTAAGTGTTTTTGGGGGCAATCTAGTATTTGGTGGGGAGTGAAAGCATTAATATCCTCATGAATGGCTATGGAAAGGGAAAATATACCCTACCAGCGTGGCGTAACAACAGAGAGTAGATGCCTGCAAATTGCTAGTGAAATTTCAAGGATTACGGCAAAGCTGCAATAAAATCGCAAGAGAAATTGCAAGAAAACAGCCCACTATGTAAGTATAAGATTCTGATCTATGCATGTGGCGGCCATTGTTTCTTTGAATCTATGAAACATAAAACTACCATAACGCATAAAATAATAATAATAATTAACGATTAAGATAACAATCCTGCATTCAGTAACAACTTACTTTTTCAAATCTTCCAGCCTACAAATTTCATCCCATGATCTGGCAGGCAGCCAGGTTGCAGGGTTAGCATGTGGATTGTCAAGACCTACGCCTCCTGTAAGAAGAAACCTCCATTCATCGCTGCACACATCGTGGTCATGCATGAGGATGTTCACACAAAGAACAAATGAAAACAGAAGCTGAAAACAAAAAAACAATGTGAATTCAATTTACTGTGGAATAGGAAGTAAAGAGGCATCAAAAATATACAAGGTGTAACCTCCATACCAATAGTCCATTTCACGGTTACCTGGACGCCATCTTGGATTTGCATGAAAGCGAGGCTGACCTTGAGTCGTCTGGAAAGGCTTGAAAAGTTTATACGGTAGTTCCGGTGACTGTTCAAGTAAAAATGAACTCAAAACGTTTGAAAAACGAAAGAAAAAGCGTAGGTCCGCAATGTGCTGCCTATTGTGTTACGAACGCTTTTTATAAGAACCCAGACTTGAATTTTTTCTCTTTCCCGAGTGACAAATCAAAGCGAAATCGATGGTGTAATCGAGAGAAAATATTTGCTCTTGTGATACTGACATTCATCGTTTAATGACTGTACTTGTTTCTGAAGTCCATCTACTTGCATCCTCAGCTCTTTTATAAGTTCATCCTGAGAGTTTTCTTGGTAGCCCTAAAGGTAAATTGGAGCACTAGTTATTAATCTCCAAAGCTCACAAAGTCAAGGGTGTAAAATTTATTGAGATGTAAGTTACATTGCCATAACACATTTACCTCCATATTATCGATGTTTTCCACTGGAACTGCAACATCCTCTTCGATATTACAACTAGTTACAAAATCTTCAGTTCTTTTGTCTAGTGTCTCAACTTCTCTTGATTTAGGAAGTGCTCTTTTGTTGGTATCTTTAGATTTACTTCATTGATGACCAAGTGATGGTTCCGCGTCTGCATGATGTAAATTTCAAAAACAATAGTAAATCTTTTGCTTGATCCGGTTTGCTTATAACACCATGAAAAAAGTTTACCTTTAAGCTTACCTTTTTTCAGTTTCTTGATCCCAGTTCAATGTTTTATCAATGTCTTTTTCCGAAAAATGACTACTGTAAACCACTGTTCACCTCGTGATATAGAAAACATCATGGCCGTGCCGTTTCTTTATAAGATTACACCATCGATTTCGCTTTGATTTGTCACTCGGGAAAGAGAAAAAATTCAAGTCTGGGTTCTCATAAAAAGCGTTCGTACAGCCATAGGCAGCACCGACATTGCGGACCTACGCTTTTTCTCTCGTTTTTCAAACGTTTTGAGCTCATTTTTACTTGAACAGTCACCGGAACTACCGTATAAACTTTTCAAGCCTTTCCAGACGACTCAAGGTCAGCCTCGCTTTCATGCAAATCCAAGATGGCATCCAGGTAACCGTGAAATGGACTAAAGGAACTTGTACAATTGGTAATTTATAGAGATGTGACGATGTTTATCGTATGATAAGATAAGAAAAAAATGCAGCGTTGCTGAAACGAAAGAACTCAGAAAACAATCTGAGTTACAGATGAAGGAATAGAAAACGCGCGCGCGTGCTATGTGCAGTAATAAAGCACGAATGAGGGAGGGGGGAGGGGGGGTTGGCAGAACACAAAAGAAGTATTAAGAGAAGCACGAGTCGTCTTTATAAAATACAAATTACAAGAACTGTTATTTTGGATATGAATTACTCAACTGAAAGTGCGCGCGCGTGTTGTGTACTACATAAAGCACGCGCTCCCAACCAATCAGAACGCAAGATTTATAACAGTTATTTTATAA
Organism: Actinia tenebrosa; assembly: GCF_029948245.1. Lineage (NCBI taxonomy): Eukaryota > Metazoa > Cnidaria > Anthozoa > Actiniaria > Actiniidae > Actinia > Actinia tenebrosa. The sequence continues at coordinate 6,662,557 of NW_028292581.1, read as the reverse complement.
TGGGAGTTGGTGAATTTCACCTGCTAATTAATACTTTGACTGTATGTATGTTCCACCTGGCTTCATTTTCTTGTGTGGTGTGTAATGGGATTTGTATCACAAAATGCGGAAGCATGCATCTCATGATGCACTGCACTATTTGATCGTGACGTATAATAGTGTGAGGGTCATTGAGCCCGTGTGCATCAAAATGTTACAAAGAAAAAAACAATGGTTACAAAATGGAAGTTGAATAATGTTGGTATTACCTTGTCTTTCTCGAACAGAGATCTGCATACGTTGCAGTAGAGAGAGTAGGTAAAATGGTTCCTTAGGTTACCTAACCTGTAATATATAGCAACGAAACTGGTGAGTATCTTATCTCATCTCCAACTCTATAAGCAAGCCTTGCCCTGACTTTGATCAGCCCTGAGGTTGTTTCAGGGTTAAATGTGTGAGTTAGCCGTGCCCTGACTTTGATCAGCCCAGAGGTTGTTTCAGGGTTAAATGTGTGAGTTAGCCGTGCCCTGACTTAGATCAGCCTTGAGGTTGTTTCAGGGTTAAATCTGTGAGTTAGCCCTGCCCTGACTTAGATCAGCCAAGTGATCGTTTAAGGGTTCGATCTGTGAGTTAGCCATGTCCTGACATAGATCAGGCCAGAGGTCGTTTCAGGGTTGGATAAGATTGATGATTGGTTTGGTTTGAGGCAGTAGAAACAAAAAATAAGTAAATACAAAAAAATCGCACAAGAATTTTTGTTCGCTACCTGGTGTCTAAATCTTCAGATTTTTCAGAGTTATCAATAGACAAGATAAACAGGTTGATGAACCACGTCAGCGAGTACTGGTACATAGGTTCGATGTTCGCCAGGTCAGCGATGGAGAAGAACAGGATAGATGAATGAACAGCAATGGGTTTATAGCCCATACGGGTTTTATCGATCTTGATTTCTGTTTCCTCTGCGATTGCCTGTAAATAAAATGTTTTGTTATCACGATTAGGATCCAATACACAATACTTGTCACGTTAGAACACAAGGCAATGGTCCCTTCTTAAATTGTCTTGAATGCGAAGCTAACATGAAAATACAAAAGAAATGCCACAAATTTCATCGAGAAAAAGTGTGATTTCTTTTCTGTATCCATGGGAGCCTCGCATACACAATACTTTTGAAGAGGGTCCATTCTAGAGAGTTGGGATTAGGAGCTCTCAGTGGACACTTTTGTCATTATTTTAACAAAAGGTTGTATTAAATAATGTCATTTTTACATGAATTATTAGTCCAGTTTCTAGAAATTGAAGCCATTGAAAGTTTATGGATCCACTCTAGAATCAGTGATTACTAATAGCAGTTATGAAATTGGCCATCATCAGCATCACCACCACCACCACCAACAGCAACAACAACCAAAAAAAAAAACCGCAACAACAACCAATACGATCCCCGGTCATACCCAACCACGCTATAACTCCACCACTACTATCGAGATCAACTATTAAGTATATCAAAATTATTGATTGATTGGTTGATTAAATGATTGAATGAATGAATGATGAACTGAATAGCAACAGGAACACCACCATCATTAGCACCGCCATTTTATTGACAATGTCCCAGTTATTATAACCAAAATCATTATCATAAATTTATCTTCATCCAAAGCAATATTGATCTCATCTGAAAGTGAAACTGACCTGTTTCTCTGAGATCTCATTGGCCAGTACTTTGGAGGATGACAAGACGTTGATAGCTGTTTCGTCTTCAAGGATGTTCCCTTCAGAAGACGATAGAACCTCGAGGATTTTATCCTCGATCTCCTTCAGTTGTCTGTAAGCAACAAAAATACACGTTATCACAGACCTTGAATTAAGATCTAAAGAAGACGAAGAACAGGCCATTTGCATGATGACATTGAAAATATTACTATCCCTACCAGCCAAGGTATTTCCTTGCTTAGTAAAAATTGTATTGCCTCGTGCAAATAGTGGTAGAGGTAGTACTAAGGACTTGAAGTAATTCAATTAAGTACCTTTTATTCTCAGCACTCTGGATGATAAGTGCATTCTTTTCTTCCTCTAGTTCTGGTCGTTCACGAGCCACCACGATACCTAGCAACTGATCTTGTAATCCTTCCGGTGTGATCATGAAGTTGAGTAGTGTAACCTAGATATAGATTACAAAGTTTAAAAATCCTGTACTACAGACTTTGCGTTCCTTAAATGAGAAGGTGCTATGGTGATGATGACAATCCAAGGATGTCATCGACTATGTCCTGTCCGCAAAGTTACGGTATGTGGTTTCTCATAATCACTTGTATAGATAGAGCAGAAAGCATTGCTTTTAGTTAACGGAACTTTTTCTTCTGTATTAGGATTCATGTCAAAACATGGACCGCAAAATAGGAAAAAATCTGTTCACAGGATAATTTAAAGCAACACTGCCATCATCCAATCAGGATCAGGGTACGTCACAACCCATGTACCCTATAGTATAGGTTATACCTTACCTTGACCGCGGTCTCAGGAAGGTAATGAGGATTCCTTAGCTTGGTCGTGATATAAAACCTGACAAATCAGGATAAACAAAGTAGATTACTAACTATAGATAAAACAATCATCAGGGCTCTAAACAAGAACAGGGAAAATGATGCGAAAGGCCTTTCTAAACGCCAGCTGGGAATAAACTGATTTTACCATAGTAAATTTAGGCGGAAAAAAGGAGACTAGTCAACAGATGTATTAACCATCCTGTTATATAACAATGACTTTTTTAATACCATAGAGGACCATTTGCAAAAAAAATATAATATTAAAACATTTATGTGGTCTTGATTTTTGTATTTCTAAAAAGAAAAAACATGCTTAATCTATGACTGCAAAATACTAATATTGTCTAGTCTTCGGAAATATTTGTTATGTTCATCGATGACTGCCAAAATTCTCCCCCCCCCCCTCCCCTCCCTTAGGATAATTGTATGAATACCTGAAGTCCTTAGAATACTCGATGACACTGTCACCCACTTTGATACAGATACTGCCTCCTTGTTTAAAGGTCTGTTTGAGCAACAGGGGCTCCAACAAGGGATCCAACTCCTCACCTACATTCTCGAGCAGAACCTATTACCGTCAGAAAATAACAAGAGTATAAGTAAATTATTAATATTGATTATAATTATAGGACAGACAGTTGGGTTGTTCTTAATCGTTATGATGTAATCAACAGGTTTACTTGAAATATCACATGGTGATCACATCATCTTCATCATCATCATCATCACTACCCCCCACCATCATCATCGTTATCATGATTATCATCATGCCACCACCATCGTCATTTATATATTACTAACACCAACACCAACACCATCATCGCCTTCTCTGTCAACATCATTAGTAAACAGGCAGAGAGGAGCATTTGAAAGAACAATTTGATGATATTGCATTAAATATTCAAGATAAGGCGAGAGAAAAGAAAACGCCCCTTCACTCGAATGAAGCAAGCAAGTAGGAAAAAAAGATGTTTTGCAGATGGTGTGCCTACCCATCATTCCCTTGGTCCCTGTCATTTATCTTCAAACTTTTTTACCCACAGATCTTACTGCCCTAAAGTTAATAGTTTAAGTATCTTTAGTTTACTTACCGGAGTGCCAAACTGGATGCAGTTTTCCAAGGTTCTGACATAGTCAGCATCTGTTAGTTTAATAACGTGAAGGTTATTTTTCTTCTCCATGTTTTTGACCCATTTGTTTGCCTGTCCTTGTGGATCGATCATCAGTGGCCATCGATTAGCATTACTTAAAAAAAGATTAAACAAGAGAAATATTTAGACTTACTCTCACTGTTGATTATAAATAACTGCTCATTAGACTGACGGGCCTTGATTTAAATTTGTCAAGATTCAAATTCCCTGAGTAACTAAGGGAACGAGTCAGTGAAAGGTCATTTTGTCAGTGTATTGTTTTCTTTATGTTTTTTGAAAATTCCAGCTCCAGCTGTGTATGGTCCCCCATCTCTTATCAACTATCACTTACTCTTACCCCTGGACCACTGGGTGGAGTCGTAATAATGGCCTCGTAACCACAGACTCGTGGCAGCAACGAAAATCGTTTTACATAACAACAGTTTACATTTTTCACAAGAGTAAAGTTCCTGCGTTGTCTCACGAATTGCATTAGGAATGGCTCGATGGGTCTACGTCTCACCTCCCTGGTGAGAGAGTCATTGCATAACTCTTCTTCCACATTTACCTTATGATGATTCCATTTTCTATAGAGAAACTATCTGTTGGTAGACCACAAATGTTCCAGTCTCGGATCTGGACTGCTTCTCCTAGTGTGTTAGTGACGGAGAAGTCCTCTGAACAAGGAATGTTAATCTCTTTGCACTGATTGAGCCACCGAACTGATTGTTCCTGAAATTGAATTATTAGGTACCTCAGCCAACGGGAGATCAAACAATTTTATAATTAGACGAAGCAACATATCAACAATACACCTTATGGTAGTCAACACTGTACATTAGGCATTTGGCGCAAAACACGGCTGATTTCCAAGATGTGTCTCATACCGAACCTTAATCATACAGCGCCATGTTTATTCCCATAAAAATTAAAAACTTTGTTTCAACCAGCGTAAACCAGTCCTGAAACACTTGAATACTTCATTTCTAATTTTATATACAAATAAAGACTGACTAAATAGCTGAGGACTTATATCTGGGGTATGACTTTTGTAATTAAGCTGCGAGCTTGTAAAAAATAAACTGCGCACCATTTTTACGTCATTGAGAATCAAGGGAGACAATAGTACACTAACCTGTCTAAAAGCTGCTGTGAACGCGCCGAGGTAAGCCACTACTCCAGAAGATACTAGAACATCACCAATTAAGTTTTTGAAGCGAATGCCAAGAGCGTTAGCTACTTCTGTCCATCTGTTTGGTTATGAAATCAGTAAAAAGGACAAGATTATTATATTCTAACGATCCTTTGTCCCCCCCCCCCCCCCTTTGTTAAGCCCTGGTACCACTAGAATGCTCTTCACATAAGATAATGGTGTTAATAGACCTTTTGAGCTTGGACGTAATTTTTTCCCATTTCAAACCACGTGTCATTCCCTAGAGTATCATTTCTTTGTATAACGGTTGCGCACGATAAGATAAGACACATGAATATGGAAACAACTCAAACAAAGAATCTTATTCTAAAGATGATGACACGTGGTCTGAAATGGGAAAACAGTAGTACGTTCAAGCCAAAAAGATCTACTGGGCCAGCCATGTACGTGCCGTAAGTCAGTACTGTATGTTCCCCACTTACACGAAAACTGCTCAAAGGAGATTTGAAAATTATCTGTAATAGCATATCAGAACATGGATTAGGAGAAGGACGTAGACAATACTTCGGTCAATCCAAATCTTTGCTACTACTATTCAATGCATGCATATGCTACGATACACAATATATGTTTTCTCGATAGGGATTTATAATGGAAGTAATCACTTTAGTTACTGACCTTGTTTTTTCACCTCCAAGACCACCAATAAGCTTCTCGGCTCTGTCAAGCTTTTTGGTACAAAGGTCGACCTGTATTTTTAAAATTCAAGACAGGTTTTAAGTAAAAGCAACGACTGAATGCATTTTAGGTAACAGGGACTAAACAAGGAGCGGCTCTACTCGTTTATTTGAAGCTGGTGGAGAGATGATTAATGACTGGAAATACGATCATCACAAACCTGCTTTTCCAAGTCAGCCTTCTTCTTGACGTTAGCTTCGTACTTCTCTTGTAGTCTCGCAAGTTTGTCTTGTACCTCTTTCAGCGCAGCACGTTTTTTGTTCAAACCCTGCGGATAAATATTGCATCATTGAGAACGCTTCTATCCTTGAATATACTATGCTTGTACGACAGATTGAAGGGTTAGAGACTGATGTGACTGCTTAGCTTGTATGTGTGTGTTTATTGTAAGCACCCCTCTAGAAATCCCCCCTACAATGTAAATAAGCTACAGGGACTGATAGAGACTGTATTAACATGTTTAATCCGTGAATCTACAGACCTCCATGGCTACTGCTAAATCTGATTCAGCTTCTTTGAGAGCGATTTTTTTCGGAGCAACGACGCGAGCCACTCTGAAATGAAACAATTTTCGTCATGAGAAAATGATACACTAGAGAAACTCTATTAGGAATAACGGTAACGTAATCTACCAATCGACAAAATTTTATTAGACTGAACAGTTCGTAGGGGGGCAGGGGGTTTGAAATAAAACCATGCGTTGGACGAGCAACAGCGCGCGCAAGAATACTAGTCATCCTTTTACAACTACACTGAAACGTCCACATCTTACGATTCTTAAGTTTTACTACCCCATTCCCAAACAATGGGGAAAAAGTCAGCTTTTAGTGCCTTTGGCTTCACGATATTAAAACAAACCAAGAACTGAAACCCCGTGAACATTACCTTTCATAGGAGTCCATAGCGATGACCCATCGACACAAGCCTTCTGCTGCAGTAGACGCTGTTTTAATCTTATCGGGGTCAAACTCTGGGTTAGATGTGTACTTGGTGCGGATTTGTTTGATGGAAGCAGCTGGAATATTGTCCTTTGATGCAAAGAAAAAAAAACAGTTAACTATCATAGCGACGATTTTCACGCGCTTATCTAAGATGCATTCCTTGCATCCCTGCCTATTGACTATGAATTGGTAGGGAAGCACGGTTGGCGTAGTACCACCAATGCCTCAGCAATGTCCAATATTTGCGGTTAATCATTAGGTTACATGTTTATAGTTTAGGGTTTACCTTATCATAGGTCTGTAATGACTGCAGGAATTTCATGTCTCCAAGAACACGTTTCGAGGGACCCCAGAAGTCCTCAATTTTCTTTCCTGATAGAATAGAGTACGCAATAGATGAATAAAATATAACCTATCTTTACGAAGGTCTAGTAAAGATGCGGGGAAAATCTCGATGAAGCAGGGTGGGGGAACTTATACTCTTATAGGATATTATTATTTGTGTGCGCAAGAGAGAGAAGGGGATGGGGTGGGGGTGGGGATGGTGGTAAAAGGACCAACCACTTCATATTGCAGGTTTTTCAGTTTTAAGATGTGGAAAGGAAACGTACTTGAAGATATCACTTGAGAGTATGAACACCCACTCACCTGATCCTGATGGATCTGGAATCCTATCTGGTTTAAAGCCTTTCAAGATACAAATAGCTTCCATGACAAGTTTGACACCAGATGGAGGACTCTTCATGGACTTAACCACAGTGATATCCTATAAGGGTATGACACACACACAGTTAAGATAAATCAGGATATTGTCGGCTGTAAATACTCCAGTTTCGAGTTCTCTGTTGCTCAGGGTTAGCCTCGATTTTGTGTAGAATATCCACGTGTTCCAGTGAAGGTCCGTGGAATTTCAAAGTGTTTGTATTGTTGAAGTTGTGCATTCTTTACTTTAGCGTTGGTATTTGTGAATATTTAGACACTGATATGAGGCTAAGTCTGAGTAAATGGGTCTGTAATCAAAGAACACAGCGGTAACTAATTTGGACATCGAAAATGGTTTATTGACACATGAAGAGCGCATGTGTGACGAAGGGAGTCATAAGCAGCAGTTATTGCTCCCCCATACCACTATACGAAGAAGTGACTTACTTTCCACAGAAACCCCATGAACAGTTCGTTCATTCTCTCACTGACATACTTACAGCGGGTGTGAGTGTATTCAATGCAGCTAACGCACTCTCCAGGATAGGGATGGCTTCTCCAAGATCTCGATCACAATCATCTTTGATTGCTTTAGCAGCCATTGCTTGTTCGTTTGCCACAGCCTCGTCTGCTTTGACGATCTAGGAAGTACAAATACCCAAAACGTTAGACATTGCTTATAGCTTCCCTAAATAACACTCTCAAGCTTGCATTTAATTTGGATTCAGTGATTTAAGAACTACATCGAAGTAAAAAAAACCTGCCAAATTTTTCTTCCTAATATGCCTCTTCCTGTTATAGGTTTCCGTTTCTTTTAACTTTTTCACTTTATCCCATTTCCATGACATTGTATGAGAGTCCAGTATCACGTACCTTTTCAGTCTTGGCCACCTCAATAGAGTCTCTCTCGATGATGACCATGATATCGTCTACCTCTTTACCCGCTTGAATCAGCTGTGGCTGTAGGGCTTCCAGCTCGGCTTGCATACCTGAAACCTAAACATTTAACACTATGTTAGGATAAAAAGTACTAAAATCAGCATTTAATTAGTATTGCTTTACACTTGTGACGGACATCTTAAGGACGTTCATGGGCATTGTTCGCGCGAATCCTGTCTATGCATGAATTTAATGCGCGCGCTTATCGTGATGACGTCATTCAAATGCTTTGATAAGCAAAATATCTTGAAAACGTTTTTAATCCCTTATAGCTAAAGAAAGTCGGTCACCCCCTTTTTTATTTCATTTTTCGAAAGTACTTTATAATACCAAATTTTAGAGGACAAATAAAGGCTCAATGAAGTCTGTGACCCCCATTTTTTCCAGTATGATGTACTTTCATCATGCAAAATTTTAAAAAATCCGAAAATCTGAAGATGGGATCTTTTTCCCATGAACGTCCTTAATTACAGTATTCATCATCGTTTTACGGTCATCATCATCATTTTTCCCCCAAAAAATGCTTCTTCGTTGGCTTTTTTTGTTTCAAACAGAGCTTACACACAAGACACGTCATAAACTCGTAATTTACCTGAGATTGAGCGGAATCAAGTTTTTCGAGACCCACTTCGTATCTACGCTTGGCTTTGACCACCTCGCTGTAAAGAAATTAAAAATATCAACATCCATTTTACTTTATCCAACAATCGAGGGGCACGAGCTGCGTTTGCGTTTTTCAAGGAGAGGAGAGGAGAGGAGAGGGAGAGGAGAGAGGAGAGGAGAGGAGAGGAGAGGAGAGGAGAGAGAAGGAGTACGCTTATTCTCCTCTCTCCAGCCCTTCTCCCTCTCTCTCTCCTCCTCTCCTCTCCTCTCTCTGCTCTCTCCTCTCCCTCTCCTCTCCTCTCCTCTCCTCTCCTCTCCTCTCCTCCTCCTCTCCCTCCCTCCTCTCCTCTCCTCCCTCCTCCTCTCCCTCCTCTCCTCCCTCCTCCCTCTCCCTCCCTCCCCTCTCCTCCCTCTCCTCCTCTCTCTCGCCTCTCCTCTCCCTCCTCTCCCTCTCCCACTCCTCTCCTCCTCGCCTCTCCTCTCTCTCCCCTCATCCCCCCCCTCCTCCCCCTCCCCTACGAGAGATAGAGGCCGAGATATTGTGGCGCATCGAAGACGTTTTGATTCTACTTCTACTACACTTACATTTGTTTCTTATTCAGCAAGGTCTTGAATGTGCTGATAAGTTCGAGGTATGACGTCGGTGTGACGTAATTATGACGTTTCAACTCGTTCAGATACTTGACTGACAGTTCTCTAGTTCCAGTGTGGAATTTTTGACACATCTCAACACAGCCTTTTTTATTGTCTGGTGAAATCTCCACATCTTCAAGAAAGCGCTGTGCCACAACTTGAAGGGCATCTGCTGGCCAGGACTAGAAATATAACCAAAACAGCGAATTTGAATCCCATAGCGAAAAGATAGACAATAGACTTATTTGCACGAGTTTTACGAGTTATGCGATTTATGCGATTCAAATTTTCAATTATCCTCATTTTGCTCAAGGGAAAGACACGTGGTCTGAAATAGGAAAAGGGATTATGTTCAAGCTAAAGATATAATAGACCTTTTAAGCTTCGAATGCAAATTGCCCATTTCAGATCACATGACATTCCCTTGAGAATTGTTCTTTTATGACGAACATGTTAAAATATTTACCTATGAAAGAATCAACTCCCAAGAGTGGCATCACATGGGCAAAAATGTGCACAACAAACAACAAAGCTAAAAAGATCTATTCAGATCCGAATATTACTAAAAGTATCAAGTTGTACCTGGAACCAGTCGATGGTGCAGCAGTTAACAAGAGAAGGGAATTTCCTGAGTCTGTTTCTGAATGCATCACCAATGGGGCTCATAGCCAGTACGATATGTAACTGATCTCTGACACGATCAATGAAGTAGTTGAAGAGAGCCACAGGTGAACCATCTGTCTGCTTGGACTTGTCACGTTGTCTGGTACAAAATTAATGAGCCATTATGGACTTTGCATGTGGCCACTTCTAAAGTAACTATATGTTTATGCGATGATTTTTTGCATTGAGGCGCGCAAGAGCGGTAACAAAAACCCAACTAATCGGCTCACCTGACGCACTGTCGCTTTATTTTTCACAAACTTATTTTACAGTGCAACTAGTACTTGCCCCTATCCTCGCATTGATACATGCCAGAGTGACAATATAAGTATAATCAACCTCGCCTGTCCCACTGTAGCATCTTTTACAAAGCGACTAGTACTTGCCCCAATAACCTCGCATTCTGGCATACCAAAGTGACAAAGTACTGCAAAATCTTTACAGAAATCTCTTTTATAAAGTCATCAGTTGTTTAGCCCCCAATGGCTCGCATTGAGGAGCAACAGAGCAACAATAAAAGTAAATTCAACCTCACCTGTCCCACTGTCGCATCTTTTCACAAATTTCTTGTTTCTCATCAAGTGCAAACAGGTTTGGCACTTCACCAGCATTCAGTAGGTTATTGACGTCCTCTAAGAACGATTCTTCTTTAATCTGGCTGTCGGTAAACAAGAATACACCGCTGACCTCTCCTTCAGCAGTTTTTCGTAAGATTGCCTTCAGATCTTCTCGCCACTCAGTTGATGTATAGCCTTTACCGATCTCAACCTGAAAGGAAGTTTTCAAATACAGCTTTAGAGGGTAGTTCTAAACAGCGATGATTATAAAAGCTTGTATCAGCCTTTCTCATACTCATTAATAATGCATGAGGAAACCAGCCAATCAATGGGCTATTCTTGGGTCACATGAAGTTACTTGAAACCGGCCCTTGAAACCCGGTAAAGTCCTGTGAAAGAACTGAATTCAGTCTGTAGTAATTGGAACAAAATTAGTTCAGTCCTAGGACTGAATTAATTTTGTTCCAGCTACTCCAAGTCGAATAATTAATGAGCATGAGAAGTCATTTCAAAGCCTCCAATATCGGACTGGACGGGATTTCGAGTCCGCGCAATTAGTTCCAGTCCTCGGCTCCTGGAACTAATTGCTTGGATTTGAGATCCCGTCCAGTCCTCATTGTCGACTTTGAAATATTACGTCAAAAATACTCCAACAGTCTTTTAAGTTACCTGACAGAGATCGTAGTCAGACATATGAGCAGCGAGTCTTGTTAAACTCTGCCTTCCACTTCCTCCAACACCGACTAACAGACAGTGACCACGTGGCTGCTTGATGACTCGAGAGATTCGTGACACATGTTCAATGGCAAACCTAACCAAGATACATAAGCAAGTGACTTAGTAAAGTAAAGACTAGACAGATGACGGCACGTATATCATCTTCAAGGCTTTTCTCTTTATATCTTTCATATTTATTCATATCTTACACGTTGTGATCATAAGATAAGACCTTTAGATGGCATACAGGGGGAAGAAAAAGCTCGCGCCGTCGTCTTTCGTTCGAAAAAAAAAACACATTAATTTCACATAACCCAAAGTTAAGACTTTGCTCACTATAAGACTTCCATTAGCTCTCGTATAATAAAGGGTCTCAGGGGCGGATGCAGGAATTTGTTCAGGGAGGGGTGCTGCACACAACGTTAACCCAGGGAGGGATGCACCCCTTAGAATCAAATGGAAAAAACATTATTTTGTACTGGTTATCTTCGAAGTAGGGGCACAAAGTCGAACCAGGGAGGGGTGCGCACCACCTGCACCCCTCCCCTGGATCCACCACTGGGTCTGCCGTTTAATAAAGGGTGTCCACTTAGTCTTATCAGTGTAATCTTATCATTGTATACCTGAAAAGAACCAAGTTCATTGGCTTTTTGCTCATCAGGTTAAACTCCTCCAAGTATGTCTCCACCACACCACGCAGTTTAATAAGATCCTCCACTTCTGCGTATTGTCGCGGGTCAGCTTTAGGATCAATGAAGTCACAGAACATCAAGCTGCGCATATCATCTTCTTCAACCTTGCCATCACCATTTGAGTCGAGTTTTTCGAAAAGGGTGTCGAATTCTATACCGAGGTGGCTCTTAGACAAGTCACGCACTCTGCCGTATAACCATTGTCGATCATCGTCATCAACTAAACGGTCGTAGAACACACGGAATACCTTTCGAAGAGAAATGTTCAAGTTTTATTGAACACTGAAACAACCTCTGGGCTGATCAAAGCCACGGCACATCTATATAGAGTTTCATGAAGGACTATCTCAATTATCGTCATCACCCTCATGCCACTACAAACACGTTCATTGCATAATTTGTTCCGTTAAAATAAACTACAATCAAAGGGATAATTTTGTATTTTACTACATTTGATTACGAACCTCGTGAGTCCACAGTCTCTTGAGTTGGTTATGATCGACCATACTTTCTGGCGAAGATAGCAGAGTTCCCTGAAAAAAAGATGTTGAGAGATAACCTTTTATTACAAGAGGACACTGCAAATGTAACTGACAGCAAAAGCCTCTTCGCTAGTGTGGCCTACTAGCTTTGTACGCTACTTAGACGAGGCCTTGTCTTTATAGTCAACATTACTTAACTTTAACAATAACTAATAAAATGGCAGGATTATCTTAGATGGAATTACAAGCGTTAAGACGCAATAAAAGTACGGATTGTGCGCAATTGGATGTGATTTGCGTCATTCGCATTTTATATGATTTTTAACTCAATAAGGATGCGCTACTTTCTTTATCAAAGGCAAGACGCCACGATGAGTGGTATTCAGTAATGGTTACGTAAAAACACTACATACTTGAATGACTCTTGCAAAATCCCTGAGGTTAAACAAGTAATGGGACTTGGCTGGCGTTGGGAGTAAATTGTCCATAGCATTTCCGTATATCTCGAGGGTGGCGTTAATTAACATATCACCAACAGGACCAAAGTCTTTAGAGAATCCTCTGGAAAAAAAGAAAAAAAGAAAGAAACGCCAGGGTTAAAAATACACTCCCATCAGTAAGATATATAAACATATACTTCTTCATGATCATCAGTGTATGATCTTGTGTTATCGCACAATCAAAACCTTCAAATTTTTATCAGTACCCTGAAACGACCTCTTGCCTGGTCTAAGTCAGGGCACGGCTTATTCACAGATTGATACACTGAAACAACCTCTTGGCACGTCTAATTCACAGATTGATACCCTGAAACAACCTCTGGGCTGATCTAACTCAGGGCACGGCTAATTCACAGATCAAATTGAAATTTGATATTTTAGGCTTTGCAGAGGGACAAAAGCCCCTTGAATCACTGAAAAGAGATGCCGAGTCCTGGAATCAAATCCGAGACTCCAGAGGTGAGAGGCGAGTGTACGGTATGTTTGTAAAGGAATCTATGTCTTTAGAAAAGGCGCAAATAGCCTGCCTAGCGGCCCTTGGTAATCATGGGGTTAGGATTTGGAGGGGGAATGGAAAGGAAGGGGTTAGGGTGGAGAGGGAAAAGGGAGTCCCTCCGAATTCTTATCCTACGATTACTGAAGACCGCTACGCAAGTTAAGGCGCAAATCAAACCTTGTATCGAGATGCCAATTCATGATCCTACCGAAGATCTTAACCATTGTTTTATCATCAAACTTGGTGATACTGATGTTATTGAAGTGTCGTAAGAACCGTGGTGTGACAGGGTTACGGCCACCGCCGGGAGGACCCATAGCCGCCATGATCTGGATATCTACCAGATGAATGGGCGAGGTGTCTTTGAGATCATACCTGTGTAGGGAGAAATAGTTGATTAGTAAAAAAAATACAAGTTGTCTCTGACTTTAAAATCTTGAAAATATGGACGTTTCGGCTTCGCAACTGATGCCTTCATCAGCAAGATGGATTAAGCATAATAGTGTCCAAAAGCTATTTCTTTTCATTCAAAACTCTGTAAACGTGAGGCACGTGATCATGTTCATTAATAGAGGGTTTTTTTACAGAGTGCCATGGTTCCAGAAACATTCGCTTCGACCAATGTTGACAATGGTCGATAATTGGTGCATTCTCAATGTCAAATTCGTGATGAGTTCTTTCCTGAAGTTCAGCCAATAAGTTGATTAGTCTTAACTACTGAAAACATACTGCAATAGAAAAACAAAAATTCCAACATGTAGTGTCCAATAAAACTCTCTAAGATAGTGTTTCTGTTTTTTGTTCAGTTGCTTTTTGTTATGCCAATACAGATAATCATTAATGATTATATCGTAGCTACAATATAACACGAGGTCTAATTGTTATTCAGCATTCATTATAACTCGATGGTGTACACGACGACATGTACAGGATTCACCATTTTCCATACATTGGTTCACTGGTCAAACGCAAAGCGCTCAAGCGAGGCGTCAAAGGATTATTCAAATTTGAACCTTGCAACCTCGACTAAATGCTTTATGTTTGACCAGTGAACCGATGTATGGAAAATGGCGAATTAAAACGCACACCCGGCTATGCGAGTATTGTAGGTCAGTGCATTCGATGTAACGAACATGTGCTATAATCAGAGTATTTAGTCAAATCCAACAGTATTTAGTCAAATCCAACTAGTCTATCATCAATGCAGCGTTCTGATTGGATGAGCTACTACTAGGCTATAACTTATAGCCTTCTAGTAGCGAAAAGTGCCGGCATTGAAACCCAAAACATTAAATTTAACTTTAATTCAAAACTCGTTTGCATCTATATATTTGACCGTCTAGTTGGATTTCACTAAACCAATTACACCTCCAATGAGTCACGCAATGAGTCACGCAATAGCCTATCCGGGCTCGAGGACCAATTGCTACATATTTACAGTAAGTAAGTAACAGCTTGAGTTGGGTTACGAAATAGCCGCTCTAAATAAACAAAGGCAATAGTCATAATACAAGCTGCACATAAGGTTGACGATCACATGAAGAACAAGGCTTACCATTGCCAGTGATCCAGCCACTGTCTGAGGAGCTCGATAGGAGGCTGAGCACCATACACCTCACGAGCAGGCATGTTAAGATCATCTACAAATACAACCTGTTGCAAGAGGAAAATATAATTGTCAGCCTCAGCAAAAAGAGCGAGAAGACACCCATTACTTAAGGCGTACAATTTCCCTATTTCAGACTATGTGTCATTCCCTTGAGTGCTACTACTTTGTCATCATCTAACTAACCATGAAAGGCGCTTTTTGTGGCTTTATTTAAGGACTTTCATGGCAAAAGATTTTTTTAAATTTAGCATGATGAAAGAACATTATGCTAGAAGTAAAATAAGCAAATAAAAAATGGGGGCTCCCGACTTCGTTTAGCGGTCAGAATACATGGAAGTTCATCCTTTTTACGGTAAAAACGTGCGAAAGTAAACAGGGAAAATGTGTAATTTCGATTTGATCCCATCGTTTCATTTTTCCTCTAAAGTTAGGTATTTACGGAGTACTTTCAAAAAACGAAATAAAAAAGAGGGTGCCCGATTTCGTTTTAGAGCTATAAGAGATGAAAGACGCTTTTATGATATTTTGCTTAATCGAAACATTGAAATGACGTCATCACGGTGAGCGCGCGCTCACTAAATTCATGCGTAGAAAGGATGCGCGCGAACAATGGCCATGAACGTCCTTAAACCTTTTATTCAGATTGGGTTTCCTTGTTGCATTTTGTCTTTCCAAAATGGGTGATTTACACTTTCAGGACTTTTTGCGGAGGATTGTACTCACCGACATGTTATTTTTTTAGAAATTGCATGTCGCAATCTATCTGAGATCGACTGGGATATCAATTCCAGTATTTTTTTCGGAGAAATAGGTTGGAGACTGTTTTTTTTTTTAATTTCATGTTATTGATCGATTAACCAGGACCATACTTCCAGACATCGAGTGCTGAACCGTCGTATGGACTTACGGCTACGCTGGAGATTTCGACCCCAACACCGCTATCCCGGGGGGAATTTACAGACTGATCAGGAAGCTCGGCCGAAGCCTAAGGGAGAGGTTAGTCGGCCCCTAGACCGTAGATGATTAACCCCTTGCTATGACCAGCAAACCCGATGTGTCGCATGTGTCGCTGATGGATAAACATCCATGCACGCTCCTTTCCATGTGGGATGCGTTAAAAAAAACTAGCTGTGACTATGCGCATGCACATACACGTCCTTTGAAAACACAGTTGAATACGTCAGAATATCCAAAAATTTTCAGAGTACCACGAACAGAGTCGTTAGTAATCTGTGCCGAGGGAAGACAAACACTTCAAATTCAAAACTGTTAAGCAAAAGAAAATCGCTTCTCTGCAAAGATAAAATACTTTTAATCTATTAGAACTCTATTTTAGTTGAGAAATCGTCGAAAATTAAACTAAGCTCCTCTAGAACTCAGTCCCAATCGGCGAACCGTGCTCTCGTAGTGCTTATCGTTTAACATGCAGCAACTAGTTTCTTATTTGCGAAAACTCTTCTAACATGCAACAACTCTCCAAGAAAAGCAAAACCTCCAAGAAAAACAATGGAAAAGCGGTAGAATTTTCTATTTAGGAGTGAAATGTTTTGACTTATAATTCATTTCAATCGATACACTTCAACGTTGAAACTCTAGCGAATAAACTGATTTCAAAAAGGTTTGACATTTGGAAACATGATGATAGCAAATGGACCCTGCTCATAAATTCACTGTTATGCACCACAAAGTCTCACAAGAAAAGACAACCGACAAACGAGAAACACATAGAAAATCTCAGAAAACTTACAGTCTTTTTGCCCAATGGAGATCCATAAACCCCTTTTCTTCTTTTGTCAAGTTTAGACATGATAATATCCTGGGTTTGCTTGGCTGTGGTTTGAGCCGAGAAGTTAATCAAAAGTGGCTTGTATTTGTCAGGCAACTTCCTCAGCAAGAAATTCTGGAAAAAAGGTTATTAAAGCATCATTATGTCAAATTACAGTTTACTAAGGTTCTAATGTATTGCTAGTAGATATTGTATTTTGACAGTTTGATCCTTCCCAATGTAGATTGAGCACATAGTTCATTTGAATAGATTAACTTAAATAATGTTATCATAAGAATTTAAGTTTGGGCTGGCTGCGGTGAAATATAAAACTTAGGTGAGTTTCCCGGGGGGGGGGGGGGGGGGGTACTCTTGCCCGTTTAGGGTAGGGATGTGCCGCTGAGCCCTCTGAACCCTGACCCTGTTCCAGAGTAAAATCGCTGAAATTCATACCCTGTTCCAGAGCAAGATCGCTGAAAACCATACCCAGTTCCCGTATTGTGAAAATAGATACCCTGTTCCAGAGGAGAGAGCGTGATTTCATATACCCTGTTCCAGAGCGAGCGCGATTTTATATACCCTGTTCCAGAGTAAAATCGCTAAAAACCATAATCTGTTTGGCGGCACGTAACCGTATAGCGAATATAGGGGAGTACCCCACCCCCCCCCCCCCCCCCCCCCCGGGGTGAGTGCCACTGGATGATAGATAGACCATTAGTTGGATTTAACTAATAGAAAATTAGCAGAGAAAAGTGCACGATTCTTCAAGAGTTGTTATCATCATTCTTACCGTGATGTAGACTGATTTTCCAGTACCAGTAGGTCCAATAAACAGACATGGTTTCTCGTGGGTAACTAACTGTTCCATAAGGTAAGTATAACGAACCGTGTCAACTGTAGGGATGATGATTTCATTGAACGCCATTTCCTGTCAAAGAGAAAAAAGAATAGTTAAGATATGTGTTTTGCGCGTTTTCTTAGTCCAGTAGCAGAGTCTGGTATAGTAGTAATAAATTATGCGTTCGGTGTGTAATGAAATAGAGAGAATAAGAGAAAAATATCAAATGCTCTTGGCGGGAATCGAACCCACGTCTTCGGTATTCCAGCCCGATGTATTATGAACCACTACACCACAAGGACCAACCACGCTGGTAACGCAGCCGGAATATAAAATGTAGGGTACTCGTGAGGATCCCAGAGCGACATTTTTTCTCTTTAGGTAAGTTGAACACCGTAAATATGTACGCAAAGAATAAACATAGTATAGTAGTATTAAATTATGCGTTCGGTTTGTGTAATGAAATAGAGAGAATAAGAGAAAAATATCAAATGCCCTTGGCGAGAGTCTGATATATAGGGGTTTCGGTCAACCCACAGGTCAGGAAAAGTTTGACACCTTTCATTATTAGCTTAGCTATTATACCAACATCTATATTTGAAAATAACTATGAATGCGTCTGGACTAAGGGGAAAGAGCCTTCAGATAGTTTACCTTTGGAATTGGAGGGGCGTCTTTGATTTCTTCTGTCCATAACTCCCACTTGCCCATACCCTGTAATAATAAATTTATTGCATTTATGGAATAATACAATTCAATGAAATATTGCAGTTATATATAATGATCAGAAATAACTGAAGTTGATGATGATAGAAAAACAATATGAAACAATCAATAACAACAACAACAACAACAACAAAATCAAAAAAAAAAAAAAAAAAGAGAAAGAAAAGAATATGAGAATATGACAAAAATAGAAGACTAAAAATTCAAAGAAAAACAGAAAGAAGTATTTACTTCTTTGACAAACTTGTAGTCATAGACGGTTCCTTTGCTTGGGAATGGACATAAGAATGGTCGTGGAGGTGGATCAACGATCTCTAGAATGTGATATTTACTCTTGGTTTCCAACGAAAGAGCACCCTTAAAAACAAAAATATGAAAATCATACATAAACAAGAGAAATGAACTGGTTGGTTCAAACTATGAACTTGTTCCTTATACATTCTTCATATCAGAGAAAAATTCCTTTGAATGTAGTAAAACTGACGGTATGGTAGTGTCACTTTTCACTCCTTTTCAAAAAATCACAAAAATCACAAACTGGAGGGAAATTTTGGACTGAATTAAAGATTTATAGAGGATTAGAGGGTTAAAATCTTTAATTTAGTCTAAGATCTTCCACAAGATATTGTTTTTTTATTTTAGTTCTTTGATGGAAGGTCGTTAAAATGCTAGTCGGCAAGCGAGACATCAGACTTCGAGTCGCACTTCAACGATAATGGTAGTAATACGAACAAGACAATTTCCTACCTCTATAATTTCACGTAAAACTTTATCGAAGGCTTTTCGCCCAGATGAATCAATGGTCGCTCCAAGAGACCAAGCACATGAGAACAGGAAGATGCACTAAATGATAAAAGCAAAGACATTGTTCAGCAATACCGCTTCGTGGTCAAACATGGTTCACATGGTGGCAGCTTAGAGCGCCTTTGAACAAGACGAATCTTCTGAGGTGCGACTTTCACATCTCAGCATCAATGCTGCGAGAAAGAATGAGTACCCCCTCTCAAAAAACCTACGTCACTGTCTTCCTTTGGGTATAAGCCCAACGTATACATGGTTTACATGCTGATAGATGGATTACTTTGGTGCTAGAGCCAAGTTTCTTGCTAAAATAATTCTTTAAATTCAAGTTAGCAAGACCGAATAGACTTACTTCTAGCCATGCAGCAACTTCTCGTTCATTGAGCTCCTTGAATCTTTGCTCATCGTGAAACTCGTCCATCAATGTGTCCATTAGCATCATGTGAGAGTAGACAAGGTTTGTATCATTGGTTGGTGAAAATTCCTATAAAATTAATAAACGAATTTCTAAAAACGAAAGTTCGAAAAGAAGTATTTTATTAGACATGTTTCGGCAATACAACTGTTATCATCTGTAGAAATCAAACTGAAAGAATTATTTTAATGCTGGCATCTTCCTATCTCAAAAAAAGGAAGAAAGGAAAGAGGGAGGGAGGGAGGGAGGGAAGAAAAAGAAAGGAAAGAAAGAGAATAACTCGTATGTATTATTGGTACCGTGATATTCAAACCAACCAACAAATCAAAATGTGGTCACAAGGCAAGGTTTTGGAAGCCATTTGAGTGAATGGGAGAACAAGATTTTGAAAGCCATTTGAGTGCCGCGTTATACTGCATGCACGTAAGGGTGACGCATAGATATATAGGATATTTGAATACCTTAAAGCCTCCTTTGCGAACGAACTGCAGCAACGCTTCTTCCATTCTATCAAACAGGTCTTTGATCAGTTCTTTATTTTCTTCGTTTAGAGTCTTTGGTAGAGTGTTGAGCCATGATGTTAACACCGGCTTCCATCCTAACATATGTGGTTCCATGTAAATCATACCACAACGACTTACCTAATAGATGGGTAAAAAGAGAAAGTAAGGTAATGCAACAAAGCGCTGTCTTGCAGCAAGTGCAGGGTGGGGAGTTTCGTAGCACTGAAATGGCTTCTCAATGTTTTAGTAAAATTTATATAAGGGTACAGTGTGGACAACCGTACCGCTTGGTCTCATCATGAGCAATGCACTCTAACGTACCAAAAATCCCCTTGGTCTCATCATGAGCAACGCACTCTTATGTATCGAAAATCAATGTCTTGTGTATCAGAGGAATTGGTTGAGCTAGTTGGCAAAACTTTTATTGTAGATTTGCGCCAAAAGTAGCATCAGACGCGACTCATGTTAAGCGCCTTTCTACAAAAGAGGAATATTGAACGCGAAATCCTTGTCGATAAAGAACTGAATAATGGAATGCCAACAGATAAACAAGCAAATCTAATTTGATATGAGCGATTAAAGCACTTACAGTGGCTGGAGAGGCTACTTCTAAATCCATGGGCTCGAAGATTAAGTTGGTGGTGTTTGCCAGCTGGATGATTTCTCCGCTGTTCAAGCAAAGCTACGAAAAAAGTGATCAAGACAATGAGATCATAGGGAAAAAAGAAGATTATGAAGTTAGAGATGTATGACAGCAACGAGAAAGTAGTGAGTAAAGAAATAACCTTTTTGTTGTCGTCCAGCACGGTGTTCATGTTCTCGATCCAGACCGCGTCGACTGGTCCGTCAAAGATCAGCCACTTACGGTCTGGTGTCTAAAAGAGAAATAGAAGAAGACTCGGTCAATGACAAAAACACGTACAAAAAAATAAATAAATAAATAAATACGACAACAACAATGAAAGCAACAAAAGACATAAATTAGCAATAGTCCCCTTCACAGCTCCCTGCGCCATCTTGAAAGGAAGCCGTGCCTTTGCATCGAAGCGAGACGAACGGTGAGCATGCAATAATAGAGACATGTGAATAATTGTCCAAGGTGTTAAAAAAAAGGTCTCTACTATTGCAAGCTCACCGTTCGTCTCGCTTCGATGCAAAGGCACGGCTTCCTTTCAAGATGGCGCAGGTAACTGTGAAAGGGACTATTGAATTTTTTCCATTATTTCAGACAAACGTCTACTACTTCTTTAGACGATCTGAGTCTTTGTGTCTTGTGTGTATCATGGTTTTTTTATCTTTATTCAGGATGCCTATTTCCTTATAGGTTCTTTTAAATAGGGTCCTATTAGGTATTATCATCAGCATCATACACAATAACAACAAACAAAACAACGACGACGACGACGACAACAACAACAACTAAACTACGAGAAATGAGTTCTTACTGTAGATGAAGCGAATGCTCTGTAATTGACGGCTAATACACCATCAGACCACTCGTGAGATACTGGATCAAACTGTCCATACAACTGACCCATGGTTATGGACTTGGGGTTGATTACTACGATCTGTACTTTGTTTTCCTCCATCAAACCCTGAAAAATAAGGGATTTGAAGGACGGTCACAATGAATTGGGAGAGGAAAAAAACGATAGAACGATAAATGTTTACCTTTTCTGCGACATCACTCAGAGCTCGTGCCAGAACTCGGTAGCCACATGTCTTGCCACCAAATGGCTCTCCAACGATCATAAAACCATGACGTACGATCATCATCTCGTAGACCTAGAACGATGGCATAACAGGGGTTATTTTTGTTCAGGAATAATACAAATCCATTGATCGATGATTCTTTCCGTCGACTGGAGAAGGGGAGAAAAGGAAGGGGAAGGGAGTAGGAGAGGAGAGGAGAAGAGGAGAGGAAAGGACCTACCTGTAAGATCTTGGTAAGGAACTGTTCAGTCATTTGAAGGTTCATGGCTTTACAGTTCTCCTCGATGGCTGCTGTCAAGATGGTATAGTCAGGCTTAGGTAGTTTGACACCAGGGAACAGATCTGACGTGATACCCTGCAAATAGAAACCAATATCAATTCTGTACCCGTAAAAAAATAGAAGCATTTGATATTGAGTTAGGACAAGAAGAAGAAGACATTTGATACATGGTATGGAGATAATTTTGAACCCACTCCTGCAAAAGCATATATGCTGAGAAAAAGCAAGTCAACCTATGCTCTATAATTGACTTGCAAGTGTACCTTCCGTTACTTCTACTATGGAACTAAAGATCGAATGATTTCAGCTAAAAACTATGATAAAGCCCTGGCTAAACGAGGAAACATGTTTTCTTAAACGTTTCCAAAGGTGGCAAAACTGTCAGGAAACATCGGAAAAGATGTTTACTCAATATCGGTTAGCGCATGCGCACTTTCAAGATAGAGCTAGCGTTGCTAAGTAACGAACTTTTAGAATGTTGACTTTCGTGGCTAAATGAGGAAACATTGGGAAACATTGTTTCCATGCGTCTTGGAAGCATGAAATGTTTCTGCCGTACAGCAGAAACATTTTTGAGTCTTGGAAGCAAAATTTGTTGCACGTAGCAATGTTACGCATGTGGCTAAATTTGGAAACATCGGGGAACATGCGCGCGGTAAACATGTTTCTGGAAACTTGTTTCCTCGTTAAACCAGGGCCTAAATTAAAAGAAATATTCACATAGGAACAAAAGCGACATTATACTGCAACCATACAATCTCCAACAGTACCTCAAACAACGGCAAATCATGTGCCAAGAACTTGGGTAAGTTAACATCGTTAATGGATCGCAGCATCAATATGTCTTCATTCTCATCAGGGTATTTCAGCTGATAAGGAAATAAAAATACTTTAGGGAAAAGACAAAAAGCTTATAAAACACCGAGCTACTACGAAAGGGGAAGTATAGACCCCTTGCATTGATTTTATCCTTGCCCTGGGAGACAAAACAATAGGCAGCCTTTTCTTATGCAAAAAGAAACCAATTGTTTTGTCCCTCAGAACAATTCCTCTCGGGACTCAGTTAAAGGGGTCTATTGGTAATAATAGTAATTAATAATAATTCAATATTTCTATTGCGATGTTCCATTGGGAGATGCTCACATGCGCATTACAAATATTATATTACTGGTTTACAATAGGTGATATATAGTCTAAATATAGTCTAAATTCTGGAATATAAGGCAATGATTTACACTTCATCAAATTACTATCTTTATAGTTCAAGAAACTATACCAAATCATTGTTATGTACTACGATAAAGAGAATCTGGAATTTTTGTACAGTGTGAAGGTATGAAAAGACATATTTCACAATAAAAGTCAGATAATTTAATATGGGTTCAAGCGGCACTTGAAAATATGAAGTAATTATACTCAGAAAAATGAAGAAACAGCTTTAGTAATAGTATTTAGAAAGATTGCGAATGAGTAAAGAACTAACCTTGAGGTTCCCAGCAGCGGTCAATACAGACTTGACAGCTCTCATACCATAATCGTAATGAGCCTGCGATGATAACTGTTCTGAACATAACGTGTATGTAGTAACAATCTTGACGGCCAACGGTCGTGCCTAAAAATGAACCAAGCATCATTTCCAGATTAATATCTTTCTAGTATTACTGAATGATATTGGTAAGGAAAAGAAACTTACGTTAACGAATCCAAAGGAATAGAGCGAGATTTCCGCGATCAAGGCGTAATCTGGAACCATCATAGCTACAGTTCTGAATAATGCCTGATAAAGAAATAGAACAATATAATGAGTTGCTACAAAATGCAAAATAAAGCTAATTTACACTAAGGTCTTGGTTTTTGCTTCCCCTATTTCGGGGGGTGGGGAGTGATACTGCTTCCCATTCTCATAGATAATATGCTTTGTCGTCGCTGGCTTAAAATATTTTATTTTGAGAAGAAATAATATTCTTAACTAAGGATTGTTCTTCTTGACAACAATGTCTAGACTGGGAATCTTCTGGTTGTCACAACTCATCGGAAACAGACCTTTTGTTTTCGATAAACAGAATGCACTGTGGTCTAGCTTGCGGGGCAAACAACACTATATAAGGTACGATGAACAAATATGTTTGTATCCAAGCCAGACCACAATGCACTAAGTTGGCTTTCTCAAAAAGAGTCTAACATGAAGAAAGGTTTAAATTTGAAGAATTCCAAAGGATGGGTTGCATCAATATTACCTTAAGGTTGTCAGGTAATTCTGATCGACCTGCATATCCAGGATTCATGGTGATAAACACAGCACAACTGGGATCTAGTTTGATCTCTGTTCCTTCGAAAAGAAGTGTATCTCCTCCTGATTTGATACCTGATACAAAAACATCAAAAAAGAGTTGAAACCAAAGCTTCTTTTAAGAAAGAAAAAAGAAGTCAAAGTTAAAGTTACAGTAAAAGTATTCTTGGGGAGCATGTTACGTCATACAAAACAATTCTCATTAAGCTTCTCTCGTTAGATCATCCAACATGGCTGCTGTTTCATTGTTATTTATATCTCGAAGGGATTTTTCGGTCACATGGTTGCACTCCAAGAATAATCAAAACCACATTTACAGTGAGAGTTCTTGTAAACTCTAGAAAGGGGGAAGTAATCCAGGGGTGGGCTGCTGTGAAACGTGCAATAAATAAACCATAGAATTGTGCTACCAGTGTTTCGCATAACGTTTTTTAAGAGGAAAAATTCGAACAAAACTTAATAATATCCATAGCTGTTTTGTCTCCCTTATTTCCCTGCTTTTAGTATCCGTGGTTTTCAATCTTTTTCTGTGATCTTCATTCATTCTTTTGAGGGAAAATGAAGACGACTTACCCATTTGAATGGTGAGAATTTGCTGAGCGACGACAGACAAGACCTCAAGGTCAATACGATTGAACTCATCAAAACATGACCAAGCACCGCAAGAAGCCAAACCCTAGAAACAAGGATAAATAACAATGTAATGTGAGGGTCTGTCCATGTGGTCTAATTAAGAGCGCTGGTTTCTAGTCTCAACCTTTTTGGTAAGGGTGTAGTGATCTATCCTGTCAGACCACCACCAGGGGAGGGGGACAGGGGGCACGTGCCCTCCAAATGTTTGCTCTTGGTACCAAAATGTTAATTAATTTATGTGGGATTCCTGTGGACTTAGAGGTAAAATGGTACATTGCCCCCACCCCAATAATCGAGATCTCGCTATGTCCCTGTAGACCCCAAATCATTCCAATAAATTGCGTTTTTTTTTTTTTTTTTGTTTTTGTTTATTTACAATAATATTTTAGCAGGATGCTTCTTTCCTATGTTGATTTTTAAGAAGGTCCTGTAGTATCATTGCTTTCTAACAAAGGCACTAGGACTTTATACTGAGAGCTGTGGTCTGATCCACATGTCTGGTGTCCCACTCATTTCGCGTGGGCCCCAGTATTACTAACAATTACCTTGAAGAACTTTCCAAGAGCGATGTAATCAAGGCCATCGGAGCAGTTGAACACCACACATTGCTTAGCAACAGCTTTAGCCAAGTCCTTGGTTGTCTCTGTCTTACCGGTCCCTGCAGGACCCTCAGGGGCACCCCCAAGATGAAGCTGAAGTGCACCGAATAAAGTCCTAGAGATAGAAATAAATAACACTGAGCATCAGGGTGGAGGGAGGGGGGTGGGGATCAACAACGTTCGGTAGATGTATAGAACGACGCTTGTCATTGGACAAATTTCTTCGTGGGAATGGGGAGACGGTATCCAACTTTGCAAATCCCCAAGCTCATTTTGACAATCTTCCAAGTTTTAACCTTGCAAGTCCACATCAGCATTCGGATTCCAGAACCTCGACTTGGGTCACCAAATAAAGGTTGTATATAAACCTTGAATACGCTTACCTGTAACATCTGTCTGTCAGGGGGGTGATGACCAACCTTCCAGAGTTACCGAGGTACTCATACCCGTAAGCCAACTGAGCACTGATCATCCTTGTAATAAGGTGTTCTTCCTGAAAAATGGCAGTGAACAACTTTGCATTAGCACTGACTTGACATGTATGTAGATAGAAAAACCATACAATATATTACCTCCCAGTAATAGCGCAGTTGTGCGAGCCATTCGAAGTCATCTTCAGACGTGATTCCTGTAAGAAAAACAGACAAAAATAAAACATAAAAAAGTCATTACCTCCACATGATTAGGGACGTAAGCTTGAAACTGATAATTTTTATAAAATAAATATTTAAAATATTCTAAATATTTATTTTTTTTATGGAAAAGATGCTGTACGCTACGCTATCTTATGAAGATATATAAAGATGATTCATAATGATAATACTAACGACGACAATTTTGATATTAATCTTGGTGACAATCATGAAGATTAAACAAAGAAGATGTTGCTAATCCAAAATAACGCATGTAATAATTGATAAATGTTAGGGCAGTTTTCGCATGACTGTGAAAAACTCAGTGCCGTAAGCGTGCCGTGCCGTGACCTTGGCCGTGATGTTTCTAGAATTTTATGATTGATCTGACAGTGCCGTTACCTTGGCGTTGCCATGGCCTTGGCGTTGCCGTGACCTTGGCGTGACCGTGTCCACGCCGTGTTTATGCCATGTTCCGAGTATTTGATTGGGTGGAGAGTAATGTAAATGGTCTGGCATATGCCTTGTTGTGTCACGACCGTGCTCGTGCCGTGAGCTTTTCACAGTCATACGAAAAATGCTCTACAACACTGTTTTCACTATGGCGTTCTCTAAATACAAAAACAACTCGTCTCACCGCCGGTGAATTTCCTACTAATGACGCTTTCTTACCCATGTCACAAAGCTTTGACAACACATCTCTTGCATGGACGTCCAGTACGACTAACGCACCAAGAGTTGCACGATTTTGCTTGGACAATTTACCTCGCACCAGTTCTACAATATGATCGATTTGGTTGTTGTTTTGCTCAAGGTATGCCTCGATTTTCTGTGCAAAGGACAAAATTAGTCAGTTTTTTCAGTAACAAGATTTAGCAATATAACGCTGAGGTGCGTTTACTGAATACTAGACCACAAATTCTTTTCAGTCCACAAATTCTTTTCAACAAAAAATTCAATTTGCATCCGAACTCGCCAAACAGCTAATGTTGTAAAACTTGGTAGAAGAACGTACTCTACCACACTTGCAATAATGGCTAACTTTCTGTGTTCCAGTTTTCCGAATACTCGGCGTTACGACTGGTTAAAGGGATGATGCCATTCTTGTACTGCAATCCGATGCTATTCGAAGTTGTCCAAGGCCCTCTACTGTGCTAGACTTGTATGATGGGGAATATTTTGCAGTAAAATGTTCAATGGCTCATACCTGCTGTCCACCTCTGATAGACTGGTGAACTTCTTCAGTCCAGTATAACTGGGTAACGCATAGGACCGTCTGGCCAGGCCATGCGCGCACCCATTTGACTCGTTCTTCCTTGGGATAAGCCTCTTTGGCTTGGATGATGACCTGAACGCCAGACAGAATATAAAATGTTAATTATCGTTTAGAGGAAAACTAATCAAAGCGCGAAGGTTCATTGCTCAAGTTAAGGGGGTCGAGAACAATAGATTCGATGATGATGATGTTGGTCATGATGATTGTTATGATGATGATTGTTATGATGATGATGACGATGATGATAACGATGATGATGACGATGATTTTTATGATGATGATGATGACGATAATGTTGATGGTGATGATAATGATAATTGTCATGATGATAATGATTGTTATGATGATGATGATGGTTATAATGATGATGACGATGATGATAACGATGATGATGACGATGATTGTTATGATGATGATGATGACGATAATGTTGATGGTGATGATAATGATAATTGTCATGATGATAATGATGGTTATGATGACGATGATGATGACGATGACGATTAACTAAAGGTTTTAGTTTCAATTGTCAATCCAATGACTTTGACAATGTATGAGGTGTGTCACGCTTAGGGTTTTCGTCTTAGAAATACATGGTCAATACTGTAAACAGGCTCAAACAAGCCTTACCTTTCTAATACTGGCAATCATATCTTCTTGTAGTTCCAGGAGCCATTTTTCTACCTGGCCACGTGCCTTGGATGTCGAGATGACATCCTTGAGTTCCACGAATTCTCCTTCAGAACTCTGGAGGTGGGTGATGTCGAGAACATCGGTGAACGTCAATCTAGCAATTCCTTCAAAGCACTTTTTGAGATGCGGTTGAACTCTGGAAAAATATTCAGAATTATGAATTCGTGAGGATATTTTGTATGTATTTTAAGAACGTGTAATAATACTGGGTGGATGGTCTGAGATCTCTCGTGATGTAATTGGTCGTCTGTTTTATACTGTTACTATACAGTGTCACTACTTCACGTGGTCATAGTAAAAATCCTGTTAAGACATGAACCTCACTTCTTATAGAGGTTTTGCACTATCACGTGCCCACGCCCATAATACAGCTTGGGCTACCTGTGGTTGGATGGCAGAACAATAAAATCCATTTGCTCTTAAGGGATTAAATTATTTCTATGTAAAGCGATTGTATTGCTGCTGCCATCTAACATGGCTGGCGTCACGTGATGGTCCAAAACCTCCATTGATGGTAATGCACGGAACGCCTAATACCTGAAGCCCTAATCTCAACTGCATTCTATCGACTGTCTTCTACAGCAGGGCACTAATAAAGTAAGTCATAAGGACAACAGCTCACCTGGTTGGATCCTTTGTCTCTGACAAGATTTCAAGCAACTCGTCGTTCGACAAGAAGAAGAATCTTGGGAAATAAAGTCGTTTCTTCTCGAGGTATTCGTTCAGACCCTTGAGTAAATAACAAAGATATTAGGTCTACTCTAATGATTCGTATAGCGCGGTTTTCGTATGAGTGAGGAACGCAGAGTAAAAATAGCTCACAGTACGTACATGATGAGGTATGCTATAACAATGAAATTGCACAGCGTAGTCATGGATATGTTACGGTTACAGTATGGTTAAAACATTTCATTCACAATAAAAACTGACAATTTTAAATATCAGTTATTCAAAGAAACTAATAGTTACCTTCAAGATTAGTTCTAATAACTCGTTGGACTTTTTGAGGCGTTCAAGTAGCTTCTCAATTCCAATAACAGAAAGTACGTGTTTGTCCTTCGGAAAACAAGGGAGAAAATTTAAGGTAAGGAAAGGAAAGGAAAGGAAGGAAAAGGAAGTAACTGAAACGAAGGGATAGGAAATGAAAGGAAAGGTTAGGAAACTGAAAGGTAAGGAAACTGAAAGGTAAGGAAACTGAAAGGTAAGGAAACTGAAAGGTAAGGTGAGGAATGCAGAGCAAAGCAAACGAAAGGGGACCGACTTATCCGACTTTGTAGCAAAAGCTACACTACACTAGATACACAATGTAATTGAAGGACCTGACGGAGCAACCGTGCAGTTTATGATATTGAGGAGCGATTGGTCGTTTTAGACCAGAGATTTCTGTATATTTTATTTTACTCACCAGTACAGCAACTTTCATGATTTCTCTCCAATACTTGTCCACGGTACTGAAGCGCCTGGAAACGAAGGATTAAAATTTTACCATCAACAACAGCGTTAAGTTTGAAGTTACATTGTAGTTTGTAGCAATGATGCGAATGTTTTTCGTGCAATACGTTTTTACTATTATTAGCTTTCACTCTACAACTGACTTGGGCTTTTGATAAGCAATATAGTGCTTCCCCCTGTACCATAAAGGTGTGACAATACCGACAACAACATAAGACAAATTGATGCACAACACTACTGTTGATCGTATTTCCAACGTATGCGCCACAAAATTTCTAAGGTTTTGCCAAACAAACCTATTTATTTTTTCCCGTATACTCAAGAACTTGGGCACAGCTTTTCTCTTTCCGGACCTCCTGGCAGGTTAATCAAATATGTATATTCTATAGATAAACAAGTTTTAGCATACCTTCCTTCTTCTGGCATTTGCGCCATGATATCAGGACTGCTAAAGATCGGCTCCAAGTACAACCACGTGGCCTGTACTTTTAACCATTCGTCGATGATTTCTTGGGTCAACAATAACTTGCCTTCCCACTCTCTACACAATAGAATGAAAATGAAGTGAGCAAATAATAAAAGTAAAAAGGAAGGAAGGAAATAAGAGATAGAGGAACAGAGCGTGGGGAAATGGTGGATGGATGAGATGGGATGAATGGAAGGATTGATGGATGGATTGATGGATGGATGGATGGATGGATGGATGGATGGATGGATGGATGGATGGATGGATGGATGGATGGATGGATGGATGGATGGATGGATGGATGGATGGATGGATGGGATGGATGGATGGATGGATGGGATAGGTAGGGATGGGATGGGATGGGATTGGCGGACGGACAGAAATAAGGAAGGAAGCCAAGGAAGGAAAGAAGGAAGAGGACAGAACGGAGCAAAATGGGTGGATGGATGGAGTGAAGAAAGGAAGGGAGAGAGATGGATGGATGGATGGATCAATAAATAAATGTATGGACAACATTTAAGCCAAATCGGTAAATATAATGATGTAATGATAAGCAGCCCCTTTCAATAACATGCACCGTAGTTACTGTCAGCATCATTTCTAGTAGCCATACCTGATTTCATTCTCAAATGGTTTAATGAATGGTGAACCTCGCATGGTCTGTGTCTTGACGATCTGATCATCAAGTAGTGTCTGTATGTCATCAATAGATGACAGAATACAGGTGCCTGTTTCACGATAAGGTATCATTACAAACTCCACCTAGAAAACAAAACCACCAAAACATCAACGTTAAAAGGATGTTTTTGTTGGCCTATAACAGTAGCAGCTAACCTTTTTCTATTTTATAAACTCGTGTAATTTCTTTTAAAAACATATAAAGAATGGGCACCCAGTTGTCATTGTTGTCATGTTTGGGTGTTCATGTAGTTTTCACGACTATTCAAATGCGTAGATTTGAACCTCGCTTAAACCTTCAAATGTGCAACAGAGCCGATTTCCTCTGGTTGAAAGCCACGATAATTTCCCTTACAACCAGTCTAGCCAGTGGATGAGATGTTTTCGTTAAATGATTGGCGATTTAAAGTGATTACTCCTGAGTATATTTTCTTACGACAGAACTGGTCTGGTTTTTTTTTTGTGGTCAAAAAAGTACATTGACTCCTACTCACTGCATCCCATTCTCCAACCATCTTTTCCATGGCTTTCTCAAGAGAGAACTCCTTGCTAGCAGCCTCGCTAATGGTCTCAAAGTTCTTCAAATACGGCTCTAAGTTCATTTCAGTCATCTTGGCGAGGTTCATGTCCTCATCTGGCTTGAGCGGGAAGCCAAGGATCTCTGACATCTGTTCCCAGTGACGATCACGCAATCCAGGGTTGAACACGACTTGTACTAATGGCATGTATTCTTTGAATTCTTCCACTTTGGTTTTCATCTGATAGAAAAGAATATTTGTGATTATTCATAAAACTAAAATCATGAATTGTATAGGTCCCAAAACCAAGCTGTGAAGAACACCACAGTTTGGTTCCATCTTGAAGATAATTTTCATACGTGCGAGTTGCAAGTAAATCATAAACATGTTGTTGTTGTTGTTAATGCGTTCACAAAACTCCATATTTAACTAAATGCATTTTATAAAGGACCAATAAACGAGCGATGAGGTACACCCAATTACATTTCATGAAAATAATATTGTATGTGATAAGTGCTTATTCCATCAAGTATTACTCAATGCATGTTAAGCATAGGTCTCACTAACAAGCGTGATGAACAGTCAAGAATAAACGAATTACACATGAAGGGCAAATATCCTGTATCTGATAACAGGGACACTGTTTATCACAATTCCTCGTTTCTTTACGTTAAAAAAAAACATACGGTTGAATTTATCACATAGAGGACCTATAACCAAACTGTGTGGAACTCCACAGTATAGTATAAAGACTGGGTTTCCTTACCCTTACGGCAATCTTCTGTGAGGATGGCACATCATTCAACTGCTTCTCCAGTTTGTACAAACTCCTCCAGTAGTTTCCTACTTCAACTTCTACTTTGTCTGGGTCGATGCTTCCCCAAGGTCCTTCCATCCATTCTCTGATGACGTGAAATATGCAATGTTAGAATTCTTCTCCCTCCGAGGCGAACAGGTCAAATGAGCATTCATAGACCATTCATAGACCCATAGAAAGAGAACATCATGGTACATTGTGGTCTAGCTTTGGTACAAACGTCTTTTGTTCACCATGCATGTCTTGCATGGTGTTGTTTGTACCCAAGCTAGAACGCACCTTGGTGGTCCATCTCAGAAAAGAACTTCAAAGTTCATAGCGAATAAAATAGTATGGAACCGTAAATTCTCATCACATATCTGAAGGACATGTAAACATTTGACCCATACTTACTTATATTTGGTTTGGAATTCTACTGTAGTTTCGTAGAGTTTTAAGTAAGGATTAAGAGTGTTCATAAGCTGTTGGCGTTGTGGATATGACGTCACGTCCCAGCCGAACGCTTCTTCCTCAACATTGAATGTGGTAATCTAAACAAAAAAATATTTTGCTAAGGTTCGAAACAATAAAGAAACTAAAATGCACAAGAGACGTACTGCCTCAGAAATTTTGTTTCGTTAAATCATCAGTCAATGACGGGTCCCTAGAATCTATTACCTTGTCTGCAGCGCTTTCTAAGCGTTGATTCAAGGCCTGTGCCTTTTTCAGGTATTTTGGTACTTCAGACATGTCA
This sequence comes from Actinia tenebrosa, assembly GCF_029948245.1. Taxonomy (NCBI): domain Eukaryota; kingdom Metazoa; phylum Cnidaria; class Anthozoa; order Actiniaria; family Actiniidae; genus Actinia; species Actinia tenebrosa. The sequence goes on along the minus strand of NW_028292581.1, from coordinate 6,629,646 downwards.
CCAAATGTCTGGAACTCCTCGAGTTGTTTGGAGTAACTGTCCAGCTCCTCCACGAAGCGTTCACGACGCATCTATGGAAAAGGACGATGGTAGTTAAGATCAAATCCATAACTATTATTATTGTTAATAGCATGTAATCGATGAAGAAAAAGACAGAACGCGCGGGGATTGCATGGCAGAACGCGAGAATATTGTCAACACTTCTCCAACACTATTTTGCCAACTTCCAAGTTATCTATAACTGCACACAACACAGCGGGCAAATATAAAATTTTATTTACATCTTACTATACAAATTTAAAAAACTTTCATTCTTACCTCAAAATGGCGCAATGAAAAGCGCACGCGCGCTATGTTCTCTCATGAAACCTACGCCCTCGTTTATCTATCTCATGTAAGGTGTCAAATAAAGCTTTCACAAAGCACATGCCCCCCCCCCCCCCCCAAAAAGCAATTACCTTGAGACTGTTTTCATACTGAAGGCGATTAGCATTTACGATCTTCTTGTGTTCCTCGAATACTTCAGGCATTCTGAAATGCCACTGGAAGACACTGTTATTCAAACGCATGTCAGCAGGCGAGAACGACGCGTAATCAACCTGTAAAACAACACTAGGATAAATATTCGGATCATACAATTTTTACATGTCTTTTACTATGGAATCGAGTCTTACCAAAAATCCCAGCCTGTTTTTAGTTTCTATGAGTCTTTTTTCCAGGTCAAAGATGGTTTCATTTTCCACTTGTTCTATATAGTTCTGCAGAATCAATGCAACAGTATTAGATCAGTATAGACCCTAGGTGTGTTAACGCAAACATTTGACCATATAATGTCAAAACATAGTTAATGCAACGGTATATGATCAGTATGGACCCTAGGTGTGGCACTGCAGATATATGACCATATAATGTCAAAACATAGTTAATGCAACAGTATATGATCAGTATGGACCTTAGTTGTGATAACCCAAACATTTGAACATATAATGTCAAAACATAGTTAATGCAACAGTATATGATCTGTATAGACCCTAGGTGTGATAACACAAGCATTTGACCATATTATGTCAAAACATAGTTAATGCAACAGTATATGATCAGTATAGACCCTAGGTGTGATAACACAAGCATTTGACCATATTATGTCAAAACATAGTTAATGCAACAGTATATGATCAGTATAGACCCTAGGTGTGATAACACAAGCATTTGAACATATAATGTCAAAACATAGTTAATGCAACAGTATATGATCAGTATAGACCCTAGGTGTGATAACACAAGCATTTGACCATATAATGTCAAAACCTTATAATGAGCTAGCAGGCATTTTTCATATTACGCTCCATTTTCAAGCGCGTACGTAAACGTGCAATTTGCTGTCGCTACAAAGTATGAAGTTTGGGAACGTCAAGTAAAGCCAGGGAATTCTTTGAGCACGTGCTCTTGACATCATTGTGTTTTATTGTGAAAAACGACTTTGCCGCGACGACAATCCCAAGGGTGAAGACAGCTATTGTGCGTAACATTTCACACACCCACGAGAATAAATCATCTCTCCGCCTCTGCAACTGTTTGGCGCAATTAAATGAAGCAATGCTTTCAAAGAAATTCTACTTTCCGTGATCCGTGAGAAAGTGTTTCCCTGTACACGTGGATGTTCTGAATCCATTTAAATTTTCGTTGCAGAGAATTACTTATTTGAGACAAAAAATAATATACTCACTTTCAGTTCCATGAGGTGTTCTGTGTTGGCAGGAGAAGTGAGCGCCTTTTCTGCTATTTTTTCGTACTCCTCGCAAAGCCTATTGTAATAGCAACCAAACATAATCAGTATATCAATATGTATCAGTACATCCCGTAATAGTCAAAGAAAGTTGCAGACGTTTTTCTATGAACAATGGAGTTCCGTACTTCTTATTCAAAACTTGATGCTCCTTGGCCATTCTCTGTAGCAGTTTGGTGCGCAAACCCTCAGCTCGTTTGGCCAGGGCTCTGACCAACTCGTCACAGTGAAGTTCAAACATCCCAACTCGAACCACCTGAAACCAGACAAATACAGATTAAATGATGCATTCTGCATTCAATTCCACCCAGTGACCGTGCCGTGCCGTTAAATTTCAAACATGTACGAATCTTTTAAGCATATATCACTTAGTAACCTTTAGCCAAGGTTACTAAGTAACAATTAAGTATTATTAAGACGCTGCCAGAGAAGTCTATCAAGACGCGCATTCTATATCATATAGTTTACCTTTCGAGAATTGTACTGGATGTCATCGACCAGCTTTGCAAACCTTTCCACTTCCTACAGAGATTTGAAAACAAAATGAAAATAGGACGCTATAGAACCTGAGTTTCAGACCCAGGGGGAGACCCACCACTTGGACCTGAAAATCAGGTTAGACTCTGCATTATGTTTATATGCTTTGTATTAATGACTAAAATCTATACGCAATATCGCTAACAAATACCTTCGCAAACCGATTGAATTTGTGACCTTCGAGAAGGAACTGTTCCACATCAGCGTTGGCCTGAAAAATTGGGCGTTAAGATTAAAAGAGAAAAGAATAATAAGCAATGAATCGCCACCAGGCTAAGACTTAATACCCCGATGACATGGTCGAAAATGAGCTAATGAAGTACGATACGGATTTTTTGGGCCTCCTATCAAAATGACTATGTTGGCTCATCGAAATGTTTTCAAAATTATTATACCTAAACTCTTGTAATGTTGCGTGATATCATGGGACTGGGCTGCTAATCCCATTTCGTCCATCACTTCCTTCATTCCCCTATATGCCTATCACCTCTCCAATCCCTTCCCACCCGTCACCAACCCCTCTTTCCCCTCTCCCTCACTAGACTTCCAACCAACTCCGCCCCGCTCTTGTTCGCACCATCGTTCCCTCCCTCATCTTTTCCCAACCCGCTCTCTTCCATGGACCACTGCTTCCCACACCCCCCCCTACCTTACAACCATATCTTCCGCCCTCCACTCTGCTTCTCTCCCATCTGCCTTTCACCGCAACCCCACCATCCACCCCTCGTTCTCTTTATCTTTTAATGCTCTCTCCAGAATCCTGCTCACTCTCTAGTTTCTTTCCCACTCTCCCCTCCCCCACCCCTCTGGCCCCCCTACCATCAATCCCATCCTATTCCCTCCCTCTTCATCCCCAACTCCAACACTAACTCCCTTCTCCTCTCCCCTGTTGTCCCGCATCTCGCTCCTCTACCTCCCTCACTCTAATTATACCCATATCCACTCACACACCTCCCCCATGCTCCCTTCTATCTCCGTGTCACCATCTTCCACCCAGCCTTGACCTGTTTCAGATCAGTACCTAACCTCTTCTTGCCCATCCACCACATTTCTTCCCCCCGTTGTCATTCCCCATTACACTACACTTCAACCTTCACACTTCCCCTAACCCCACCTCGCTTCCTCTTCCCCGAATGTACCACCCGATACCCCCCGCCCCACCCTTCCTTGTCATTCCCGCTCATATACCTTAAGTCCCCCCAGGTCCGGTCCGGCTTCACGGCTCCTCACCCCATCACGCCCACAGCATCCTCCCACACCAACACCTTACCCCCCCACTCGTTTAGTCTTTCACCCCGCCCCCTTGACATCGCGCTCAAATCCGTACTCTCCTTCTGTTCATTTCCTCACCTTCACCCCCTCCAAATTCACACGCACAATCCGCCCTTCGATCCGAGTCCTCACGACATCCCTTCCCATTCCCCTAACCTTCCTTTTTCATTCAACTACCAGGACCATCTCCACCTCTCATCCCCTCCCACCTAGTTTGTAAATCCTACAACCGACTCCTTACTTCTACTCCTCCACCACCTCTACCACCATACCTTCGACCAACCATCCCAAAATACTACGCCCAGTTTGCACAACTCCTACCCCTTCCGTTCCCACACCGCGCCTCTCACACTCCACCCCACCCCTCACTCACAGCACTTCCCTAAAGTTCCCTCCTTTCGTCGCGCTTCCCCTATCCCATTTTATTATTACTCCTCACCTTTGAATTACCATCATTTACCCCACGCGTTCCGCTACCTCCACCCGCCCCACCTGTCCAGCCCTCCATCCCCTCCTGCACCACTCATTCCTATTTTATACTCTCCCATTCATTGTTTTATCCCAAGTATACTATCTTACCTTCTTTGCTCACCTCCACTTAACCTCGCCAAATGATAGCACAATTTTACTCCTTTTCCTGCTCCTTAATCCCCTTATACACTGTTCCCCTCCTCTCCACCCCCTCCCTAGCCCGCACCTCACTTTCCACTCTCTCAACACCTCCGTGCCAATTGAGGCCCGCTCCGCCCTTCACCCTCCTCATCCTAATCTCTGGAAGGCCATACTCGTAATATTTCCCTATTGCCTCCGTTGTGCCTTTCTCCGTTTCTCATCCCACCCAAATTCTCCTCTCTGCACCCAACATGCACCCCAATCCCTCCACATCTCTCTCTGCGCACCTCCCACACCCTCTCTACCCTCCACCGACCCACCCGCTAACTCAATAGTATGTCAGTTTACTTTCTTCTTTCCCAGCTATTAACCCTGCCCTTTCATTCTCGAATCTATGCACCATATACGCCCCCACACAGGTCACCTGTCATCTTACTGCCCTAGGCTCCACCGTCATACTAATAATTCAATCACCGTCCATCCTACCTTCATACCGAGGTACCTCTCCGAGTCCGTACCTTCCCCAAAACTTGGCCTCCCCACCTTCCCCCACCCACTCTCCCCCACTCCAAGGCCCCCCGCATACTTTGTCCACCCCCCCCCTACCTCTTACCACGCAAACTTCTCTCCCTCCTCGCACCCCCTACCATTCCTTCCCCCCGCTCCACCTCACCGACCGTCACCCACCCTCACTATTAACCCCGCCACCGCCCCCCATCCCCCGCAACACCAACCACCACCCACATCTACGCCCCCACTACTCTCTTCCCTGTATCCTTTCAGAGACTTATACCACAGACCCCTACATCCCTCTTAATTCTTCATCCTAAATTCCCCCTCCCTCCACATTTCTCCTCCTCACCCCCTGTTTTCTATGCACTCATTTCGTCCCATCCTCCTGATCATACCCATACCACGCCCACGCTTTCCACCTCACTCTTCCGCCATCATGACTACAGCTTTCACTATCGACCACCATTTCACTAATCTTTGCAACCCCCTCATTATCTGCCAACTCCCAACCCCACGCTACCCCTAATTCCTCCACTCCACCCTCCTCACTATCCGCTCTCCTTACATCCATTTTTCACGACCCGCTTACCGTTATTCCACCAATCCCGTTTCCTCTACTACTATCCTCCTCCACACCTATACCCGCCGACCATAGCTGTTCTTACACCTGTCCTCCGTCCTCAAACATCTCCCATTGTCCCATACACTCCGGATCTCCTGCTGCCCCCTCCTTCCCCACCCGTCTCCTTCCCTCACCCCTCCCCCCCCTTCCCCTGACGCTGCCCCGCATATCAGATCCCCAAGCCTCTCCAACATTGGCCTTTCCTTTCTCCCTTTTTCCTACTGCATTCTCCGCAATTCGCCCCCACCCCCTTCGCTCACCCATTACCTCACACAGTACCACTACCGCCCACTTATGCCCTTCGCCTTCCTCCAACCCATTAACCCTTCTCCCGCCATCAGACACCCACGTCTCCGACCTCTACCCCCTCCTCTGCTTCTATGCCACCCCCAGATTCACTCATCCGCCCCTCTTTAGCGGTGCCCGGTCCTGGCGCCTTTGTGTGCTTCAGTCGAGTAGTTAGAGAGTGAGTCGAAGTCAGTTGTAATTTGTTGGAATTAAAAACCAAAACAAACAAGAAGAAAGCGTTAAGAAGAAAGCGTTGAGCTATTGTTTTAGTATCACACTCTTTTGCCACTATCACACGTTAAAGGCTGTTTTACCGATGATGAAGCGATATTAAGCGTAACAACATTTTTCATGAAACTGTTGATACACTCAAAGACCTGTGTTGATGGTGGCTATCGGGTGTGTAGGCCCAAATTCTTATTCTGATAACGATTCAATGAATCAGACGTTTGGAAGTGATGCTTAGCGAAAAACAGACGAGTTCAGTTACGTTAAAGGAATAGAATAGAATAACATATGAAAGTAGACAAGATTGGAAGAACGTCTGACTCAGAAAGATCTGAGCCCCAGACGGGAATCGAACCCATGACTCTCTGACTAGTCGGATGCTCTAACCACTGAGCTACTGGGGACTCTATGGTTGGCAAGGGTACAATGGGTGAAGCATATATGGACCACATCATGCAGCCACGTTCAGTTACCTTTTTAGAAATAAGGTCCTTGTATTTATCGTAGTACTTGAGATGTTCCTTTGGACCTGCCATCTCACGAACGATTACCTCACGTACCTACAAGACCAAATGCATCAGCCAATCAAATATCCTGATTCTGTTCCTCGCACACTTTATATCAGTCCGACATGCATATACACCTATTCCAAAAAACCTTGTCGCTCGGAGATCTTACATGGGCGATCTGAGACTAATCAGAATTTCTGAGCTTTTATGTTTTCTTGGGTTAAAACAAGAGAAAGCCCATTTCTATCATGCTTCATAAACAGTGCCAATCTAATAGGAAACTGCGTTGTTCGGCTGTGAATACATTTTGCAGCGTGTTACTCGGTCTTAGGTTTCAGATCACCGACCGAAAATGTTTTTCGAAATATGTGTATATTGTTATCGGGGAAGAAGGAGTATTTCCTAGTGGGTGCGTCAAAGCTGGATATGGTTTTCAGCATCAAGGCTGTAAATATAGCCTGATTAGCGACCATCTGTCCTTGGTCAGACCAGACAGAGAGCTGCTAAGCAGGCTACAATAAACAGCGAGTGCCATCTTTTCAACTCAAGTACTTTCTTGTACTCTATATCTTTAGTTGTGTGGCATTACTTCTATTGGCCTAAAATCTTAACAAGCTATTATTCTTCCTTGTTGAAGCGTCATATAAAAAACGAGTGCGCGCTGTTTTGAAGTAATCGGCTACCTAATGATGGTATGACTTACTTTTTCTTTTGCCTCGTTGACGATTTCCTCTGATATTACTGGTTTTAAGGTCTTCTTGATTCCAGACTGTGGAATAAATGTTGATTATAAAAGTCTTTAGCTAAATAAAATAAAATAAACCTATCCGAACCATGCAACTGCCGTGTGCTCATACGATTCACACCGTGCACCGTAAGGCCCTGTCCGCACTAAAACGATCAAAAGCAAAGATACAATCCAAAATGATGGACTGCTATTATCTGTGCATGCAAAAAAACAGACGCGCCGTGTGAATGACGTCAGTCACCATTTTCAACTGTCACCACTCCTGAAGAGATGTACTGTAGCACAAGACTCACCCATTCAGAGTAAAGCTTGGTTTCAACTCTTGGGACCACCATGACAGCTTTAATCATGACATCATAAACGTTGAGCAGAACAACCTGAAAATGGAACGATTAAATGATTATCTAGAACATAGTTAACTAAGGGGAATGCCCCTCCATTGACTATGTCTAGATTATGCAAATGGCACCCACCAGCTATTTCAAAGATCTTATATTAGCTGCTTACCTCAAAGTCTTGAAAATCCGGTTCAAATTTGACAGTGTCTCCTTCAAGAACGAGGCGCATTATGAACCCTGGGTGTTCCAAGACCCTCACAGATGACTAGAGAGAGGAAAATGAGAGAGGCTTTCAATGTAGACGGCGAAAATGAAACTTTTTGAAACACTCAAGTAAAAGGCAATATCTATCAATGGCTATGGGGATCTGCTAAGGAGAAAGTGTTTCAGTGTGTTGGTACAGATGACATCGCCCACGACAAACCAATGCTGAACCCTGCTAACAGGGCATTAGGTAGGGACTGCTACTGCAACAACAGCTTGTTGTGAAATTGGTTATTTGCTGCTGTCAATCAAAAATAATCAGTCAGTGCCTTGACATTATGGACTGGTGGCAGCAGCGAAAAACCAATTTCACAACAAGCTGCTTGAATGTATGAGTTCACAGTATATTGAGAATCGCAGTGACATTCCTTCTTTTTCCTTCAGAGCCAGTGAAGTCAGGTTTTAACCTGGTCAAGGATGGATGGGCAGTGGTGGAACCAGCTAACAATGTGAGGGAGGGGGGTAGGGTGCTTGACCGAGTTTTGCTTGTCTTGTAAGTAACAGCTAATTTTACTGTAAAACCATTACTTTGATCAAATAAAACTACATATGGCTGAAGGGGTGGGGGGTGGGTACAGCCCCCTTTTGCTCCTGCCTAGATCTACCCCTGATGGGGAATGAAGTATTAAAAGGAACACAGCAAGAGGTCAATGGAAAGAGGTAAGTTGATTAGGGGCAACTTGTACTGTACTTACAGCAGGAGGACAGAAGAGTTTAGTATAGTCTTCAATAGATTCCAACGCCAGGGTTTGCAGCTGATTGGTCATTAACACAGCAGCTGCATTGAAAAATGCTTCAAGTCTTTTAGCGTTCTGGTTGCTAGGCACCTGTTTACGCTTGTTGCCTTGGTAATAGATGTTTTGAACCTCTGGAAACCACCTGTGACAAGATGAATAGTCTGATAAGTTCCTATGGTTTTAGACATTGGCATGTATGACAGCACAGTTAATAGAGGGGTAGAAATACAAAGATATAGCTATCAAGCACCACATTTGTTTTGATTGTGTGTCATTTGTTCAACATCAAAATGTATAGGAATAGATCGTCCCTTTGAGTTTGCCAGGTTTTATAACCAGTTCCCTACTATAAACTATGGTGGTGGAACTCAATCCATTCTGTTTTACCACAATTAACTGTGTCTTAGAGCAGAAAAATGAATGAGTAACAGGGACTGCTGAGCCCCTTAGTTCCCCTAGCTCTGCAGTCCCTGAGTAATCGGCAAGGAAAACAGAGTCTCCTACACCCTGCACTTTGACTCTACATTGATAATGCTTTTGTTTGGTATTGCCTATTTTACACCAAGTACATGTTTATGAAGTCATGTTATGAACTTACTTCTTTAAGAGTGTGTCCTTAGCAATTTCAATGTGTCTCATAACAACATTCTGGAAGAGTGCTAACTCTAGAGCATCAGGCCTTAGTTGAATATCCTTGACATCAACCAGCCTCAGAAATCTATATGGACAAAGATATAAAACATTATTTATTTATTGCTATGATTGAAAACACTTAGTGGAAACATATAAAAGCCCTTTCAGTGTTATAGCACACTGTGCTAGTAGCAATGGAAAACCATTTCAATGTCATAGCATACCATAATTTTCACAACAGGCATACCACACTGGTAACAATGGAAAGCAATTTCAATTTCATAGCATACCATATGCATCACAATGGGAAGTCATTTCAATGTTATGGCATATCATACTGGTAACAATGGAAAGCCATTTTAATGTCATAAGCATACCATACATCTCACAATGGGAAGCCATTTCAAAGTTATGACATACCATACTGGTAACAATGGAAAGCCCTTTCATTGTTATTGCATACCAACAGTTGAATTAATGGGTGTAACTCAGTACCAAAAAATTCCCACTCAAACAAAGTAAAGGTCTGTGATTTACCTGTAGGTTTTGTGCCAAAGGTCAAGCACAGCTGCCATTGTAGGGTTAGTAACAAACAAATCTTGATCCATTGCTACTTTGGATGATACGTAAGACCTGTACCAAGGCTTAGGAACCTGCATCAATCTGAAAAACATTTAAACAAAAACTGAGTATAAAATCACTCAATACTTATTATAAGATTGATAATATTATTCAATGCATTTAATATAATATTTGACAAAAAAATTGAAGAAAACAAGGGCTTACTCTTTTCTGTGTTCCAAAACTTCTTCTTTTTTGTCATCATCTTTCTCCCTTGGGTCCTTGAGTACAAAGTCAACTAAAGATACATGTAAAAAAAAAACAAGTTAAACTTGATCCTGCTTGATCAGTTGTTGAGTCTTAGCCTTCAGTGTCATTATATGAATTCTTCAGGTTTTCTGATGGAAGCTTTTCACTTTACCTATGGCTTTCTTGACACTCAACAAGTAATCTTCCTTCATCTCATCAGAGAGATTCTCTATACATATTTCAAGGCCATCCTACAGAAATAATGCAAGTTAGCTAATTTCAGCAGCTATTTAATTTGCCTAGTTAATATAAACCTAATTAAAGTACCCAATCCTTTGTTGCTGCTCTACATGACAGCTAGGCATAATGGGAAGTAAGTAAGTAAAGTACCCAATATTTTTAACTAAGTCAGTTTAGTATTGAAGGAACAATATACTAGTACCTTTAGTACTGGAGGCACTAGATTTAGCACATGGTCTAACCAAGAATCCTCCATTGGGGCAACATGCTCTGTGTCAATACCATGATGGATGTAGTAATAGTAACGCTGAAGAAAGAAAAAGTCCAAAGTAGTATTTTTTAAAGTGCTGACAAACAACAGCTGTAGCAATTTCTTTTTACAGCTGGTTATCTCAAGTCAACTATCACTTGAATTTGAAATGAATAGAAAATCTGAAAGCCCTGGTTTATAATATCTCCCTTACCAGGATATCTTTTTCTGCAGCAGTGGGAGAACCTGTCCTCTCCAATGGAGGTAGTTCTGCTCCAGCTGAAGATGGTCTTGGAAGGGGAGCACTTTCATCTTGCCTGTCAATTAATTACAATCCATTTTAACATCAGTATTATTCAACAACAAAATATGACTTGTCAGCATGTATGTCATTAGGGACCTCAAGAAGCAACAAGAATTGAGAATGGGGGAGCTCACGTGACAACGTGATGACATTTTTAAAGCAGCTTTTTATGGACATGCCATTTTTCTAGGCATTACCATTCTCATTGGATTGTCAGTTGGTGTTATTTTCACATCCTAGAGAGAACAAGCTAAGGATAAAAGCAAGCACATGAAAAGCCACTTTAAAAACAGAGTCACACTATCGACCTTGGAACACTCAATTCTTAAGGTCCCTAGTATCTTAAACAAGATATCACTTGTGCTACATACATGATAATGTTTACAAGAGCATTACGGAATGCTTCCCTATCCTTTTTTGGTGCATAACTTGTTTGTTTCTTAATATTACTACCAGCTGGTGCTGCACTAGAGGAAGGTGACGTCCTTCCATTACTAGCCTCCCAGGTTTTGCTGCGTAGGTGCTGCTTTGGTTTCTTTCCTGGAAAATTGAATACAATTTTTTTTTTTTTTTTTTTTTTTTGCATTTTAAAGTAGATAGAAGAAATGTAATTCTCAGTAAGACACAATCTTTCAACTAAAATTTCATATCTGTAAAAGACTATCAAGTACATATCTGTGCAGGCCAAGCGTGTCAGAGGCAAAAAATGGGGGGAGGGAGAGGTTCCCTGCTAGCAGAAGTCTTTTTCTGCCCTCCTTTTTGGTTGTATGTCAAGAGAGCAAATTATATTAGATGAATTAACATATTTTTCCTCCACGACCAGCCTGCCGTTTAGCCCTACGAAGGGAAAAAAAACCTCTGCTCACAAGATAAGGGGGAGGATGCTGTTAAATATTAATAAAAGTCATTATATAGGTGCATCATCTATTCATTTAATACACTTTTAAAAAAGAAACCGTTTAAATGTCCCTTTTATCTTCCAAAGTCACAAAGATGAAAATCATATACTACTAACTACAATATTAATTACAGAAAATATTGATCATACCAGGGATGACACCAATGCCATCTTCACCATCGAAACCTGGCCTCTTGCTACTCAGTTGGAATGAAGGAGGAGCCTGTTGCCATGCCGGCTTGGCACGAGTCTCAGGCAACTGTGGCAAGAACCTCACAGGTGTATGTGGATCTCTGCCTTTGAGTTTTTGCCCATTCTAAAATTTTATAATATAATAATAGAGTTATGTACTACTGGTCAATAAATCAGCAATTTGCATTTCTTGAGCATATTTTTAGGACTGCAAAGAGTACATTCAGACAAGCCATGCCATAACTGTGATCATGATTCTAATCAGTGATCTTACATGCTGGAATTCATTCAAAGGATGTTGTTATTTCAGTTACTGTGGTGTGTTTTAGCCAAACCTGCTTTAAGGTGGCTCTATATAGTTTTTATACGCACAGGCGCCAGGTTGTGCATGAGCATGCACAGTACCAGAACTTGAAGATTTTTTATTTTGATCACGTCAAGAAAAGTTGGTGGCATGCGTTATCAAAAAAAATAAAAACTTGAAAACTATGTGGTCAAAGGTCAAGGCAACTGACGCAATATAAAAAATATTTGGACAATTTCCTCCGGTTTTCCATGGTATGTCCTCTTATTTAAAATAATTTTTGTCATCATTGTGGACTCACAAGGCATTGCCGAGGGTAAAACAAGGGTAAAATTTGAAAGAAAAACAGGGTTTTAAGCGTGCACATTGATTTGCTGACATAATTTATTGATATGTCCTTCTATTTCCCCTGGCTCTGGACCAATCAGAAAGGGAGAAAATTTACAGTAGTGGTAAAATGTGTGCTAATTGCTCTGTTTCTGCTACAGTAGTTCTTCCTTCCAAAATTAAAGGAAAAGAGCTATTGCATCTAAGACTCAAAATACACTTATAAGATGTCCATATATAATATTTTTCGGCCTTTTGTGAAAGCCGCGATTATAGCGATTATGCGCATCATCACACGCAATATAAAAGCAGGGTCAAAACAATCTTTACATGTAAATACAGTTAATGTTTTTTGTACAGATTGATGGACCCTCTTCTTCATCATTTGAGATTATGCCTCACCGATGAATAAAAGTAAACTACAAATTGAAGTACTTAGCTGAGTTCCTGGCCTTACGCTAATGACACTTGGGTGACTCTTGTGCATGGGATAGTGTATAAAATTTTGACAAACTTAGACATCTTTTGGTTAATAAGTAACTATCAAAATTGGTTTGAAAAGTTTTACATTTGGTATTTGGTATAAGAAATGCCTAGTAAAGTTTCTCGATAAAATGATGTACTAAAAATAATTAAAGATAGCTTGCTGCATACTTTGTGCCCAAAGTTTCCAGATCGGACAGACTAACTTTAGTAAGTGTGAACTTGAGCGCCAAAATATTTGAAATGCGAGATGTCAACCTAAAAGAAGCCTTTCAGATACAAGAATTATTTATCAACGTAACCCTTCGTTAGATAATCTTTTCAAATCCTTTTCTCAGGTGCAAAAGAACAAGCAACACAGAAACCTTACCGCTTGAATCTCCATGACTTTATCGTCTTGTTCAATGATTTTCCCTCAAAAATCTCTGAATAATTCAAGCGATCCAACTACATATTGAAGCACAACGGAGATATACGTGTTTTACTTGAAGTATTGGGTAATATAACGATAGCGAATTTTCCACGGATGGCAAACAACGAGCTCAACTAAATCCTTTCTTGTAGTTATGATTTTGTATTCGCCATCTTTGTCTCTTGTGGGTTTCCATAATCCTTGTTCCCATGGCAACTACAAAGTAAACTGGCGCTAGAATGCACATGCGCAGTAAAGGTCTTTATTTATTTTTTATTTTTTGCTACAGGAGCCCCATGCTTAGCCTTATCAGATTTCTGTGAGACTTTCAGAAGGGGACTGTTCAAACACTCTTGGGAAAAGAAATACAGAATTATCATAAATACGAAATATTGAGAGTGGCTAGTATGTAAATCATAATCTAGGAGGAGTTTTCTAGAGTTCGAGCCAAGTCCCTCTATTTCCCTTGGCCGCTGTCCGTCTGTCTGTCCAAGTTGATTGGTCGAGGTAGATAGTTACGAGTCAAAAGTTCCTGGGGGAGGGAACTGGGGAGTTGAATCGTAACCAATCTACCTCGACCAATCAACTTGGACAATCTTCCTCGACTAATCGACGCGGACAGACAGACGGACAGTGACCTAGGAGTTACCAATAATTGACTTTTCTTGTGTTAGCATATACCCAAGCTTACGATATGCGCCCGTCTTATTTAGCTCGATGAACACCATATTTGCCGCTCAGCGTTTACCCACCACAAAATTTTTGGTGACCGCCCCCATTTTCAAATCGTTTGAAGAAGAATATGTAATGGAGTGATTTTATGCCAAGTTATAAAAGAATTCTGATTGCAACTTCTTTACAACAGCAGCGCTAGCAACAACTGCTGAGTGACGACAACATTGACAAACCTTCACGGAACGACAAGGAGGTCCTGATACCCTGTACCCACTCTAACGTTGTTTAAGCCCGAAAAATAAGCATTATTCTAGTTATGATTTGTTTTTCGTCCTTTTATTAAATCGAACTGTTTGACAGTTTACATTTCACTAAATAAACATCAATATATATTATATTGACATCGATAATTACATAATACATTAAACAAACTGTACACTTTTAAGCAAAAATAATTCTGTATTTAGTAAAAAAAATTAAAATAAGTCGCGCATTCCTTCCCAAGCTAAAAGATATGAAATGTAAAATTTCTGCAATCCCTGCAATGTGCGATATATACAAACTAAGCTATTATTTTGGGGATAAACACGTATCCGTCAAATTCATTTCGGCGACAAATAAACAATGGTTCCAAGCTTCTGTGCAACGGCGTTGAAAATTTGGTGCTTTTAACAGAAAATGTACAATACAAGCACATATCTGCTCTACTACTATATTATAATTATCATATTATGGCTAGCTTTTAGGTTGTTGTTTTGTTGTTGTTTTTGTTTTTGTTTTTGGAGGTCGTTTTGACATGGAACCCGTGTTTTATAGCTGTCGAAGCGAAATTAGAATTTAAACGAACATGAAAAAAATTATTCTATTATCTTTAAATACATTTGCATGCGAATGTAGAATTTACACTAAGATAGATACATAAACGTAGGAAAAACGTTTTCATCCAATGTAAGAAAAATTATAGATATTTATAGTGCGATTTTACTGGCGAGCATGATTATTATAATGATTGATTGATGATAATCATATAACTAACAATTAACTGAGCAAAAAATGTTGTTTTTTTTTGGTGTTGCAGGATCTATTGCATTCGCATTCTGCTTTAATTGATGTTGTCGAACCGATTGCTTAACTTTGTAGCGATTCTATTTTCAGTTATCGGTCTTGACTGTACTCATACAGATATAAGACTAGGAGCAAACCTGATTAAAACCACATCAGCACTGTATACCTTAAGTACCTTGGCTTTCGTTCATGCAGTTGCTGCTGCCTTTCAAAACCAAAAAAGAGCCATTTTAATCATGATTATGAATGAACAATTGTGACCAGCACTAATAACTTGTACTACTGCTCAATAACGACGTATTTGCTTCTTTTTGCGATGGGGTTTCAGAAGAAAGTACGAAGACGTTATGTAACTACTAAAAGAAGTTTTGAAAAATATATGGATAAAAAATGACACTTTACCAATGCCAAAACCAGTTTGACATAGATAAAAATGAATAAATCGGGGGGGGGGGGGGGGGGGGGTGATTTCTTAGGTGTCTTTTGTATGCCCAATTTATTCTTCTTGAGTTTTACTAGGGGTGGGGGCATGACTTAGGGTAACCAATTTCTCCACATTACCAAAGTTCTCCCAAGCATTTGTGAGTACGACTGCATGTTATGGGCCTTGTCTTTCTTAGCATCCCACAGACACGAGGCCTCAAATCAGTCAGGTACCATTAAACAGCCGTGACCTTCTGCATCTGTAAGGCATCCATTTGTTCCAGTATAAAAGTAACAGTTTGTTGGCGTAATACGTCCAAGTGCTCTTGCAGGATACTGATTTTCTTGTCAGCTTCGTCCAGCTGGTTCGACAGGTTCGCGTTCTCTACGAGCAGGGAGTCTCGGGACTATTGGTGTAAAAAAAGAAACAAAAATAAAGATTCGACTTCACTAAAGGCACTATTATGCGGAGCAATCGTCTCTGCAACTTGTCTCGCTACAGCTTTGCGACAAAAGGGTTTAAACGGTGCAACGGAGACGCAATCGTAGATAAGAATCATTCTACTTTTCGCAACGATTGCTGCAACTTTTCTCGCAATATTTTCTCAGGCTGCGCCGTAGGTTACACGCAGCAATGTTCCATGCAACTTGTGTCGCAACGCCTTTGCGAGACAAGTTGCAGTGAGAGAAAACTGTTCTTTAATCGCGCACTAATAGTCAAAATTATATTGGGTATTTAAAATGCACTTAATCAAACAAAAAAATTTTTTTGTTGCTCAAAAGAGAATAAAAGCGATGCGCAACTTGATCCGAGCAGACGTGAGTTCTGACGATAACGCGCACGAACATTGCCCATCACACGAATCGCACAAGATAAAATAGTTCATTTTAGTTCATTTTCACTAGAGTTGCATGATTGAATCACCTCAAATTATTTACTGTATGCCATTAACATCTTGAGTCGATGGCGATTAAAAAAAAGTAGGAAACGTTGAATTTACAACCAAATATTACATGAAATGCCGGATACGACACCCATTTTTGACTGCCTCGTTGCCTTACCTCCTCCGCCTTTAGCAGCCTTTCATAAAAGTCTGCCGGTACGCTGACACTCTCTCCGTTCTGCAACTTAAGGCTCTCCACTGAAGGCTGCTTGATAAACTTCATTCTGTTTTTTATCCTTCGAAGTGTGTCACCTTTGCTAGCCACTGCGGAACGAGAAAGAAGATTTCGCATAAATGGGGAGCTTTAGGTTTTCAATCATTCCCAAGAGAATGAAATAACAAAACACGTGGTGATCATGTTGGTTCATACTTCATCCGAAGAACATCTTTCGTTAAATTCAACCAACATGGCCACAAGCATTTCAATCACAGTGATTGGACAGTTGCTTGTATATTTAGTCTTGATTTTGATTGGCTGAGGAAAAAATCCCTTTGATTGACGTCCACGAAAATCCCATTTTGTCACGATGGCAAATCGTATGATTTCGCGCAGCAAAAGGTGGGAATTATTGTTTTAAATGTCAGCAAGTGTAAATATAGACTTCTACACAGCTGCTACAAGTGTCGTCAAGTCACGCAACGATCTTTCCTCAATGGGAGTGAGCGTTGCGTTACGACACTAATAACAGCAGCATATAAGACTAGTGTCAATAAAGGCCTTACTATGTAACATTGGAGACTTGGTTCGGCATTCGATCACTATTTGTTTCTTGCAGCTTTTATGACAATTGACGTTGCAGCCTAAAACGATAGAAAAAAAATATAGACCCTTGCGTATGACGTAAATTCCATAAACGTGGTACTGTTTGAAATTCCAAACACACTGTTCAGACGTTGCGGACAGCGTTGCTGACAACACAAGTCAGTTAATATAAGATATCAATGATAATAATACCTTTGCACTTGTATCCTTGTTTAATAATTCCTCGTAACTGAAAATGAAAAAGTAACTGATAAATGAGAAGGGCCTTGGCAAAGACATTCCTATTGATATAATGACGCACTAAAGTACAATAACAATTTTCCATATTTTTATACAAATTACAGTTCGTTTACATACTATACATATTTCAATAGAGTTATCATAATTGTAAATATCTATTTTTCACTTTTTATTAACACTTACGATTATAAGGCGCATTTGATCATTTGCCATGGAAAATCGCGCTATAGAAATTATTAAATTATTATAACAAGCATGAAAGTGGATGTATTATCAAGAAGGACTGTTTTGAATACTAACCAAGCCGCCACAATGATAGCAGAAGGTGGGAGTAAAATAAGTAGTTTCTTGGAAAGTGTGCGAAAACTCTTTGGTTAAATTCTGACAATTGACCTTCAGAAAGTAATTTTTCATTTCCTCTTTAGAAATTACACCATCACTGAAAGAAAGGGAAAAAGAAAATCTGAGTGAGTGTATTAATGAATTTTAAAATGATTGACTCACTGACAAAGTGACGGACGGACGGAAAGAATATGTATTTACAACCACCACTCCCCATGCGGGGCTCTTCCGTGAGGTTCCCTCCACACGCACTACCACTACATTCTATATCTGCAACATACAACACTCAACTCACATGTTGCTTTTTACGGAGGGAGGAAACCGGAGATCCCGGAGAAAACCCTCGTGGCAAGGGAGAGAACAACACAACAAACAAACTCAACTCACATATGATCCAGTCTGAGCCAGGGCACGAACCCGGACCACAGTGGTGAGAGTCGAGCGGTAGGACTAAACCACTACGCCACCCAATGAAATGAAAGGATGGACGAATGGACGAACGGACAAGTGGACGAATTAACGAATTGACGAATGAAAGAATGAACGAATGAACGAATGAACGAATGAAAGAACGAATGACGAATGAATCGTTGAATCGATAAATCAATGAATCAATAAATGAATGAATAAAGGACTGACTGACTGCCTCTTTGGCTGAATAAAATTATAAATACGAATGACAGATAGTCTGCACATACAGTTAGCAAAGACAGATGAAAATCATATACCACAGTTGACTTAGCTTACCTATTGACATCGATCACCCCAAACGTATCAATGAAGGGGAAATTAGTGGCGATTGCATCGAACTCTTTGCCGCTTATCGTTCCATCTTTGTCTATGTCGTACACTCCAAAGACCGCCTACAAAACAAAAACGAACAAACAATTTTGCTTACTTTTGGGACACACCACGTCCGTTATACGATATCCTCTTGATATCTTCATACCCACCAAATGTGCGCAAATGGAAGGTCCAGTACGCACATCGTCGGTACTATATGTATCCCTATACACATGTTGTTGACATGTTGTCGTGATATGTTTTTTAGTGCCGCGAACCACAACAAAGTACTTTCTTACATCCATTTTTATAATTAAGCGACCCACACAACCAGCCACAATAGCCTTCCGTCAATCAAATTTCCAACGGTCTGAGTAAGCATTTTTTTTATTGACGGTAGTCGAAAAACAAGGGCTGTGCCAGTCGCATAGTCATAAAGATGGGTGTAATTCAATGCGTTACGACAGACCTCGACCATGGCAGCCACGTGTCTTTCTAGTACTTTAAAATCCGGTGCTCCATGAGAACTCGACGCCCAGTCACCAAACTCTATAATGCTGTCTGGGTCCTTTAACGATTCGTTTGGACACTGGAAATAAATAGAGTAATGCTTACTGATAGATGCGCGTCACAAACAAATGCGATGTAATATTTTTTTATTACATGAATGCTGCAGTAAAGGCGCACAATTATCTCTTAAGAGGTTCAAAATATTTTCACTGTGTGAACAAATAGGAGAATAACCGATATCATCTTAGATAAATCTTTGGTTCCTACAAGACATTAAAGATGCGACACCGCTGAGAGCAGCGCTCTTCTCTCTCCCTCTTCTCTCGCCCATGCAGAAATGCGCTTGATTCATCCAAGAAACCCAAATCGAAGCAGCCCACTTTTTTCTGGTAAGAAAATCCCTCTGAGAGGAGTGCACCTCTCCGCTTTCTTGCTCCGACCCGAAAAGCGTTTGCATTCTTTGATTCATCCAAGATAATGCAAATCTCAAAGACAAAAGTAAAATCTTGAATACTAATAGTACCAATAGTTATATATCTAACTTACTAATGAACTTGTGGACGTGTTGTTTGCGTTCCGAGGTTCTCTTGCTAACGATAATTCGTACAACTCGTCATCTGATAATCGCGGCTGTAATGACACCTGTTCAAAAGCACAATACAAATCCATTCAATTAGTAATGGATAATTAATTGTCATATATTTTACATCGATCGTGCAGTAATTGGTTGATCACTCTCGATCTCTTGAGTCAAAGGCTCATAACTACAGCACACATCACTGGACGCCAGGTGAAATTGGAATTTAGGAGTTAAGCGGAGGGAGGAAAGCAGGAAACGGAGAAATCATGCCGAAGAAAGCCTTTGAAGGTCAGGAGCGCACCATCAAACAACTCTATAAATTTGATGGTTCCCGGAATCTAAATCACATAAGCAGTTCACACCAGCTGTGCTTTTCAAGAGAGATATATGCAGTCGATAATCCAGCAAAGAGGAGTATGGTAATCCATAATCATACATTAGGATGGTGGTTGCAACAGAGAAGAAGGTAGAAATATTGTAGAAACAAATTATGAATTCATTTCACTATCTTTAGGAGGAGATAAGTAGTACTACTCACTTAGAAACCTCAACTCACCCGAAGCATATTCAGCAGTTCCATGTTCGGTGTAACAGGAGGTGATATCTTTTGTACAACCAGAAACTTGGACATAATCCCAGCAAGAGTGATAAGCTTGTGTACATTGATGAGATTGCCATTTACCATGTCTGGGAGAGCTGTGTTAGTGGCAATAAGGTCCTTGAGCTGAATGCCTGGTAGAACACACAACAAGAGTTCTTTATTATTGAAAACATTGGAAATTTAATCCAGGAAAAATGTTTTGCTCAGGCAGAAAATTATCACAACACTTACCTCTGTTAGTGGAGTAGAAAGAATTCATGAAATAGAAAAAATAGAAATTAATAAAAATATAAGTTGATGAAAGTAAATATGGTCTATGTGCATTTTTGTAGATTCCTTTTTTGACAGAGAGATGTGCATAGGTGGCAAAGCGAGGTGTGCCCTAGCACCCTACTTTACAAAATTACTTTACAAAATTGGTGGTGCTTATCACCATCACTTATTGGTTATTCATCTTCATTATACTGCCTCCTCTGTGGTGGAATCTTTTTCTAGCACAAAAGGTCTCTTGTGTATTTGTCTTTGTGTAATGAATGGTCTGGTTGAGTGATAACAACTATTAGTCACTAAATAGTACTATTTGTCAGTATTGCAACTTTGTTTTTTTAACTCATGGTTTTACTGCATGCGCTCTATTGTTTTGCAGTACTTACAGTACTGGAATATAAAATCCATTGCAACAGGAAACTCTTTTCCTGTAGGTGGAGTAGTTGTTCTCAGATGACATAAACTCTACAAGAAGGGTCATGTACTGCAATTACAAGAATGAAAATATTCATTTTTTAATATGAGGAAATCAAGCAAACTAATTTATGTGAATGATGCATGCAATTGGAGAATATTGGATTTTTGTGGTATAAAACTGCCTACCACTACTAATAAGGGTTTAAAAAGATTCTAATACTTTATTCTGCCATCTCTAAGGATTGACAAATAGACCAGTTTCGAGTTCCAAATTACCGCTGTGTTCCTTGATTACAGACTCATTTGCACAGGGTTAGCCTCGTATCAGTGTTTAAATATTCACAAATACCAACAGAAAAGAAAAGAATGCACAACTTCAACAATACGAACATTTTGAAACTCGACGGACCTTGACTGGAACACGTGAATATTCTGCACAAACTCGAGGCTAACCCTGTGCAAATGAGTCTGTAATCAAGAAACGCAGTGGTAATTTGGAACTCGAAAAGGGTCTATTAAAAACTAGTCAGCTAATCCAGCCCTGCTCTAATTAAACAAGCCTTTGAAAGTGGAAGAGATTTTCAGGTTATTGCAGAGCTTCAGTAAGATAAGCTGTCCTCTGGTCAAGATCACTGACTGGCCAATTTAGATTTAGCTCAGTCACATCTGTTTTCTTGCTCAACTTTACTGCAAGAATAACTGGCAAGTCAAATGTGACCAGACAAGTTCCAATTCTGGCTGGACATTGTCCATTTTTTAAAGCCCTGTTATTGTAACACAATTTTTTCTAACTCCTAAAGAAAAAGAACGAACAACATGGATACCTCTCTGCAATCCTGGGAAATACAAGCTTTTGTTTGCTGTAGTCTTGATAGGACAGAATTGGTTAGTCCCCCAGAAACAGCTAGCAAGCCATTGAAATTTTGAAGTTCTTTGAGATGCTGTAATAATAGGACAAAAATAAGCAAAAAACCTTGGGAAATAAACTTATCAGAAATTAGTATTAGAGTGCAAACAATTAATCCGTGAAACACTAATTACTAAATAGTACAAAATAGTGCTAATCAAACAATAGAAAACAATAGAATTAGCATGAAATTGTACTATTTAGTATTACTAAAGTTTCATGGTTATATTGTTTGCACTCTATTTCACTGCTATAGCAAATTTAAGTATTACGCAAAAAGGGTAGCTGCATCTAAGCGCCACAGTATTTCTTTTTTTATATTCTCTTTTTATATTTTAAACTGGTGGCAGTGAAAAACAAATGGACAACCTGCAGCTACCAAAAATAGCTGCAATACTATATTTGAGAATTGCATACCTTAGCAACTTTTTGAAATTTTTCTATGCAATGTGCTCTTTCCTCTGGAGTCCTGTGATTGAGCACCATCGCCTGAATCCACTTGGACAAACCATTAAGCATTGACACATACCTCTCAAGTAAAGGACACTCATTCATTTTTGACTTTTGAGCATACCCCTTCCATTCTGAAAACTGAAACAAGATCCATATTTGAAATGAATACAAAATGGAAGAGAACACTTGTGTTGATCACTGGCAAAAAGCATTTTAGGCTTATTTCATTCCTAATGCTTTTAGACAAGATTAACATGAAAACTAAATGAAGCTTACTGTTAGTAGTGGCAAGAGCATTTAGATTAAGATTTTTCTTATTTGCTCTGCATCATTGCATAAG
The DNA here is from genome assembly GCF_029948245.1 of Actinia tenebrosa. NCBI lineage: Eukaryota > Metazoa > Cnidaria > Anthozoa > Actiniaria > Actiniidae > Actinia > Actinia tenebrosa. The sequence continues at coordinate 6,607,029 of NW_028292581.1, read as the reverse complement.
TATAATCCTTAATGTTTATAAATGGGGTTACATCACTTGGAAAAGCTGGCATATTTTCTATGGGAGGAGGTGTTTCTTTGGTTGGTTAGTACTCTGATGTTACACACTAGTTTTGGCTTCACTAGGTGTGTACAAGGACTCTAGTGCTAGAGTTTGATTGGGCGTGCAGGGTGACAGGGCTAAAAATAACAGGTGCTCAATGGCTGGACATGGTGACCAGCTACATTAGACTGATCAACATGTGACCAGTCATGTTACTGGTCAAGAGGACATGCCCAAAACTCATTTGGCCAGACAGTTCAATGTTTATTTACTGCCTGTTATTTTTGATTGGGATTCACTGCTTAGGCCATGTTGTTTTGGTTGTGGTTATATATTCCCATTGTCCACGCTTTCTAAATTACCTTCTTTATCACTTCAATAAGAAAGAATACAAGGCCTAGGGAGGATAAAGAATATGTAGCTCTGCTTGAAGACCCTTTTTGCAAAAACAAATTCAAAATAGCTGTGTTCTTTACCACAGTTGACCATTTACCCCGCTCTTTTCATCACTAATTCAAAATATGTACTACTAAGTTATACTTACAGGTATTCTCCTCAGCATTTTAAAGTCCAGATAAGTGAGCTGTTCAGCAATTTCTTCTGGGGATTGATCAGGGAATGCAAGAGACACTTTACGACCACTTGATGATCTGTGGTTGGTGCTGACACTTAATGCACGTTGATTGACTTCAATGAGCTCCCTACAAAAGAAATCTCTTCTAAGTCATTGACATTAGACTAGCATTACCCAACATGACTTGATGTCTTGATGCCCTTGCATATTTGTTGGTATTACACTTTTTCTTTTCATTGTGTGCTGAAATTTTCTATCATGTTGGATGGTTGTTAGCAAGGGGGGTGCATCCGGATACACCCCCTCCCCCTCCCCCCTCCTCTCCAGAAATGCTAAAGCTCTGCTGACCTATTTATAATTTCTACTTCATATTACTCCATCTGAAAATGTTCTTTTTTTGATTCTGCAAATCCTTGGATTAATACCACTCCACAAGATGACCGTTAGTTTAGACATAGTTCCATTTCCATACCATGTGCACCTATAGTACCCTGCAAGACCCCTGGTTACACCCATGTGTTGTATAAAATTAAGTTACAAAATGGTTTCTAATAACTCACCATGGAACACCCTTGGACTGCCTTTTGTGACATAAACATGAAATGTCACTTAATTAAATCATTGTATAACAATAGTACTAATACTTACATATTTGAAAAATCAATAATGTCTCTCAATGAGCTATCTCCTTCTGCATAAACCAGTTCTTCCATCTCTTTGTGAACAAAAGCAAGCTTTTCATTTTTTCTAAAATCATTTTCATGATTTGACATCCAGTAACTGTAAAGATCAAAACAGCCCATGACTTAATTTCTTTTTCCTTTCCATTCTTAAAAAAAATGCAGGAAAATCAAAGGATGAAGCAATTCTTAACTTATGTGAATGAAACAGGATTAATACAAGTCCAAGAGAATTCCAGACAACTGGGTTTTGAAAAAAGTACTGAAGTCCTCAAACTATCAAAAGCATCAATAACAAATGGAAAGCTGAGTCCAGATGTCTGGAAGTTTCTATATCTGAATTAAATCTGCTATATATATGTATATAGTAATAAATATAGATCTTACTTGATGGCTTGGCATATGGCAAATCTCCTAGACTGCTGTAGTCGTTCTTTACTTGGATCTGAGCATTCATTTGTTTTGCTCTGAACATATCTAGTTGTCAGGTTAAGGATAAAATGATAAATATCTAGACATACAGTACTTTCAATTTTGAAACTAAAATATATCTGGATTTCAAAGAGATGGGTTGACTATACAACTTGGTTCTGAAAGGTAGAGGATCTACCAGGAGTCTGCTCAGCATGGAAAGTATATATTTATTTTATAGTATGAACATTTCCAAATCCTTCCTGCTATTTCTATTTTTATTGATTCTGTATTTTTTATTGGATTCTGTTTTCAATTCATCTTCTTAGATGCAGCTTTTTAGAATTAAAGACTGCCATCCATGGGGAAAATGTTTCATGAGAGAAATCCTGAATTGTTTTTTTTAAACAAAATATATGCAAATATAAACTCAGAAAGAAGGAGAAATTTGACAGTACTGTAAAACACTTTTTAAATGTCACTTCCATCAAACAAAATGATGCAAAAAGTAATGTGTAGTTATGAGATTTTGAGTGTCTGATGTCTGTTGTACAGGAAATTTATTGCGTTTGCCAAATGGAAGTTTCCCAAGCTTTAGAACACACTGGAAAAAGTAGGATGAAAACTGAAATAATTATTTTCACAACTGACAATAAAAAAATTAAAGTGGGATAAAATGAGAGTTCAGTTCAAAATATGTTTTTCTAAATTGATTCCAAAGTTAGGAACAGAAAAAATATAGGAGAAATTTTAGTCTTTTATCTACCTGGAAATCAATCAAAAAAAATGATTTAACTAATTATATAAAAAGAATTATCGTATTTATATGTACCACTTCATTTTTGCGTCTTTTAAAAAAATTTAAGCTTGACTTAAAAGCATGACTTAATTACGAAATTTACTCTCGAGTGGAAAAGAAAAACGCTGTACAAGAAAGAAAGCTTCCAAACCAAACATCACGTACATGTTAGTGTGGATGTTCTTTTGTCTAGTAACTAGATAATCCGACGCGATAGAAGACTTTTATAAAAGAAGATTAAAATCTCTTTCACGGCGAGATGTGACGACTGAAAGGATTTACGATTTTCGGTCATCAAGCCAAAAAATTAAGATGAACTTGAAAATTTGTACAATAAGGATACGCGTCCATAAACGCCTCCAACAATTTATCCGATTCTAAGAACCATTGGTGTGCAGTAAACAAGGCAGTCGATAAAACAGGTTCCTTATTAATGGGTCCATTTTCATCTGGTAATAAAAATAAAGAGAGAGACAATCAAATCACTGACATGCAAAGAGATAATAATATCAACCAGATATCGCTCAGCAAATGTAAACAACAGACAAAAGTCAACTCGACGTGACAAAAAGTTTTTTTCTTTATAGAAAATTACATTAGACGTGTTTTAAGAAATAGTAGTATTCTGTAGATATTAAAGCCATAGTGCTGATAGAAAGTGCTTGGGTTCTTTTTTAAACCACAAATTAGCACGATAGATTTTGAGAGGTGAGTTTGTTTCTGAGGGGATGGTATTAAATGACAATCATAAACGTGTACTTTACAAATGTCTTTACCCTTCCAAATCAAATTCCAATGATTACAAAGATCACTGTCACAGTAACGATCAATAAGATAGTTATTTTGTTAAAAAACATACCGAATTCATCTATACAAAACTGGACCAGTTTATCAAGGGTCGCAGCGCGTAAAGAAGCGCGTCGTCCGTTTGACTCGTCGTCTTCGCTCTCGATGTAATCCACAGTACTGGACATGCTAACTCTGTCGTTCACAGATTCACTTTCATTGACCTCTCCTGCCGTAGAAGAAGAGGTTTTATATTAGAAAATATGAATGCTGCAGTGATATATAAAGAAGAAAAAAATAAGATACCTCTTAAAAATGATTCTAAAGATAAGCTTTACAGTAATACTTGATCGGGATCACTGTCGGTGTCAAACAACTATGACGAGGTGACAGCTTCAAAATAAGATTCGATTCCGCGAATAGTAAGCGAAAAAAATATTCGAAATCACGGTTTGATATAAAACTGCTCTAAATAAGAAAAAAATAATAGCAATCATTAAGAGAAAAAGAGCCCCTTCTGGTTTCACAAATTAAAGTCAATTTGTCAATTTGTTCTCAAAACTACATTACTGTGAGTATAAAGTATTGACCTTAATGACTAGCAAATCACAGCAGTTTATGTTAATATTTTTAAAATTTACTGCAACCAACCTGAGGTGATTTTCATTAGTTACCTTGCTAACCTAAGGTTATGTTTTTTTAAGGAACATTTATATAGTATTCAGAAAGTAGAACATCGTCATCTACACAGCAGGAAATGCCAAAGCCGCACCGCGAGTGTAAGGGCATCATTCACTTACATCCGGTCGTGGGCTCGCTCCAATGATCGCGAAATCGTCGGATTTAGCTTCGGATTAAACTCGACGTCATTCGGGAAATCTCCGTTTAACGTCCAAAACCAGCAGGCGCCGGGGGGAAAAAAAAATCAACAAAAAAAAAATCCAATTAAACAATGTAAGTATTATTTTAAAAGATATTCGATCTACTAAATTATTAAAGTAAAGGAATTTAATGTAAGAATATAGTGGAAATGTGTATCAAGGGCGTAGTCAAAACATCATCGGCACGATCGATATCCTGTCGTGTACTGGACGAAATGAACCAATCAGTATGTTTACCAACGGTCGAGCGGTAACATTCGAATCAAAAAGATCGAACATCAAACGCTTTTATTATCTTCTTGATTTTGTTCTTATGATCTTACAAGATGAGAGATTTATCCTCTATAGATTTTAAGGACAATGTCAGGTTTGTTGTTCGTCGAGAGCTCAAAAGTATGGGACTAAAAGTTCCCAAGAATAAGTCGAACTCTAAGCTGGTAAGAACAAGCCTGGAAAAATATAACTCAATGACCTTGTTTAATTTGAAATCAATATCTTTGTTAGATTATTATTTTTACGATTCATAAGGATTCTGTTCTTTACTTTTATGTTGCAAAAAGTAAAACCATCAAAACATTTCATGAATCAGAAAAGACCAAGAGATGTTGAACACGTTTTGTTTCTTTGTCTCGTGTCCAGTTGATCATTTGGTGGGCACGTTTATGGTTTTTGTCAAATATTCAAACACTAATTTTTTTATATTTATATTATTTTTCTTACAGGCGATTGAATGCAACGGAGAAGGAGTCTTTGGTATTCTTCTGGACCAAGTTCCAACAAGAAACGTCGGAGAAGATTTTTATTGTGGTGTTCCTAAGTGAGTGAAAAAATTCAAAACTAAAAATAAGCTTATATGGACAATTATTATAACATATCAATGTCTTCTTTTTTAGATTTTTGGTTGATTCCTGTAGTTTTCTTCGCAAATATCTTGGTACAGAAGGATTATTTAGAAAATCTGGCTCTGTTCAAAGACAGAAAATTCTCAAAGTAAATTATTGTTCCTTTGGTGTGATCTTGAATGTGTTTGAATTCGGTATGTCTTTTCAATAAATAAAATCAATATGCATTACTAATTTTTTCTTTATTCACAGCAACAAATTGAAGAAGGAGAAGATATCTCTGCAGCACATCCCCACGATGTGGCAAGTTTGATAAAACAATTCTTTCGACATCTCCAAGAGCCATTACTCACCAATCTTTACCATGACAGCTTCATTAAATCCTTGAGGCAGGAAAATGAAGGAGAACGCAGCAGAATGATTTTGTATATCTGCTTAATGCTGCCCTTAACTCATCTGCAAACCCTGCAGTACATCATGAAATTTGCTGCAGAGGTTGCGACTCACTCAGAAAGGAGTAAAATGGGTTTGTCTAACCTTGCAATTGTCCTGACTCCCAATCTCATGCATAATAATTCTAAAAAGGATAACAGCAGTTCTTCAGAGAAACTTAAAGATCAGACTGAGATTATTGAGACTTTATTAAAAAATGCTGATCAGATTGGCAAGGTTCCAAATGATGTTTATGAGAAAGCAAAAATGATTGGAGAGGATGGAGACTATGCTATGACATCTTCTGGTGATGAACTGGAGGGAGAAAATCTTCAGAGAACAAAGAGCAAGAGAGCTCCAAGGGCTAGAACGAGAACTGGATCAATCACTGGTAAATTATTAATTAGCATATACCCACAATGTTGCATGCTCACAGGGCTCTGCTCAAAGCTGCAAATACAAATTGAATTGAATTGTTTACGTCCTTGCCACACAAAGCTAAGTAGTTAACAGCATGTGGAAGATTTTAAGCTCTGTGCATGCATGCCATAGATTGAAGCTCTGTAGACCTACATTAGTATGTTTGATTGAAAAATGATAAACAACTTGTCATATGCATTTAACCTTCATTTAATCTTTATTTCTTCAAAGGGTTTATTGGACATAGTCTAAATAAACTCAAGACCAACTCAAGTTCATCCAAGCACACCCCAGTGAACCGTCACAGAAGAACCAAGAGTGTTAAGGCTGACTTAATGAGGAACAAATGCAAATATGCTGAAGCTAATGATATTGTCATCAGCAAAGGTTTGTGGCTACTATCTCTAGACTGAAAATATTTAAGAGTTTAATTAATAGCTGTTATAACAGTAGCATGCAGATGAGATGCAAATGAATCATTATGCATTGTATCCACTTGTGATAGCCTAGCTATCCTTTAAACAAAAGGTTTTCTCATTGTGGGGTCAACTGTAATAACAGAATCTATCTGATATTATTATACATTGTACTCACTATTTTTATGACGGCTTCGGCCAATAATTAACACTTGCCTTGACATTGATAATTTCCGATAATTAAAACCCCATCCGATGATTGTTTATTGTCAATATCTTGAAAACAGAATATCACGAAAATTAATTTTCACTTAATCATATTTTTGGTTAGCAAATTCGATAGACAATCAGAAAAGACATTTACACACCAAATTTGACGAGAATCGCACAAATATCAGCTGAGATATGACCATTTGAATATATAATTACTCCATACAAATCACTGTATTTTCGGCTAAGTTCCAAACGTTTGGAACAAAGTCAAATTTGGTGTATAAACATCTTTTTTGATTGTCTATAGAAATTAGAGATCGAAAATAATTAAAGTCAAAATTTATTTTTTCATGACGTCACACTTGAGTACTCTATTATGAAATGATTAAAATATTTTGTTTCTAATTCTCAGATGATACAGCTTTAGATACTTTTGCTTGTCAAGCAACTGAAAGAATGAGTATGAGAATAAGTTCTAACAAGCGCAGGGTGGAGTATAACAATTCAGTTTTGTCACCTGCAATTAAAAGGTATGTTTCCCCTTTTAGTTTTTAAACTAATAATTATCAATAATATTTTAGCACCATTCAATATAATAAATCTGGCACTCTCATTGGTCTCTTGTTCTCTGTATGTGCACAAGCACTCTCAATTTTGTCAATGTGTGTTGCTTGGAGAGATAAACAAAATTTGAAAACAAAAATAAACTCTCTCTCAGTTATTTATTAATTTCACTTGCAAGTGCTAAAGATACTAAAACAATTATTGGCCTCAGGCTCAGTGAATATCGGGGAATATTTAGCTCACTTCTCAAAGGCTCGCATCTTGGTAAATATTCTCTGGATATTCACTTGGCCTTCGGTGAATAATTGTTAATTTATATTAATGTACAGTGATTCATTGATGAAAAATTATGTATGGTGCCAAACCTTATTTGGGCTGCTGCTGAAACAACAAAAGAATCCCAAATCTTTTTATGTATGTTACTTGCTTTGTATTTTGTTCCAGAAGACAAAGAATAGCACAACAGCATGAAGGTGATGCTGGGATTGGACATCCAAGGATTATCTCAAGATCCACACAAATGTTCACTACCACAATCAAACCCTTGACTCCTGTGAGACCTCTATCTGACATGGGTAGGTTTACAAAGAATTGTTTTTCTCTATTGTAGTTTGAATTAAAAATTCAGTACCCCCTTTAGCATAACTCTATTGGCATGATGGCAGGATTAGGATCTTTTTCAATCTGCAACCCATTTGGCTTGTCAAAATGGGTTCCTGCTGACACTTATAGACCCCTTGCAGCACATCAGAATGCAGCTCAATTTGGAGGACCTAACAATAGGTTTCCATTTCTCATGAGATTGAAATTCTTTTGTTTTGTCCTCCAAATTGAAGTGCTTTGACGTCACTTTGTCATCACATGCAAGTTCTATTCTATGGGTCCTAATGATCAAAAGCCATTGTCAATCCACCCCTTGTGGTTAAGTCCCGAGTCTTAGATGATACGAGTCATTAGAAAATTTTCAGAAGTAAAGTCAGATAAGAGTAGAAAGATTGCACAGCTTTCACAACAGATGATGCATCCTGACATGCAATATTCCTTACCAAAGAAGCATGGCACTTAATAATACTATGTAATAACTGGTAATAATTTTTACTTGCATGTGTATCTATCAAGAACTTGAGTAACATACTATGTAATTTAATATTTCAGTTAAGAGTGAGCATGCTAAGGTATTACTGTCTGAGGAAACAGAACATGTTAAAGTCATAGATGCCATGACATACGTTCCATCACCTGATAAAAATGCACATGAATACACAAGGCATGCACGCGTACGTATACGATCACCTCGCTCTGGTTCAACCACCCAATTATTAGGAGATGAAGGTTTAGAGTCACCAGTCTCAGGCAGACAAGATGCTGTGTACAGCAGGCATGGGGGGAAAGGAGGTGAAATGCAGAGAAGAAAAGTCACAAGAAGGTACAGTGGATACGTGTTGCACACAAAATAGACTACAAAATGTCATGGCAGGCAGCATCATCACAGCATGGAATATACCTTTTTAGCTTGGTTGTAATGTTTCCACATTTCCAACCATGTTATTCCTTGTAGATTCAAACCTAGCTAAATCCTTATGTTATTCCTTTGTCTTCTATTGGGCAAGCATTGAAAAAAGAATTGATCCTCTTTGGAACATCACATGGGGTGCATTAAAACAAATTTATTCGCTAATGGTAAGAAAAGAGCGAGAAACTTTGACATCTACCAAAAGAACCAAAATGAGCAGGAAAAGTAGACTACCTCAATCACAAGATTGAGTTTTCCAGGACTTTCCAATTGAAGCAATTGATGCATACCATTTGTTTTCCAACCGGAATTTCCAGTTTTTGTGGGTAAATGGTAGCACCCATGGTCTGAAATGGGAAACTTTTTACCCAAGCTAAAAGGGTCTATTGATGACACTTGTTGAACAAGATACAGCATAGGAGGGCCACCCAATTAGCTTTGATATGGTGCCATTATGTCAATGGCATGGCCATGACTGCTCTACCCATTACTGATGTGGGTTCTTATTTTAATGTAGGCATTCATCTGGTGCAACATCCTGCTTCAACTCTTCACCAAGACAGCGCAAGGGAAATAATGTGTACAAACAGGTAGATATTCCTGCTACATTATTGGAAGCAACTCTAATTGACTCCACATTTGAACCCAAAATTTTGTAGATGAACAAGTTTTTACACATTTAAACTTATAACTTAAAGTGCATATGACACGAAAAAAATTTAATGTTAAAAATGTGTATTTTATTGTCATTAATAAGAATAACACAGTTAAATTTGTTTCAAAAACGTATTTCTCTAGAAATTCAAGAAAATTTAGCACAAGTTGTGACGTCATTTTGTTTACAAGTCTCCAGATGTAGTTGCAAATACACGAAATATGTTTGAATATGGAATCTTAATTTCAGGTAGTGCACTTTTCAGTTTCCCAACATTGGAAGAGTACTACGTAAGCTATCAAATGAAATTGAATAAAATATGCCTTTTGTTGTTATTTTATACGAATTACAATTTATATTTTGTGCATTACTACTGAATCTAGAGTACGTGTCAACAAAATGACATCACAAATTGATATTAATTTTCTCACATATCTCAAGAAATAAGCTTTTGAAACAAATTTCATTACGATATATTTATTACTACTAACAAACTATACATTTTAAACGATGAAATGTTTTCGTGTCATATACACTTTAATCGAGTTGAAGATTATTTCGCTTCATATTCACTTTAAGATATGTTCATGTTGCAGGAATCTAGTTCCTGTGCAGCCAACAAAACCCCAGATCGAGAAAACATGAATCCAGATTTAGTATCTGTTGCAGTAAAGAACAGTATTTCTAGCACCAACAAGTATCAAAATCCAAAGTATTCTAGTACAGGAGATAAAATGACACCATGTAAACTCCATATTGCCACTCCACCACCAATGACAGGCCACAGAGAAATGAAAACACTGTTATCACAAAAAATCTAGATGCCTCTACCATCAGAATACATTGTATATAATTAACAAAGAGGTAAAATTTGAGATATATTTCAATTTATATAGGTCATACCTATTTTCAGAATAACACAGCTAGATGACTAGAAGAAACACAGATGTTTGATTTCTTTTTTTTTTTCCTTTTCTTTTTTTTCGTTTACTGTCATAAAATTTTCACAAACCTGAATTTTTTATTTTGACTTAATTGGCCAGATGCCTGGAGCTATTGAAGTTGTGTAATTATGAACATAGAACATAGATGTAGTCATTTTATAAACTAAGGATGTTTTTTAAAATAGTATTATTTTTGAATTTAGATATGTGCAGAATCTTTTAATAGTGTTTTTCCAGGAATACTCTTTTTCAATAACATACATGTATGCCTGGTAATTATAGTGACAAAGTAGCTTTTGCTGGGAGCAAATCAAGTCAATTCCAAGAATTTGTCAGGAAATGCAATCTTTTTAAGGGCACATGCCTATGGAATATCATAAAAATGCCTTGACTGACAACCATTAAAACTTGTTGCCATAGCAAGCCTATGATTCTATGCTTACTATTGAACATTAGACACTGTAAAAAAAACGTGAACCAGACTTTTCTAAATGACATGTGTCTTCTTTTGCAAAAAGAGCAGTGTAGTAAGAATATCTAATATAAGTTTTCAAGTTCCAGAAAAAAGAAATCTTGAGCTTTGTTCATGAACAAAAATTACTCTTATTGAAAAAAACTACAGTATAGCCTCAATAATGATGGAATACATTATGTACAGTGTATACTTAAAGTTATTAGATGATATTAGATTGTAACTGTATCACCATGACAGTGAAGATGATTTAGTGTTATTACAAGGAATAAATTAGAGTGATTTTAAAATAGGGGTGTCCAGATAACCTGGAAAAAAATGAAAATTTTGAGAATGTTTGACCACAGATTTTGAATAGGTTTTTAATTTTTTTTAATATGTGAAAGCCAATACAAATAAATTGTTTGAAAACAGTGGCTAAAAGATAAAGATCAACGTTGTTCCTTCATTAGTTACTAAATAGCAGCCTATCAAAAAGTCTGATCAGCAAAGATAACTTAATGGAACAATCTTGATTTTATCTTCTTTAAAGGAACGACTTTAACTTTAAGCACTTAGTTTTGTGCCATCAAAGAAACCCAAACCATTAAAAAACAAATGAAAATTCCTTAAACCCTCTCTTTCAAATAAAATTCCCTTAGGGAGTTTTAGTGTGCTTTGTATACATTAATGGAAAACAGACAGATTCACTAGCGTATGATAAATTTATAATTTTGTATTAGCTTTTTATGAATTATTTTAAATAAAAAATAAAGGGGAGAGTGATTGAACCTTGGACTTTTGTTAGTTTAAATAAATAAAAAATACCATCAATTACAATATAAATGAAAATTATACCATCAGTGTTTTTTTATTCTCAAAGATCAGATAAACACTACAACCTATTATATTACATTTATTGGTTTTAATGAAACGATAATTAATTAATATTAAGGTTATTCTTACAATGAAAAGGTTGGGTGGTAGCCCAGTCTGAAAGCAATATTGAATAATCTATTATAGACCCCTTGCAGCACTTTGGAATGTAGCTCAATCTGGGGGACAAAACAATAGGTTCCAATTCTCAGGAGACTGGAATTCTTTTGTTTTGTCCCCCAGATCAAGCTGCTTTGACGTCACATGCAAGGGGTCTATTTAGCCTGTGGGATAAGAAAAGATTTTGGGTGGCTTTAAAGAAAATATGTTTTTCATGCAGTTGTGAGTTCCTTATTGTTTATTGAAATGGTGTTTTAATAACATTGAAGAAAATGGATGGCTTTGAACAAGTTTTTGGATACAAGAACATCAATGATAAAATAAAAATTGATTTCCAATCAAGAACATGCCTAGCCTATTTTGTCCGAGTGCTAGTAGCCTGTGAAGAGTCTCTCTGGCACTGTTTCTCTCTCCAAATTATCCACCCACATAAGATGGCTTCTTTTTGCAGGCTAAAGGGCTCGTAAATTGGTCCAAAGCTATGAAAGCCCTTCATTATTCATCAATCAGGATTAAGGGATTACTGTCCTCTATATTCAAAACAATGGCATCAATTCACAATATTAAAATTAAGGTACAATGATGTTTTGGTCATCAGAAGCCAAAAAAATCATGTCTAGGAGTGAGAGGCTACAGAAGCACAAAAACATGCTGACTTGAAAGAATCTCAATCTATAAACAATCTGTCTATTCAACTCATCATTTCTATATTATCTATCTACTGGATATATATATATATATATATATATACTGTAGTCTCCTATCCTGCATATACATATATTGGTGAGATAAAGATGAAAGGAAAGAAAGCTATTGGCTTGTAGCTAGGTTCATGTTGCTAATATTCTAAGTTACCATTCTACTCCAACTGCTGAAGCATGTTTAGTTGTTTAAGTACTTTACTCTGACTTGTTTCTCGGATTTCTCCAGCTAAGAACATCTCATCGACCACTGAGTACACCTAGAATGTAAAAAAACCCAATAAGATGGTATTAGATTTTAGCAAAAATGAACTGTTACATCGTAGAATACTAAGGTGGAATAATATCTGGTATTGCAGAAAAAATTACACCTTTCAACCTAATTATAACTATGTAGCAAATCCAAAAGTCTTAAAATGAAAGTAAATATATGTGTATTGATTTACCTTATAAAAGTTAAAGACTAAATCCAGTTCACAAACATTGTGGAAAAACTCATTTAAAACCTAAAAAATAAAATAAATATATATGCACCTATTAAGAAACATAACAAACATATATATATACATGTACATGTATGTATATTTTGCCATTTGCATCCACCACATACGTTTTTTCACTACAGGTCAATGCAAGGAACCAATGCAAGACTTAGTTACCAATGAGCTTGATTTTCAACCAGACTACTATAACTAAGATTACCCCTCACAGATCGCCTTATTGCAAAAATCATGGATTTATTTACCAAAAAACTATATTTAAAAAGAAAGATATTTTAACACTTAAAACCACTTTTGGGTCAACAAGGATTGAACCAGAGAAAGAGGTTCCTTCTTATTGAAAAAGTTGTTAATTTAAGAATTTTGTTGATTCATCAGAGTTCAGTAATAAGATAAAGTTTTCATTACCTCTACAAAATTGTGAATGGCCTCCAAATAATATAAGTTGTTATCACTGACATCAACACAGAAGCAGAAGTACAACCCTGCATAACGTCTGTAGACTATTTTGAAGTTACGGAACTAAGAAGAGGAAAAAATGGTTGATGATTACACCTAAAGTATTTGAAACAGATGTACCAAAACACCAAGCCAACCAATAGTCCCTTGCAGTAGTAAGGTAGCCATGCCTTTGCATCGAAGGGAGATGAAGGTGGAGCTTGCAATGATAGAGACCTTTTTTTAACACCTTGAAACAATTATTCACATCTCCATCATTGCAAGCTCACTATTTATAGTAAGATGTATAAAAATTTTTAACATAGCCACAATATAATGTGCGCTCTGATTAGCTAATTAGTGTGCCAAGCATACGTCCAAAAATGGATGGTGCATGCTGACGTCAATAATTGAGTAGCATGCACTTTGCAATGCAGATTTTGTCAGAAAAAATATTTTAATTTTTCTCGATTAACGAAGATTTTTTACGCTTTTGCTATGTTATAAAAGCATGACTCTTATGCTTCCTTCATGCTTAGCAGCCTCCCGCATGCACCCAAAACTTGATGGATGCACACTAATCAATGACCAATCCTTTAAAGTTATAATGTAAGTAATAAATCTTATCCATTCTCTGATGCCCGGTACAACTGTCTATAGTCATACTTTGTGATCATTTGAGATATGGAAATTTACTTGTTCTAATCAAGGGTTTAAGATAGGTTTTAATGCTTTTGCTATCAAAATATATATACTTTCCTAGGGACTGTCCGTTTATTATGTCACAGGGGGGTCTGGTGGTTTTCATAGAAAGCATTGTTTTTAAAAAGTTACCCCCCTCAAAAATAAAGTCTTTATAAATTTACCCCCCTCCCTCCCTCCTCAGACATAATTCTTACCCCCACCCCTCCCCACAGCAAAACTTGAGTACCAGTCTCCTTCCTAAAGAAGAATCGCCAGGTTACCCTTTTTCAGATGGCGAATTCAAAAGTCACGAAAGAAGCTAACATCACTTAATTGGCAAGAAAAACGGTCAGAGGTCAGAAACAAATCTCTAAAGGGAAAGTTTATTAGAAGTTCTTTACAGTCTCTCGACGTTCAAGATCTGCTTGTTTGAGGAAATTCTGAATTCCATCACTATTCACATTGGCCGCCATATTGGATTTGGACACCACAGGAATCCCAAATCCAACACAGGAGCACCAAATCCAACTTAGGAGTCCCAGATCAAACAAACCCATAGAATATATATTTGGTTATATTGATTTTACGATTTTGTTTTCAATTTCTTTTCTTTTCAGTTGTGCTTTGTTGCTGTTCTTTCTAATTTACATTTTCCCCTCATTTTAAAAAATGGCCCCCCTTAAATAAGCTTTCAAAATCAAATTCTACCCCCCAAAAAAAACAATTTTCATAAAATTTACCCCCCCCCCCCGTGACATAATAAACGAACAGTCCCCTATAGCCCCCTCCTCTATAAAGCATATTACTAGTAACATAATAGATGGGCCGGGTACGTCTGAGTGTGCCCAACTTCTAAGATAATAAATGTCCGAGAAAACCTTACCTCTACGAAATTTGTGTGCTTTGCGTCTCGAACGGTAACCAAAGCATGTACTTCTTCGATTAACTTTTGCTTCTCGTCATCATCAAAGTTCATGTACCATTTTGCTAGTCTTGTTTTCCCCGCACGATTTTGAATCAAGATAAATCGAATCTGCATAATCAGAAAAACATACAAAAAAAGTTACCTCTTTTGGCGAAATAACATTTAAAAAATCCTTATATCTGCAAGAATAATCCTTAATCAACATTACTGAAAAATCTTTGATGATATACAGTAGATAATGAAGTAAAAAACTCTAAAATTGCCGAGCAACTCACCATCCTCTCCAAATTCCAAGATGGTGGATCAAAAGTGGGTATATACTTCAAAATGTAAGCAAGGAGCGATGGGATCGGTATGCCAACACAGGAAACCCAGTACTAGCAAATAAAAATTTAACATCTCTTTTTGATAGGTTACGGTACTTGTAGTATCCATAGCAACTAATCATGTATGATAATTAGCTAAGTTGTGAATAATAAATAGTTGATCTAGATATGGCGTCGAGTCACTACATATGGCGACGAGGATGGGATCTAAAAAACGCCGAAAAGAAGCAGAAACCAAGAAAAAGGGAAAAGAAATCAACTCAAGAGAAAGAAAATCAACTCAAGATAAACTAGGATCCGACCAGTAAAGAAGAAACAGCAGCGAAAGAAGAAAAAATCAGAAGAGTCATTCGAGCACGTGCAGAGAAACATGTCCGACAACGACGAAGACCCGACAGAACCACCAGCAGCAGAAAAAACAGAGATCAAAGTATTTACAACAACAAAAGCACTAAGTATTGAAAAGTTCAAAAACCCAGAGAATAGATTAGAAACGGGTAGAGCTTGGGAAGAATGGTTAGAGGATTTCGAGGAAGAAATATCCTACTTAGAAATTGAAAAGGTCAAAGACAAGGTCAGCGCTTTGAAAATTTACGGCGGACCAGAAATCAAGAAACTTGCTCGAAACCTACCAGAACCGATAGGAGAAGAAATCGAGGACGACTACGAGAAACTCAAGAGGAAATTAAACAACCATTTTCTACCTAGGAAGAACAAACACCATGCGAGATACACATTTAGCAAGGAGAGAATGGAATCCAACGAGACAATTGTCAATTACGCCGCAAGGATAAGAGAGAAAGCAAAGGATTGCGAATTCGGAGTCCAACTCGACGAGCGTATCCTAGAACATCTGATCCAAACAGTGTCGAACGAAGACCTCATTAAAGAATGCATTAGAAAGAGATGGAATCTGGATCGATTCATAGACGAAGCAAGCCAACGCGAAGACATCAGCCAACAAGTGAAAGACATGAAAACCGAACACAAGGTGGCGAGACTAAATCGTGGCAAACCACCAACCAAACCACGACAACAAAATAGAAGATCACAGCAAAGACCAAATAACCAGCAAGCAAGAAGACAACAACAAGCTAAACCCGGAGGATATAACAACACCGAAAAACCGTGTTACTACTGTGGCAACGCAGGAACACACAAACCAGGTAAAGACTGTCCAGCATACGGGAAGCAGTGTTTAAAATGCGGAAAATACAACCACTTCGCAAAATGCTGTAACAAAACACAGAGACAAGAAAAAGAGAACAGTAGAACCGCGAGACCCCAGAGACAAGTGAAAAAGACCGCAGAATCCAGCAGTGAATCCGACGAGGAATTCCTGCAGCAAACAGCCAGCCACATTGACCAGAGAGCCAAAAGCGTGAGATCAGGAGGAAAGACGAACACCATGCGATTAAGAATAGCAGACCTAGACGCAGACATGGAGCCCGACAGTGGAGCTAGCGCTAACATAATGGACGAGTACCAATTCAGAGCACTCAAGCACAGATCTCAAGAGATACAGGAACTGTTTCCAAGCGAAGAAAGAGTAAGAACCTTACAGAGCAAGCTAGAGGTCAAAGGAGAATTTCCAGTAACGCTGAGAAACAAGACCAGAGGAGTGAAGACGAAATTCCTAGTGATAAAGGGGAAGATGGACTCACCACCACTCATAAGCAAGAAGACACTACTAGACCTAGGAATGCTCAGAATTGAACCAGACGGAATACTAAAAGAACCCAACGACCTGAGAATCAAGACCGTTAGCACAACCTCAGACGACATCGAGAGACTCCTGACAGAGTTCGACGACGTATTCCAAGGAATCGGATGCTTCAAAGAGAAAGATACGGGAGAGAGCATGCAGGTCAAGCTTGAGATGGACCCAGACGCGACACCCATAGCACAGAAACCGAGAAACGTACCCTATCACCTGCAGAAACCCCTGAAGAAATGGCTAGACGAAGGGATAGAGAAAGAGATATTCGAGAAAGTCACACCCGGCGAAGCGATAACTTGGTGTTCACCCCTTGTTGTGCAGCCCAAACCAAAGTTTTCAGAGACCAAGAAAGATGAGCTAGAGCCACACATGATAAGAGCCAGCATTGACATGAGGATCCCCAACGAATCCATGAAAAGAAGCAGATGTGTACAAGCACCGAAAATCGATGACTTCATATACCATCTCCATGATTGCAAAATATTCTCGAAGCTCGACCTCAAACAGGGATACCATCAGATGACACTGGACCCAGAGACGAGAAAAGTAGCGACATTCAGTACACCATGGGGGAATTATCGACCACGAAGACTGATTTTTGGAGCCAAATCTTCTCAAGACGTTTTCGATGAAGCGATGTTCAAAGTATTTGGAGACATCCCGCACTGCCTCAACCAACGAGACGATATTCTGCTAGGGGGAAAAGATAAAGAGGAGCACAAAGAAATTCTGCAAACAGTACTACAAAGAGCCAGAGATCATGGAATCACGTTCAACAGAGAGAAGTGCGAATTCGAAAAAGAGGAAATCGAATTCTTCGGTCACGTGTTTACCAAGAAGACATTGCAGAAACTATCTCAAAGGATAGCGAAAGGTGACTGGGAGAAATTCCGAAAAGACAGAGACATAGAACCCTACACACACATAAAGCAAGAACTATCAACAGCGGAAGGATTGATCTTTAGAGAGGAAAGAATTGTACTACCAGAGAATCTTCAAAGAAAAGTAGTGAAGATAGGACACAGTCTAGGACACCTTGGGAAGACAAAGACAAAGAGAATGTTAAGAGAGAAGTATTGGTTCCCGTATATGAATCACATGATAGACAACGCTATTGACCAATGTTACGAGTGCCAGGTTGCAACGAAAGACAAACAAACAGAACCAATCAAGGCTTCAAGTATTCCAGACAAGCCCTGGGACACTGTATCACTGGATCATGGCGGACCCTATCCTGACGGACACTACAACCTAGTCATTATTGACAAAAGAACAAGATACCCTGTCGTAGAAAGAGTATCATCAACTTCTTTCACAACCAACAAAGAGAGGTTGAAACATGTATTTGCGACATACGGGACACCAAGGAGGATAGAAAGCGACAATGGACCACCATTCAACTCAAGAGACTTTGAAGACTTCGCAAGAAAAGAGGGATTTCAACATCACAAGGTAACACCATTACACCCTAGAGCGAATGGAGAAGCTGAAAGGTTTATGCAGATGCTGAATAAAACAGAACAAATAGCGCACCTACAAGGCAAAGATAAACTAGAAAGTCAGAACGCAATTCATGACATGCTCACCGCATACAGGTCAACTCCACATCCAGCAACAGCAGTATCACCCTACGAGGCGATGAGGGGAGTAGCTGTAAGAACGAAGCTCGATTACATAGCACCCAACAAACAGACATCAGAAGAAGACGAACAGATAAACAAGAACGACGCAAGATACAAGGAGAAGATGAAAGTGCAGAGAGAAAACAATCGAACAAAGGAAAAGAGACTGCTACTCGGAGACTACGTGTTAGTCAAACAAGAGAAGAAAAACAAATGGAGCACACCATATGAACCCATATTCTATACAATCTGCGATATTCAAGGATCCAAGATAACAGCAAGAAGAACAACAGATGGACGCACAGTTTGTCGGGACGCAAGTTACTTCAAACTAGTCAACACTGTCATCAACACAGCAGATGAAGCAGAAACGGTTGGACCAAGCCAGGAAGAACCGAAGGAGACAACAGACACCAAGCAGGAAGACCCTAGAGAGATAATTCTGAGGGAAACCAAAAGTCATGAGGATCGGAAGAAACCACCGAACAACGAAGAGAAACAAGCGGAGCTGAAGGAGAAATCATCAAAGATGACTCAAGTTAAACAGGAGAAAACCGAAGAGCGAGTGGAAAGAGAAAAACAACAAGATGAAGGAGAGAAAGCAAGCCGACCAAGAAGGGAAAGACGAAGACCCAAGAAGTTTGAAGACTACTATATGTACCCTTAGGGATAGAGGACATGGAACATTGTTATAGTTGAGTTTTATTGTACTTGAACATGAAAAAAAAAAAAGATAACAGTATTTAGCAATGACAGTAATTAGGTTATATAATTCAGTAATCATACGAAAGACACATGGACATTTGGAAGAAAGGGAGAGATGTAGTATCCATAGCAACTAATCATGTATGATAATTAGCTAAGTTGTGAATAATAAATAGTTGATCTAGATATGGCGTCGAGTCACTACAGTACTCAATATACTCAATGATATTTACTTAATAATTAGCGATTAACCTCTTTAAACTATACATCTAAATTATTTTAGGCTTGTTTTAAAAACCCTATTCCAAGCTAGGATATTTTTTCACTTCATTTGCCCAAAAGTTAAGATTTTAGAATTTTTTTTAAATTTCCAAGTCAAGTTCAAGCTTGACCAAAACAACGTAGTCCGCATCAGTTTCCTCTTCGCAAAACGTTTTCGAGATATTAAAATTGTAAAATTCTCTCAGTTAATTTCATTTATGAACTATATTCAAGCGCGCCATTCAGTTCGTAGTTTAACCCAGTCTTAATCGAAAACGTTATGAAAGTCATGTTCATTTTAGTAACGATGTAAGGCGTTTGTTCTGAGTCATGGGGGCTCCATGCCAGCTTCACCCCAGGTCTTCGCCTGAGGACTTGGAGTGGAGCTGTGCTGCGGTGCTCTTGGCTTGGAGGAAACGTCTTACGTTTTTTTTTTTTTTATTTTTTATTAATTAATTTATTTTTTATTTTTTTATTAGAGATTCCTTAATTTTATTTATTTTTTATTCACGTTTAGTTTGTTGTTAAATTTTGTTGATTCATTTCCTTTTTTTTTTTTTTTTTTTTTTTTTTTTTTTTTTTTCGATTATGTATTTTTTAGTATTTCTTAGTTTTTTATTGTTTTAATTTTCAGAGGGCCACTGGGTTTTCAGTACGATGTGTTTTATTGTAACTGTTGTGTGTCCCCTCTTTAAATAAAGTTTTATTATTATTATTATCAATTATTTACGCAAAAGTTGTGACTAACGCGGTTCGTACCGTTAGTTATAGACCGAAAATTGACCAATCACACATAGCGCGTGAAATTACCTTGTCATACAATAAAAAATCCGTATCTGGATACGTTGGGATTCAAACTCAACGACAGAAATTGGAAAAAAAATCGATTCCACTGTGCCGCAGAGCTGAGGCGTCGTATGGACTTCGGACCTGACGGCATTTAAGGCCTTCTGCCCTTGGGTGTACGAATTACGCAAGAAAATGTTCTAGCCGAAGCATCAGGGGAGAGACCAGCCGGCCCCCAGACCATATCTACAGCTAATCCCTTGCACTCTGCCACGCACGGAATCGGTTGAAAAATTGATGTTACAAAGTCTAGTCTATCTGGTGCATTGTTTTCACGACTATTGTTATGCTGATTCAACGGGAACCGTGGTCCAGCGGAAAAAACGTGGGCTTCCATGACATTGAGTCAAGTCCGGTTGAGTGAAGATGGTACCAGGATGGGCGACCTGAAACCAATACCTGCTTAACTTTTTTTACAATATTGTTTGCTTAACTTTAACTGAGTGTATTAAAATTCGTCTAAGTACGAGAATGCGTGGACAATTTTTCTTCAGAAGTTGATAACCCTTGAAGACGCTAAAGTGACCTAAGAAATAAGAGTGCATTGTAGCCAATATTGTATAAAAAATGATATCAAATAGATATAAATTTCTTTTTGCATAAAGATGAATGCATTAAAAAAATTTTTTTTTCTGAAAGGTTGTTCCTGAGGTGCTGCAGGCTCCGCTGTTCCGCGGGCCGTCAATCCACAGTTACCAACACCACTGACCATAGTAGGTATAGTGCTGTAGAGTGTTAACTAGTAAGCTGACCAGCATATATAGTCTACCAAAACTTTCTTAATTATTGTCAAAGGTAGTAGGAACGTCGTATATGATGGTAAATTATTTTATTCGGCTCAACAAATGTTTTTGGTGATCCAGATTTTTGTACCATACATGAACTGTACCATATTACTAAAGCCTCGCAATCAAATATCCAGCTTGGCCTATTTACACTGTAAATGAAACTTGGCGAAAGAATAGTTTTGGATGTGCGTTTTATCAATTATTCATTTATATAAGATTCAAGTCCTATAGTTTTCAAAACAAACATCATCGTATCTAGGGTACTTGAACAAAGACTTTCAGTTGTGGGTTTTTAAAAAAAAGTTTTTGTGGTTTTCTAAAAGCGTTATTATATTTTTGCACTGGAATCGTTACGTAGTTTTTGCGGTGCATTCACCCTCGGGCCCAACTAAGTTGAATAGAAGATTTGAACAAAGTAAGTTTTTATCATAAGCATAACTAGATTGATGACCTACAAACATATGTATGCTTTGTACGGAAAATTATAATTTAGTATGTATAGCATTCACCTATTCATATATTCTCTTGCCGATAAAGTTGTATCATATATCCTTCTGATCTCCGTGCTGGATCGCTAAGAATAGTATAATCTGTGCGCTGCTATAGCCTCGGGCGGGCATAAAAATTTAATTTTACATTGTTTTATTTTCTTCATGAGGTTAATTGGACTTGTAAATAATAATTTTATTAGCGGAAAAACGAACGCAAAATAATTACTACGTTTAGAAATCGTCCCGATTTCATTCTTAAGTGAAATTCAGGAAAATGTTTGAAATATAAATATCACTGGTTTATGATGATTATTATTCTTTTTAGATCAGTACCGTTCTTTTAAAACTCTCCACTCAAATCAATGACAAAACATCGAATAGTAAACTAGATAAAGTCCTACAACATGAATAACTCTCCAGTGGGCGCCAGCACCTGTGGGCTATTGAAGACCATTCAACACGAGAGGTCTTCGTTAAATCTGTTCGGTGAGTGCAACTCAGACTACGACGTCAGTCCACATAGTAGTCCGCTTCCTCCTCGATTTGACGCGACTCGGGTTACGAAGAAAAGAAAATATTCTGTGCTCGAACGCAAGGAAGTTAGACTGGCCGTGAGACAATTTCGAAATCTTTTACACAGAAAAAAAATTGGAGTCCCACGTATTCGTTATGGAATAATGGTAAGTTATAAAACATATGATTATATTAGAATCCAATGAAAAAGCATTTTTTTATTTTACTTTTTTATTTACTAATACGCAAAGTTCCGTAGACTGTTCAGTAACCTAAAGCCTAAACTCACGCTTTTTATTGACCCTTTGCTGAATCTAGTCGATCTGCGTTTACTTGGTAAACGTGATCGGTAAACGTTACTTTAATTTGTATAATTGCTTTTGACGCATGCGTAAAAAGAACCTAGCCTCGTTGAAGTCGAGAACGCGCAAATTTTTTTGAAGTCATGACTTTTAGCACTAAGGTGGGAGGGGTTGTTTATCCATCATCTAAATCAATAAAAACTGACTCCCTTTTTGGACCATTCGGTTTTGACCTTCCCCTAAGCCTGACCGTTTTCAGATGCTATAACAATTAAATGACAAAAAAAAAAAAAAAAAAGATACAAAGCAGAAATTTCTAATATGTTTGAGAATATGTAAAAATCAGCTCCACATGCTATCAGCGCGTTTTCATCCTTCTTCTCACGCTCCTCCTCCTCTTCCTTTTTTCTTTTTTTCTGTGACGACGAAAATGTACCATCAAAAAAGAATTTTTATTGGAAATAAGACCTTGGAATATTTTACTTTTTGAATAATACTAGATATAATAAGACAAATTAAATAGCCTGCATTATACCAATAGGGCCGTATGCGCAGGCTAGAATCAGGCTAAAGCATTTCCTAGGAAATGAAAGACAGATGGGGTGATAAATCCAGCGATAGATGGTAGTGTAGGGTTCCTCAAGGAACGCATATGTATGTAAATACTGCATATATAGATAAGGACCGTTTTCACGGATCTAATTATAAGTCATCCCATAAAAAGCGTATAATCTAAAAAATAAAAAGAAGTGTGCACCATGCATTTTTTATGTTATTTTAGAAAACCAATGAATATTTGAAAACAGAGCATGCGCAACGTGACATGATACGAAATTTTCCAATTTTATTTGCAGCCATATTAAAAAAAGGCCTTGAGACATCTTGACGATCACGTTTTCGCCCACTTTGCTGCTCTTAGTCCACTTACCTTATAATATAATATAACTTAATTGCAGATTACAAAAACCCGAGATACATCAATAAACTAGCTATTTAGGAAAACGAGAAGACCATTCAAAAGAAAACAAAACTGAGAGCAAATAGAATCACGGCTTCATGATAAACTGGTATTCGTTTATGGCAATCCGGTATACTTGGTTCAGCCTAATTCATAGACCCAAAACTAAGATGGTAAAATAGACTAGTATACTTGGAAGTAATTAAGGGAAAAAAGCAACCAGTGTATGATTGATGAAAACTAGCCGAATTTGTGAATAAAAGACTGGACTCAGTTGAGTATGAATATGTATTTACTACTGCAACATCTTGATGATGAGGTTCCTGTTTATTTCAAAGTTAATGAGTTAGTTAATGAGCTGGGTGGTGAGAAACTGGTCTTACTGGTCGGTTTACTTATAATAAAACTGGAAATACAAAATCTAAAGTCTCGAGCTAACAAAATAGGCTAGCAAACCGGAGAGTAAACTGAAGAAAGAGAGCTAGTAGTTTTCATGCAAGACGATCGAATATCAAACTGATTTTTCTTAAAAAATCAGTTTTCAACTCAGTGAGAAAACGAGTTATATTTTTTAACACGCTTTTGACGCCGGTGACTTTGTGACTATTTTTCTGAATGGATCGCCGCGGCTCCCAGGAAAAAGCTAGAGCGAGATCAAAAAGATTACGTCGTTTGTTTTCGCATTTTTCTTGTCTAATTCGCCAGCAGTTTGGATTTAAAGGAAACTGGTTCATCCTGGCCACTCAATACGACACATTGACAACACGGATGCTGTAAAGCCATATTATATTAGTGTTAACAAAAAGTAGTTCATTTATAATTGTCCAGTCTGCCAGTACGTGTACAGCTAACTATCAAGAGAACTATGGTACAATAATATCTGTGTTTTGATGCCATCAACAATCAATTTTTCAATATATATCTCGAGACAATCAATCAATCATGTCAATATAAACATCTGAGATGAACTACTTGAGAGATCAATTAATTAACACGAGATTTATTCAAAAGGAGATAGATCATCTTAAGGTATCCATAGCATAGCATCTAGAAATGCAAAACAAAAAATACTCAGCTCGGCGTATCCTCAACCATAAGTAGTCCTGGCGCTCATCTCTTCAGGTGTATTATCAGAAGAATTCTCGACAGCCAGACATCAACTGATAAACTAGAATTTAGATTTTTTGGCTTGGGGACAGTTTTTCTAGCCCAGAAGTGAGGATTACAGGAGTTTTCAATAATTGTCAATTAATTGACAATTTGTCACGAAACTTTTGGAATAAGACACCAGCCCTGCCTGTTGGGCGTGCGCGAATTTTCCCTAGCTACGTTTAACCAAGTCCATATTGGAGCGCCATATCCTGAATAAAAGGAGAAGAATTCCGGACATTTTGGGATATCTTTGTGGTATGGATCGAGGAAAGTGCGAAGAGAGTAACCTAGGTGTCTTTAGGTTTCGAAAGGCCCTTATAGCTGTTCGTTTCGTAGTAGCTCTCGCGGACTCATGTACATACCAGCCGTCAAAATACAATGCGAATCACCACAATAGACTAACAAAGAAGCTACAAGCTGAAGAGCTGGCAATACAACAACTGTTGAACAAGTCAAGGTGGGATTTACAGGTACATTTGGATTTTAGTTCTGAGACGACAACGTCATCTGATGTTTTTTTAGTTACTTTTAAAGCGATTTTTAACTAGATTTAAATAGATTTTCTGGCTGATGTGTGGATTGTAGAGTTAACCTTTCATCTCTCAGCAAATAACATGCTTTACTTAAAGCTATTGAACAACCAAAATAATCATGCCTCGCAGAAATACTGATCAGTGAGTTACAACTAAATACTGGAATTGCAACGATTTACGGAAGTCGATCTACCAATTTTTTTCCCAATCATTTTGAAAATATTTGAATGCCTATCAGTACTCCCCCTAAAGCAAGCATGCGTTTTATTCATTAGAAGATAAAACCAAACCTCACAGTAGACGTACGATATTAGCGTTTCTATTTCAGCTTCTTTTATTGAAAAAACATCTGGTGCCGTATTTTAGAAACAAGCCTAGGGAGACTTCCTCGGAATAAAGAGTCAGTGAGTTTCATCCAATTAATTAATTTCCTATATGACAATATCTTGCTAGGGGCAAGAATAAAAAGAGCTTTTTACTGATATATAGACACAAGCCGGAACGATCCAAGACAAAGATCTAGAAATAAGAACACTAATCAGCAGTGGGTTTTGAAAGTATAACGTTAATGCGATTCTTTTGAAACGATTGATGAGGAAATTCTCATTGCCTTTTAGAATTTAAAGAAAATTCGAGTAGTCGCAAAAATGAAAAATTCCAATTATCATTTAAATGTTATATCTTCTTATTTAAATGTTCACTCGTTTGCCAGTGTGCAGTAATTAGGCACCATTGTAAATAAGATTTTCGCTCTCACATTATCTCGATCGCATTTAGATAAGGGTCGGGTGTATATTTTAGTGAGCGATCCGAAGAGGACGCCTGGGTATGTATAGGCAGAACCAGAAAAAGGCGCGCGACAATGCACAATGGTATTTCTTTATTCATTTAATTTCCATTTTACTTGTATTAAAGGACACTATCTAATTTGACTTCTTCTAAAAATATTCAAGAAAGTGGGTTTTTTTGTTTGTTTTGTTTTGTTTTGTTTTTTGTTGTTTTTTTTTTTTTGTTGTTGTTGTTGTTGTTTTTGACTTTTCTTTTTATAGTTCTTTATCTAAAGGTGGGCTTTCTGTGATATGGTTCGCATATATATTTCAGTGGTCTATATTGGTAGACCCTGTGGAAAAAAGAACCATGTGATCTGCTTGGCCCGGTATTCTCCCTCGTTTTTCGGCGCTCCTGCCTGATTCGCAGAACTAATTCGGAAGTTATTACGGTGGTAAGATTGAAAAAATTATGCAACTTTCTTTTCAATCACCCGAACCGACTTTTATTGAGTTCGTTTATATTTAACTTTTAGTTCAAGTAGTCAACTAAAACATAGTATCGCAAGTAGATGGAAAAGGGGTAAAATGACCACGTGTTTAAGAGGCGAGTTTTTCTACACACGTTGCATTTTGTTTTCTTGAAAAATCAGCAAATCAAGAGAATATTCTCTTGAGCAAATACAACTGACGTATCCTGCTACAGCTAACGTTAACAGAAACAAAAATTTTAAAGCGGAGACTGATGGAAAAAACTAGATGATTTGTAACAATACAAGGAATGATAAGGGTGGAATTCGTGAACCAATTTTAGTGCACGGCACATCTTTTTCGTGATATATCATCTTTCCGGCCACTAGAGAAAATGAGCTAAGGCTAGCTTGCACTTTAATCTTGCTCCGTCTCTCTTCTCTCTCTCACTAGAGCTCTCCCCTTCCCTCCCCCTCTCTGTCTCTTTCTCTCTCTTTTTTCCCCCTCTTCTTATTCTCGAAACCTTCCAATTTGATAGCGCGTAAAACTAGGGAGCAAACCCCCCAGTGGCCGGAGAGTGCTCTCTTGGTACTGCCAAGGTTTGGGGACGTATATATCAGCTATATAAAAGCGCTTGACCCAAGCTGAAAGGTATTTGGTCAACAGTTATGAATAATCGAATGTGAATAATGAGGAAATACACGCATAATGAATCTCTGAATACATATTTACATTGATCCTAAGTAGGCCAATAGTGTACTGGCGGCCAAGGATGACAACCTGCCGCAGATCGGCGAGTGACTGTGTTCTGAATATATATAAATGTCTCTTTGCAAAGGAAAAGGAAAAAGAAAGGAATTAAAACATGCAGATAACAAAATAAAGGGATGAATTTAATATAAAGCTCTATGTTATCTATTTATTTTATAAATGCACTCTCTTAAGTAGTTTTGGAAATTATATATGCGCGGGTAATATTAAACGGATTAAACGGCAGATGTCGAGTACATCCGTGAGGCTCATAGCTCATGCCGATATCTTTAAACCCAAATATAAGCTTTGTAATTGTTTCATTTTAGTATTTTTGTCATGGCAAGACTAAAAAAATAGTCTTAATGTTTAAATTTTATGCATCAAAAACGTTTTTCTTCAAGCGGAGCGAATAACGAGCAACAATCGACTTCAGTCCGGCCGTCACGAGTCCTTGGCGTTACCATAGAAACGTTGTACTTTATACGAAAAATCCTCAAACGCTTTCCAAGTTAGTTCGTTCCTCGAATTTTTCTGTTTTCCCCAGTACCTATGGTTTAGGAATCCTTGAATCATGTCTAAAGGAAAAGCCAAGGAACTCCAGGTTAGTTTACTTCAAGCAAATGTTTAATCGATTGACTGGTTGGCAGTTGTTTGGTTTACTACAACCTCGGCATAAAATGGCTGACAAAAATGGGACCTAAAAAAATTCACCATTTGAGATTTTTGGATTAACATCATCTTTTATTTTACTTTAAGAAGTAGGTATTCTTCCTATTTTTCATGTCTGCGACAATTAACTAAATCTCTTATCAAAGAAAACACATAAGTTCCGCAATAAAGTGCTGTGTCAATACACGGTTTTGTCCTTTGATGGCGGCCAATGAAGGAACCAACGTCCTCATTACGGCCTCAAAATCTTATGCTAGTTTGTTAGAATTAATATTTTAATCTTGCCTGCTGAAAAAATTCACACCTGAGGATAAAATGTCTTTAAAAAGGCTTATTGAAAGTTGAAATAAGAGCCTCAGTTTGCGTGAACTTATGGGGTCCCATGTCAGAATGGATCTTGTCAATGGCTGCCTATAAGAAAGTCGAGGCTTAAATTTTACGCTTTCTGTTTTAATAATGTCAAATGATATTATCCTTGGCGAGAATAATAATTTAAGTTCATCATTATATGTATTAAGAAAATAGTTTTATAAAAAATTTTTTTGTTATTTTTGATTTCCCGCCGCGACGACAGTGAATATTTGCAAAGGCAAAGGAGGAATTCAAAAATTAAACTTCTCAAATTTAATTTAAATGTTAGCTCATATAACACCTTTCAAGAGAACAAAAAACA
This sequence comes from Actinia tenebrosa, assembly GCF_029948245.1. Classification (NCBI taxonomy): domain Eukaryota; kingdom Metazoa; phylum Cnidaria; class Anthozoa; order Actiniaria; family Actiniidae; genus Actinia; species Actinia tenebrosa. Next base: position 6,578,612 of record NW_028292581.1, on the reverse strand, counting down.
AAGTATTTCGAGGCATATCACGCTAGGAAAATATTTGATTAGCCCGATCCTGCTAAATATTAACCATATTCAAGAACTTGGCGTATAATTAATGAGCAAGGCAGCCTAGAAACGGTCGTGTATACAGAAGTCGATCCAAGATGGCGTACATCAAGAAGAACCCCGATGCCCAAAGACCGCTTACAGGCAAGCGAATTTTGTACGCTTTGGCTTATGTTAGTATTCTTATGACCTTTTTTCTTTATTTCGGGTCTAAATTAAGGGTATCAAGGTGTTAAATCGGTTAAAATGTTGCAAGATTAGTGACTCAAGTATGCATATCAGAGATACACTCTCCGCCGCATGGAGACAAAAAAGTGTGTCATTTTTCGATTTTCGACACTTACTAGGTTAACCGTGAAACAAAAGTCATTGTTTTGGTATCAATTCCAATCCATCAGCTAAATCTCAGAACAATTTAACTGGCTTTCTTGATGATGCGGTTGTATCCCGGGGGAATTGTTGGTCAATTGACCAAATACTGTAAGCTTCAATGTTTTCACATTTACTTAGTTACATCCCCCTTTTATAAAATTATAACATTGATACTTTCATTCAACTTAATTGTGGATGATCAGGAAGTAATGAACAATTTTCGTGATGCACAGTGAAAGCTGGAAATATTGCCGTTAATCGCATATATATAGTTTCTATCATCTTTTAAGCAGAAGTATACAAAAAGATAAAACATAAGAATGGATATCAGAAGAAAGATAATATTATCATGGATCATATTGCAAGCTGAGGTAAAAACATTGGTCATAATTTTGATTAATTTCAGAGCAATCTATTAGTGTAACACAAAAACATTCACTGAAATAATTAATGGCAGGGGTGATTTACTGTAATGATGGTGTGGATAAATGTAAAATACCTCATTAATAATGTCAGTTAAATGAGTCACATCTGTGGTGCAGAGTTTTATTCCCATGGAACTTCCAGTGACCAATGCTTTTCTGCCTTTTCAAATGATTTTTCTTCAACTTCTTTTACAATAATACTTTGATACACTTAACATACTTTGATACTGTTTGGAGTTGCAAGATGATGGTGTTAATTGAGCAAGTAAAGAAACAAAAAAGAAGATTCTACTGGTGGTATTGAGACCTTATTCAAAACCTAAATTTTTTATTTACTTGAATAGTTACAGAGTAGATGACTTGACATGTGTTAATTGTTGCAAGTGTACTGTTGGTGTATGGACAATATGTATAGCCATTGATATCAAGGGTGACTTGCACGTACATGCTTTACCACTATTTTCATTGCTACCCAATGATCATGACAATGGTCAAAAGGAGAATCAGGCAATAAACACAATCAATGAAATTTTATTTGTTTTGTACCTTAACTGTAAACGACTGTTGAGTTTCGATCAGTCAGTGTGTACAAGCTCCCTATTGCACTCCTGGTGGCAATATTAAGTGATATCCATTTCTTATACTGACTACTTGATGTTGATATTTAATTAGATTGAAGTCAAGACCCAAGAACAATGGGATGAACTAATGACAAAGGAAGGACTCATAGGTATAAACATGGCTCATAATATTTGGTTTAAGGTTAAATTTTTAAGAAATATTGACACAAAGTCCTTGAGCTTTCCTCAGCAACCTCAATGACCTCAGGGTTAATCTAACAAAGGGACAACAAGCTCCTTTCACCTTTATAGTACACTCAGCAAAATTACTCGACTCTGATTGGTCGAGAGGAGTACAATTATACCGTTAATCGTACTCCATAGGAGTACCAAATTAAGTCGCTATGGCAACACGGCCAAAACAATGTCAAAACAATTATTTTCTATCATTTTGTACTTAAAAAACATATAAATCAAATTTTAAAGCCGTAACAACTAATCTTTTTTATGCATTTCAGTTGCGCGATGGACTGAAAATCGGCCGACAAATAGACAAAGATGAATGGAGTCGCTTCGCATTTTTTACTGAAATTTTGTTGAGTGAACTATAAACAAAAAATCGCACGATCTTCTCGTACAATTTGGAATTAATAGACACTCGTAATGTTTTGAAAGTTCTTGTAATTGCATGAGCCTTTAGGAGAGTTTAATTGCGCTCTCCTAAAGGCTCATGCAATTACAAGAACTTTCAAAACATTACTCGTGTCTATTAATTTCCAAATTGTACTCGAGATCGTGCGATTTCCTATACTAATACATTGAGTTCAGGATTTGAGACCCCAGGCAGGTTACATGGGAGTACATGTACACTTCTACCGCAACCTACCCTTGATTTCCAGTAGTCATGCTTTGGATACTCAAAGCTTAAAATAATGGCGGATCAGTCACTGATCATAGTCGCCAGCCAAGTTAGTAATAGCTATAATTCATTACTTTATTTCTGGCTCAACATTACTGTTCAAAATAACTGTAGGCAAGGCAAAGATTTGACTGGACAAGCTCCAATTCTGTGTGGACATTGTCTGATGACCAGTGTTTTTTAACATGGCTGACTACTTTGGAAAAAAATAAACAGAAAATTGAAACTTTTTAACTTTTTATGAAAAGAAAAATGGAGTGTCCAGAGCTTGTTTTGAGATAATCAGCATTTGATGGATACCTAAGCACAAGTTTTGGAGCAAAAATTCGCTACTGGAAGTGATCAGAAAAAAATAAAGATTCAAAGGATAATAGTTCTTTGAAGATTATTCAGCAGGTTTTTGAGCACACACACATCGTGAGCTCAAATGTAGCATTCAAAAGTAGTCAGCCACCTTAAGCCCCAATGATGTGTTAATTGTATAGTTCAAAATTACTTCAAAATTGTGCAGAAATTGACTATTATTGATATGCCATTTTTTGTTCTTTATAGTTGTTGATGCATATTCAGAATGGTGCGGTCCCTGTAAAGCTATAATTAGCTCCTTCAAGAGACTGAAAAATGAAATTGGAGATGACTTGCTTATCTTTGCCACGGTATTACTACATGCACAATAATTCCCACTGTTTTCATTGCTTCACCCAGATGAAAGACAACAGTCATGACAGAGATCTTAATTTGCATAAACTTTAACTTGGATTTTCTTGGGCAAATTCACTTTAGTTAATTTAATCATGAAATTGTTTTAGTGAAACACAAAGAAAATAACCTAGACGTTTGTAAAGCAATATACAATATTTGTGTCTGCTGTCGTATGACTATACACAACACAGCAACTCATACTGTATATAAAACTTAAAAATAAAAATAAAAACTTATTACTGAGGAAAGGTGTTGCCTTTGTAATAGTATTATATCTGCAAATGGTTAGAATTTCAATTTGTGAAATTATAACAACTAATATTTGTGTTTTGTTTAATGAAGGCTGAAACTGATGGTATTGATACACTGGAGAATTACAGAATGAAGAGTCAACCAACATTTTTGTTTTATGCAGTAAGTACATCATTCATTCATTCAGTATTATTTACCGCCATCATCAAGTGTTGGGAACAACGTTTTTAATATTTATTTAATCTACATATATAGATCTTCAAGTATTCATTTTCGGTATCATATGCATGCCTTGCCGTGGCTTAATAATGTTATCTAGAATTTTGATTGGCTGATCTTTTACTTGTCTAATGTGATTGGTTCTAGCAGTTGTGTGAAATTGGTTTGACCTTGTAATGGCTTGTTTCCAACATTTGATTGGATTAAGTGTAAATGTGCATGCGATGTGATTGGTATGGCATACCGCTTGCCATGTCATGACTGTGCCATGAGCTTTTCTTTTCTGCTCTGTTGTACATGCATGTAACATTTTTGTATGTAACCTTTGGTGTTTTTCAAGGGGAACACATTGGTGAATGTCATTAGAGGATGTCACTGTCCACTATTACTTAAAACCATCAAAAAGGAGTTAGAAAAAGAGCACAAGGTCTTGGAAGGTCAAGCAGAAAGAACAAGGGTAAGATACAAAACAACAATACTGGTACTAATGAAGAAATAGAAAACATGCATAATACATGTATAAAGCATGCAGGGGTTGGCAGAACACAAGAGAAACGTTAAGAAAAGCTTGATGTGTAGCATAGTGCTTCTTAACACTTCTTCAGTGTTCTGCCAATCCCCAAGTGCTTTATAACTCCATGGCACAGCAAGCAAGTTTCTTATTTTTTTAATGAAATATAAATTATTACAATAACCGTTATTTTGGACAGGAGTGAATCATGCAATTGAAATAGTCCAGCAGCCAAATCAGCACGCATGTGATCATAATTATGCATATGGAATATGCACATTATTATAATTATCACAAAAGAGCTTTATTTTTGAAGTTGGCTGAAGGTTTTCATTTCTACTGAATAGTTTGTTGATGAACAAGTAGAGCAAGGTGAAGCGGAGGAAGCACAAGAGGAAAAGCCTCCAACAGAGGAAGAGGAGGAAGAAGAAATTGGTAAGCTGATCAAATTATATTTCATAGAATGTCCATTAATTATACAGTCATTATTACCTATAATAATGATGAAAAGGTAAATCATACACCGTGAAAAGATGAAAAAACTTACTGACGTTTCGGACGCTAGTCCTTCATCGGAGGACGAAGGACTAGCGTCCGAAATGTCAGTAAGTTTTTTATCTTTTCACGGTGTATAATTTACCTTTTCATCATTACTGTTTCATTAGAAACACCGACGCAGCTCACACTAGTTTTTAGCTAGTTATATCTTCTTATTACCTATAATAATTGGCCTCATAGCCTAATACTCACGTGGCAGCCATGTTGACTAGAACAATAGATTTTCCCAAGCATAGCATTTTATTCGAGTGCTTTTAATTGGAATAAATTTAGAGAGATTAAGAGAAATATATCAAATGCCCTTGGCGGGAATCGAACCCACTCTTCGGAATTCCAGCCCGATGTGTTAACCACAACGCCACAAGGACCAACCATGCTGGTAACGCAGTCGGAATATGAAATATAGGGTACTCATGAGGATCCCAGAGCAATATTTTTTCTCTATAGGTAAGTTGAACATGTGAAGACGTGGGTTTGATTCCCGCCAAGGGCATTTGATATTTTTCTCTTATTCTCTCACTGTTGGAGCAGAACATGTGAAATGGCTGTGAAACACCTGTGAAATTTGGGAACATGTGAAACGGAACATGTGAAATTTCATGAGTGAAAACTTGAAACATGTGAAATTTTGAATCATGTGAAATCTGACATGTGAAATTTTGAATCATGTGAAATCTGACATGTGAAATTTGGGAACATGTGAACAGGAACATGTGAAATTTCATGAGTGAAAACTTGAAACATGTGAAATTTTGAAACATGTGAAATCTGACATGTGAAATTTTGAATCATTTTTTTCACATGCATGTGAAATATAAAGAAAATTTCAAAGCCATATGTAATTAATGAAAACCGTATGAAACTTTTAATATATGTTGACATTTTATAATTTCTACTTCATTACACACACTGAACGCATAATTTATTACTACTATACTGGAATAAATTTATACAGTTTAATAGAAGGTTCTTATTCTCATGACAATAAACATGGCTGCTGCTGTGTAAGGTCCATGCATATCAAATTGTTGTATAAATAGCGGTATGTACGTGAATACCTTAACAATGTATGAATGTTTTCTGTGCAGTTGCTGAAGAAATGACTAGATATAGAAGTAGTCACATCTTAGAAAAGAAACCTAAGAAGGAAGTATCAGGAGGAGAAGGTAGTGTTAGGCAAACAGGTAGATAGTATATAGCCTCTGGTAGTACAGATATTTAAAAACATGTCTGAATAGCTTACTTGTTAACCATTAGAGCACACCAATTTCAAAAATAGGCTCTGGTTGCTCGCAATGTCAACCCATTCTAAAACTTAAGACACATAGTGGAACATTGCACACAACATCACAAACGTACATGCAACATGACTGTTGCAGCGTGTCTACCCCTGAAACTTGTTGCACACACTTGTTTACACGCAACATTGCATGCAACAAATATGAAGTTGAATCATGCTCTACTCTTGCAATATTGTAGGCAACAAATTTCATCATGTGAAAATGGGTGCAAAATTGCGTGCAACATTTTGAAATTTCCAGCCAAACAGCTTGCACCAAATTTATAACCACTCACCAAATTTCTTAGCCTAGAGCACTGACACAAGCGATGTTGTGTGATTTTGTCCCAATGTGTGTCAACCTGATTCAAATTTGTTGTGTGCAATGTTGCATGCAATGTTGCACCATGTGTTCGCACCTTAATATGCATTGTGACTGGTTTGTGAACTTGTGCCAGTGATAAACTTACACATTGGCTGCAGATCAAAAGACTTGGATATATTCTGCCGCTAGAGCAGCTATTTAATGCAACTAAAAACTGAATACATATTTTATGGTTGTAGTGCTTAATTCTTGAAAAGTACCATTGATATCATGGCCTTTTTCCCCACAGTGCATGTACCCAAACAGGTGACAGTAGCTATCATTAAACCAGATGCTGTCAAAGCAGGACTTGTGGATGACATCATCAAAAAGGTTAGTCTACACTAGAGAAGAAGTAAAAAGATGTGTCATGCTTCTACTAACATTGTATTTCATGTACTGCCATGACCCTCTGTATATTACAACTGCAAACAAAACAGCTACCCACACCTCATGTACTTCAATAACTTTAATAACCTTTAGTCAGATCAATGGAGTTTTGTGTTTCATATGGTCCAATTAGGTGGAAGAAATGGGAATAGAAGTCCTGAAGAAAGAAGAGAGAACATTAACCAAAGAAGAGGCCGCAGAGTTTTATAAACAGCATGAGCAATCTGAACACTTTGAACAGCTTACTGAATTCATGTCAAGGTACAGTTAAACAAAAGTTAAACAAGGTCTGATGATGATTGCAATGTCATTAATATTGAAATGAGTTTCCAGAGTTATATTAGAAAAATAAATTCTTAAATTCAATTCTCTTATCAGTGGTCCATTAATGACGCTGGTTTTGAGTAAAGCTGGCGACACTCCAGATGCTGTTGAAGGTGTGATTGACAGCTTCAGAGAGTTGATTGGTCCTAAAGATGTCAACACTGCTAAAGAGGAAGCACCTGACAGGTACAGTGCTAACAGAATTCATATTTTATAATTATTAAATGTGCTAAGTAATTGTGGCTAAAAGATTATTTTTATTAAATCATCAAAGACATCATTAAAAGACATCATTCATTTGCTGAATCATGAGTAATGTTACCAATAGGCATGCATGTTCAACTAATTCATAGGACGTTGGGGCAGCTACTTTGTCCAAAGACTCCATCTGCTCTATCATGCAGAAATATCTTGTGTTACTGACAAATCCTTCAAAGGATGTTAGTAGAGCTTACCATTGATGCTGCCATGATGTTTCACACGCAATGCAGCTCGATCCTAAATGGTATGCATTGTAACTAACTGCAATGTTGTCATGCATGATCAAGTATTTAGACTGGATGACCAGTGAATTCATGTGCTGTTACTAATTCAAAGACTGAATGTCTTCAATTGTGACATTGCTTTGCCTTTTTATAGACATGGAAAATCCACCCATTTTATACTATCAGTAACATTAACCAATTAGTTATTGATATGAAACCATTAATCTTCTATCTACATTTAGCTTGCGAGCATTGTATGGCACAGATACAGTGATGAATGCTGTTCATGGATGTGACTCAAGTGAAAGTGCAGCAAGGTAATTACTATTTTATCCTTAGTTGACATTCATCAACTTATTATAAGTAATTATTTTCAGTGCTTTTTTATGATTCAATCAAAAAATAATATGTCAAATCCATCCATGTTTGATTTTAGAGAGCTTGCATTCTTCTTCCCTGACTTTGTCGCACCAACTGTTGTAAACAAGAGAAAGAAGAAACGCCTGCAGAGAACATTGGCCCTCATCAGACCTGATGCTCTCAGAACCAGAAAAGGTAATATTGGAAAGTGAAATTATTAATATCAAGATTTAAACCCCATGGCATTTCCTTAAACCTCCTCTGAAGGCATCTCTTTGCTCTTTTCTCTATTTCTACTCGTTTTCACCACAGGGTACCCAGGCATCCCTCTCGAACAGTAACAAAAACCAAATCAACATAAACCTTAGCGAGTAGCCATTGGAGAAGGATAGGCGTTACCTTTAAATTTAGCTGCAAAATTGGATTGCACAAACAGCACTTTATGTCTGCCATATTTGCAATGTCTTTTACTAACTGCAGTTTTTAATATTCTACAACTCTGATGTTTCAACAGATATTTCGATGGCTTTTTGTGAAGCTGATTTTTACTGCCCCCAGTAATACATGTAAATTTAGTACCAACGTACTGATTGATTATCTTTTATTGACATTAGGGAAAAACAAAATTTCAATGCGCAGCCTACAACTACTAAGTTTGCAGAATATCAAAAACAGCAGAAACTTATACACTTAGAAATTAATTATCAGATGATAGTTTTTTGGAATTAAGTTAATTACACTAGGAATTCCAGTGCTGGCTGTCTGATTGAGTAGCGCTGACAGTATGTCATACAAGCACTTTAATTACCACTTATGCTCAAAAATGTGATACAATACATTATCTGTTATCAATCTTAGATTCTATAATAGAAAAGATAAAAGAAGCAGGATTCATGATTGCCATGTCCAAGGAGATGCAGCTGACTAGAGAGCAAGCTGAAGAGTTTTATTCCGAACATAAGGATGAAGAATTCTTTGAACCATTGGTCAACAATATGATAAGGTAAAGGATGTTTTAAATAATATTATCTTCTAATATTATGGCATCTTCAATCAGTAAATCTAATATAATTGGTGAATATACATTATCTAATATTGATAATATTATATAATAAATTATATATCTTCCTATCCCTCCACACACCCTACCCCTTAGAACTCCTTTCCCTTATTTCCCTTCTTTTTGTTCCCTCCCCTTCCCTTCCTTTCCCTCCCTTCATCTCTACTCCATTTCCCCATCTTTCCTTGTCTCCCTTTCTACAAAATCTATATGCTCTAGCACTAGTTATAGTCATAAGCTTTTCATTTTTATCACGTAATCATTAGATTTCCAGCAATTGAATACAAAGTGATGTTGCTTTTTATTATTTTGTTTAGTGGTCCTATGATGGCACTTTGCCTTGCAAGGGAAGAAGCTGTTGAAGGTTGGAGAGAAATGCTAGGTCCAAAGGAAGTGGCAATTGCCAAGGAAGAAGCACCAGATAGGTATGTAATCTTAATATGTTGATCATTTATTTAAGTAATTATTCACTTTAACTTATGTTTCGAAATAAAGGTGACAGAGCATTAACTTGATTGACGAGTAATTTATAATTATTTTCACATGTTTTTGAAAAAAAAAATTTTTTTGCTAATTGTTTAATGTACACCTACTTGCAAAAAGGTTGTCATACAAGAATAAAACATTTGTAAATTAGTAAATTAGTGATTTATTAAATTTACCGATTAGGAATAAATTATTACTGACATCAGACTCGGGTCACCCAATCAGATCATACTAGCAGATCAGAAATGCCAGGCAGCACTAGAATTCATAGTTTTAGTTACGTTAGTTTTCCCAGTCTAAAGGGAAATTCTTTTAGTATTGTTATTATGTCAACCTGTTTATTTACTGCATGATAGCCACAATGTTACACAAGCAGAAACGTACAAAAACGAATACTGATCTTATTTTTAATTTATTCATTTTCGTTTTAACTTTGAAATACATCTTCATCTGCATGCTGGTTACATTACAATCAGCAAATTTACTAAATCACTAATTTACTAAATTACAAATGTTTTAATCTTGTATGACAACCTTCTCGCAAGTAGGTGTACATAGGATGCATACAATATATGTTGATTTAAATGTACTAGAGTACCTTTAAAATGCAACCTCTATCCGCATCAAAAATGCTAGTCGTAACCAAGCAATTCTAACTTCCTAAATCTACTAACTAACCTCCCTACCACTGACACACTGACATCTTGACATGTAATAGTACCATCAACTTCACATTTCTTTCATATTTAATCAAATAAATATTATTTTCTTGTCTGTATATTAGTACCAATGAGCTTGGCAGTTCAGTAAGGTAAGGGATAACGTTTCATCATTAAATAAAATTAATTATAATGCTATAATTAAAAATAAAATATCCACACACCATTGAAATAAATAATTGGGGGTGCTCATATGGTATAAAACTACTCATCTTAATTAAGTTAATCATTGTAATTAATATAAGACACTAATGATTGCTAATTTATTAGAAGTGTTGCTTTAACTTGTGTAGTTATAAAGGGCAAAAAATGTATGGTAGCTGTTAAGTAGGCAAGAGGTGGTTGGTTATTGTAAAGATGGCAGCGTGCTGGTTGGTGAGGTATTGGTCAGTGGTTGGTAGGGTGATAGACAGGTGTTGGCCAGTGGTTTGTAAGGTGACAGACAGGATTTAGTCAGTTGTAGATAAGTTGTCAGATGAGTGTTGGTCAGCAGTTGGTAAGGTGACAGACAGGTGTTGGTCAGTGGTTGGTAGGGTGACAGACAGGTGTTGGTCAACAATTGTGATTGTGACAGACAGGATTTGGTCAGTGGTTGGTAGGGTGACAGATAGGATTTAGTCAGTGGTCGGTAAGGTGACAGACAGGTGTTGGTCATTAGTTGGTAAGTTGTCAGAGAGGTGTTGGCCAGTGGTTGGTAAGGTGACAGACAGGTGTTAGTCATTGGTTGGTAACATGAGACATGTTTTGGCCAGTGGTTGGTAAGACAGACTGACAGCAGACTGTTGTTAGAAACTCTTTGTTATTACTGCAAATTTTCCTCTGACTATCTGGTTGCACTGCATTTTAGCACTTCACACTATTTTACTGTCGCCAAATATTTATTCAATGATATTTTAATCAATGATGAATAATAATAAATGAAATGCATTAGGCTAAATCAAAGTCATGAGATTAGCAGCGCAGCTCTTCTTTATAATCAATATTTTGGTTATTTTTTATTTTATGTATAAGACATAATATAACGGTTATGTTAGCTGGATTGCCTTTCTAAATTCTGCATCAGCTTTTGTAATTACATGTTTTGCTGTGTTTGTAGTTTGCGAGCACAGTTCCAGGTTGAGGATAGTCCTATTAATCCCCTTCATGGTTCAGACTCTCCTGAGGCAGCAGAGAAAGAGATCAAAAAATTCTTCCCACTGCAAAGTACAGTGGCTGTCATTAAACCTGAGGTTGAACCTGATCAACAAGGTTAGCTATATCATTCCATGATGATTTCTTTGAAATTTGCAAACAACATTGTTTAGCTATCATGCATTGTTGTGTTGCATGTGTTGCAAGTTGTCAGCCCACATGCACACCCTAAAAGAGGCTCACTTTGCAAAGTTTGCATACAGAGTGGAAATATGAGCAACTTTCATTCTGCAGCTTGAATAGACAACTTCCACTAACAGGTCACACAAACCTACCTCCCTTAAAATGGACAACTGTGTCAAAATGAACATCAGGAATTGTAAGTCAGAGCACTTCAATATTAGTACCCTTGGGAAATTTTTTTATACTTAACATGTAATTAATCACTACTTAACACATGTAATTGAGAACTACTTAATATGTATTTAATTTGTATTTTTGCTTTACATTTAATCACTGCTTTATCCCTATTTATCAAGTACTTAATTCTGTCTTGCCAGCTAACTAATGTATATTTCATCCATACTTTAATTTTTGACTTAATATGTATTTAACCACCTACTTAATATATACTTAATGATTATAAAAGGTACAACAAAAATTGCACTTAAAATGGCCTTAATAACTACTTGATATATATTTGTCACATATACTTAATATATACTTGAATTGTATTTAACATGGCATTATCAAACTAGGTGTATAATGGATTGCTTAATCACTACTTCATCCCTATTTATCGAGTACTTAATTCTGTCTTGCCAGCTAACTAATGTATATTTAATTCGTACTTGAATATTTGACTTAATATGTATTTAAACTACTATACTTTATATATACTTAATGTGCAACAAAAATTGTACTTGAATTGCCTTAATAGCTACTTAATATATATTTGTCACATCTACTTACTATACGATCTGGATTTCATGATTCCTATCACAATGCTATGCGCCATCTTCAAAAATTTATCAGAAGAGTGATTGTTCCTTAATTCACAATTAAGGATTCTTTAGATGGCGAATCATTCACTTCGGGATGGCTTCGTGAATCCATTGCATCAATTGAAGAAGATAACAATACTAAGTTAAAAAAGTCTCAATCAGATACGAACCAAATCGGCACAAATAAACGTGTCGTATTCCATGCTCCTGGCGTTTCTTTTTGTACGTTTTGTTTCTATTACTATTGTGAATATGAAGATTTATAGTAGACTTCATTGATGCGGTATAAATTTGGCTGCATTTAGTCCCTCCAGCTCAGTTATCTTGGCCTTGTCATAGGTATAGTATAAGCCGTTGGAAAACGGAAAACCGCGTATCGGATCGTAAGTGTTCAGTTCTTGGAATCCTTTTGTTTGTAGTGTACTTTTCATCATATCATATAATTCTTCATGTTATGTATCATCTTGGCCTCTTCTCTAGTTCTGTCCGTCGTTTATTATCGTCAAAGCAAGCAAATTGAGTTTCTCCACGGGCTTTTCTTCTTGTTCTTGTGCTGCCCATTACCAGCCATAACGTATATTATTACTTCGGGGATGAAACGGTTTGTCTCTCATGTTCTGATTATGACAATAACATGGCCGGCTTTAGCTTACTGTTTTGCAGGCACGGTGTACTAATATATTTCCGTATATACTGACAATCTTCAATCTTCAATCTTCATTCTAGCAAAAGTAAATCTTTAAAGTAGTGCTTTGACTAGGTTGTGAGTTCTGCATATATTGGCGGACTATTCTAATGAGCTTTGGTAAGCACGCATTTAGATTTTGAAATTGAGGATTGGATTTCTTAGCCAATCATGATAAGCAGATTTATTGAATTATCGAAGCCATGCACTGTGCTCGTGATCAAAGTAAATAAAATGAAATCCGAGAAGCCACAACAATGCGCGCGAAAGTCCGCCAAGCATGTATCTTGTTTGGATTAGAAGCCGTCCCAATCTACGGCAAAATGCTGCCTTTTTTCTGTCTTTGCGTTATTCAAAGACATTTTAATGGACGTTGAAAAGTTTTATTCGTGGTACAGTGATCTTTTCTTATCGTAATCAAGCTGCTGAACTCCGAATGCGCGGGTTCTTAGCAGCATATTGTGCGAGAACTTTATAGGGCTTGCTGACAATAGGTTTCGAGAATTATAAGAACTGCTGACTTCGATTTAAAACAAGTCCAAGTTTTATGAAGAAGAATTCAAAAGGTATATTTTTTTACATACGGGATGTAAACTAGGAGGTTTCGAAATCCAACGTAGCCACAGAATACAGTAGTTGAAAGCCGGCTTGCCTTGACAGAAGATATTACATTACGAGCAAGCTTTCTTCGACCAAACAGTAGATTTTGGAAAATGTAAGGTAAATATCTAAGTCATTATTGCAGATATATAACTTGTGCTTCTATGCTACCTTATTTAGGATTAACGGCATATATTTACAAACATGTTGCGCTAAATGTTTCAGTTGTCGCATCAGTATGCAGTGATATTGTGCAGCTTGCTAGCATCGTTCGTAGACATACTACAACATATCAAATTTAAACTATAATAATATGTCTTTATCGCAGCTTTCAAGCAACGATTTGTAGCGCTGTGTTATCCATGCTTTACACTGCAAAATTTTGCAATTGTGCTGCAGCGCGAGATTTTTGGCTGTAGCAACTGTACTTTAAAATACTAATTGAGTACAACTTTAATTTACATGGGGAGGGTGTATAAATACGGATTAACCTCATATACTTGATATGTATTTGATAATATAGTAGTTGTTAAGTGCGGCACAAATACCTATCAAATACCCTACTTAAGTACTACTTTAATTCGAATGGGGAGATAGGGTGTATAAATACGGATTAACCTCGTATACTTGATATGTATTTGATAATATAGTAGTTGTTAAATACGGAACAAATACTTATCAAATACTCTACTTAAGTACTACTTTAATTCAAATAGGGAGAGGGGATATTCAAATATACATTAAGTACACTACTTTAAGTGTAATTATTGAAAAAGCAGTAGTTAAGTACAGATCAAGTAGCTTAAAAATACTCTACTTAACTTGAGGTTGAACAACTGAGTTCCTATTTTTGTGTATAAATACATTTTAATCCCTGTATAGATACATATCAAATAAAAGGTGGATTTAACAAAGTTGTTAAAATACAAGTTAGATACCTGTTCAGATACACATTAAGTCAAATAAATACACATTAAGTATTGTTCAAGTATACGTTAAGTAACAAAATTTTCCCAAGGGTAGAGTGGCGGAGTTTTAGCTCATAACAAACTAAGGAAAAAGGAGACTGAAATGGCATTTAATATAAAATCAAATATTTTTTAAGGATTTGTATGGGAAAACATGCTCTTTGCCATCCAGCGCATCTTCCCATACAAATCCTTATAAATATTGGATTTTATATTTAATGCCATTTATCCTATATCAACGTTATGAGCTGAAACTTTGTCCTATTACTAATGTTGAGCTGCTCTTTTCATTTGCCCTGACTTTGTTCAGCCCAGATGTTTTTCCAGGGTTTGATAAAAATCTCATTTTTAATTACTGATCAAGACTTGGCTTCAAATTTGTTTGACTTTGTTGAGTCTGCAACACCCTTAGCATGGTCTGGTGCTCATTGATTCTGCCTGTACCATTGTCAAGTTACATACAACATATCTTCATCTATAGAAATCATAAGGCAGAGAATAAAAGAAGCAGGGTTCACAATTCAAGCTCAAAAGGAAATTACTCTGACTAAAGAGCTGGCTTCCCAGTTTTATCATGAACATGAGGGAAAAGAATTTTTTGGAGATCTTACAGACTACATGGCAAGGTAGGTCAAAAAATACTTGCCTTCATTTTTTGCCAGAGTACAGTCATTTAATCCAGGCTTCGGTATCTAATAGGTCCAGGGGTTTGTTAGCTAAAGACTCTTAAACAGGCACTCTTGAAAACAAGGACAATAATGGTGTAATCCATAGATGCAACATTCCCTGATAGAGGATTTGCACCATCACTTGATGGCAACCATGACAGGAGGCACAGTCTTTTTCCTCTGGAAAACTAAATTCTTTCTCATGTGAATCAGACTAAGACCAGATTTCATTGTTCCTGCCTTTTGTCATGGCTGTCATCATGTGATGGCGCAAACCCCCTATATTTATTTATTATTACTATTTATTTAGCTTGTTTGCTTCAATTCTGAGTGAATTTAATTTATTTAAAAGTATAACCCGAAGTTTTTAAGTAGATTTTGGGTTAAGGGTTGGTGTGGGAATCTTGTAGGGGACACTGTGTCCTATTGTTACCTAACCAGTACTTTTTTGGAATTTCTTCTTTCATTCAGTGGTAAAACAATGTTCATGGTGCTTTCCAAAGAAGATGCCGTTTCTGGATGGAGGGCATTGATGGGACCTACAGACCCGACAGAAGCCAAGGAAGCAGCTCCTGATACGTAAGATTGTTGTCATTATTACCCTTTGCATTTTTTCCCCCATTCAGGTGTGAAAGTCACTGAGGAGTGCATGCAGTAGATTGCTCAAATCAGTACTACCTTAGCTTAGCCCCTATCCCTCCTTCAAGGGACTATTTCTGCAAGGCTGTTTGTTTCTTCAATTATTCATCATGTGTGAAAGCATTGTATAGAGTGCTCACACATTAAATCTGTATTAAATAAAGTCAGTGCTACCTTTAGTCCCCTGCCCTGATATTTCAAGATTGCAGAAACAAGACAGTCATGTATTTCATATTGAAATAAGTCCCAATAACTAGCAATAATTGTGTTACACCCACAGTCTCAGGGTCAGAGGGACACACTATTTGTACTAATAACTGGATGGTTACCTGCACAGGTTGAGAGCCCAGTTTGGAGTTGATAAGATGAAGAATATTGTGCATGGCAGCTCCGACCCTGAGAAGGCAGTTAAAGTAATCAAAGAGTTTTTCCCTGAAGTAGAATTACTTCCAGATGGCACAGTAAAACGTATGTAACAGTTAATCATCACAATCATGTCTTGAGTCTTAAGTTCTGAATACTTAGTTATATTTAGTTCTGAATACTTTATACTGTTGTTAGGATATGGCACAGACATGTAATGCTACATTTGTGTGAATTGTCTCTTGAAGTTTTGCACACAAAAAATCTGAAAAGGCAAACAAGGACATGTGAATGACCATGCACTGACAACATGGCGTTAGTGTGGTGTCTGACAGTGTTAGTCTTGAGTGGCAAGAAGTAATGTCAGTGTCTTGCTGAATGCCACCTGAAGTTACATGTATAGGTGAACCCAATGCTGATCTAAGCACATTATTTAGTGACATTTATTAATTCCTAATTTGACCTCCTGTTAATTTATAGCAAAAGAAGAGCCAAAGAAAGAAGTAGTCAAAGTGGAAGGTAATGGTCACTCTTACTGTCGAAGATGAAATAGCACCAATGTCATTATGCCATGAGACCAGCACAAAACCAACACAAGCCAAATAACTGGTTCTACAGCAGCATACAGTAATACTTCCTTGTAAATGAAGCAAAACCAAACAAATTTTAATTTGTTTAAAAACTAAGCTATGTTTTTCATATAGGACAACTTTTGTATAGGTCTACTTTGTTTGCTATAAATCTTTACATATTAATATATGAATAATATAATTATAATATTCTTGTATTAATTTTGTGAAATGTCTACAGAGAACTTCTCTATTGCACTTGGCTTGGAAGATGGTAAGATCCCAGATGATGCAATCACTGCTTCCTCAATCCTTGATGATGCCCATGCTGCGTCAAGCTGTCGACTCAATACCAAATCTGAAGATGAAAAGAAAGGTGCATGGGCTGCTAAAGACAATGATGAAAACCAGTGGCTACAGGTCAACCTTGGCCAGTGCAGTAGAGTTTCCAAAATAGCTACTCAAGGAGAGAATGGGGAAAGCACTAGCCATGTAAAGAGTTACAGTCTATCTTATAGCATAGATGGAGAGAACTTTGTTGATTATGATGATAAGGTAAGAAGATTTAATAAGGGCTTAAAAAATAGAGGCTGGTCATCAGACAATGTCTGGTCAGAACTGGAACTCTTTCTGTCAAATCTTTGCCTTTTGACTAACCTGGCTAGTCATATGAACATTAGGGAACTTATACAATCATTGTCTCTTGCAAGAGAAATGCCTTTTCTATGCATGTACTGTGCAAGCCAATCATATAATGATCTGCAGTTAATGCCATCTTGTTGTGATTTGCTGTAGGTGTTTGATGGAAATACCGACCAAGACACAGTTGTCTCAAATGAGCTTTCACAACCTTTGATTACTCAGTACATTAGAATCAACCCTAAGACCTGCAATGAACAAATAGCATTAAGAATGGAGCTGTATGGATTTGATGCTGGTAGGTACATACATCACTACCACAAGTAAATAAGTGAGCCAGATAACCAATAGCTGCTCAACATAGCTCAGCTATAATGGCACACTCTACTCAAGTACATGTATTGCAATTGGTTCAATGGGATGTTATTTTTGGAGGGAATGCCATTCTATGGCAATGGATTGACATGCAGCTTCCAGAACCAACTGCTGACTACATTTGTGTACCAACATGGCTTTGATGTTTGCCATGCTTTTCATAACTCATACACAATTTACCCTCTACAAGTACAAGGAAGCACAGCCTTATTAATGCCCAATTCTTGTTCCTGAGACACTTTTACTGTTTGCCAAGCCCCTGATAATTGCACAATCATTCATCTGTGCATCGCCTCGACAAACATAGTCAGACCATCACTGCAGTAACATCAGATTATTATTACTACAGTATAATAACTTATAGTTAAGTGTAACATAATGTAATCAATGCCTACTTCATATTCCAGAAACATTTACGGAATCTCTTGGAGTTGCTGACAGCAAGATTCCCGATGATTGTATCAGTGCACCATCAACCCTTGATGACAACCACAGTCCATCCCAATGCCGACTTAACACAAAAGAAGAAGGCGAAAAGATGGCCGGTTGGGCAGCTAAGGATAATGATGAAAATCAATGGATTCAAATAGATTTTGGAAGGCTTGCTGAGATAACTAAGGTTTCAACTCAAGGAAAAGGAGGAGAATCAACTCATCATGTCACTAGTTACTTGTTGTCCTTCAGTACAGATGGTGAAAACTTTGCAGTATATCAAGAAGGTGGTCAAGACAAGGTACAGCATATATATTTTTCCTAGAAAAGTTATAGAGCTGTTACTCTCAAACAGGGTGGTACCACAGTTAGTAGGGGTCTCCCTCTGCTAACTGTAATGGTTCTCAGGAGTTATGTGCGATGCAGGATTCTGGCTATAAGTACATGATATGTGGAAAAAAACAAAATGTAGAGATTGATTTGTGGATAGTTTCCAGGTTTACCATTAAGAAATATGGTTGAGCATAACATAATGCCCCCCCCCCCCCTGCTTAAACTACTATCAAACTCAAGAAAATCAGTAAATCAATGGGATGACTGTTTGTTAATTTTTAATTGGCTTGGAATGGGACCTACTCGAGTGTCTCCAATTCCTAATGAAGATATAGGTCAGGAACATATATTTTCTTTTTTCATACCATACTGTCTTAGTCTTTTACTGCAAGCCATCATAACTTAAATTAGATAATGATAACAATGGTGTAGAGTAAATATAAACTTCAAGGTAAATAAGAACACAGGATATTTTCCTTGGTTAAAGTGATTAGTAATTAGGCACTAGAATAACTGTAAGTATCCAGGAGCACTACCTTTGCTTTAAATAAAATAAGAGCCCATGTATTTGCTAGTGTTTTATAGAGAAAACCTATGTACTGCAGATTAAATTAATATTCTATAGTTTTTAGCCTCCTAATACCTAAAAGGATATAAATGTCCAATGTGGTGCTAGGAGAAACAAGTTGAAGATGAATTTTTGTCCTTTACAGTATGTTACATTTTGATCAATACTCAAAAGCTTTATCATCATGACTCTGTTATCTATACTGCATTGAATTAAATTAAGTCAAAAGTTAAGGTTTTATTTAAAAAAAACTCATTAACTTCCAATCCTTATTTTTCAGGTATTTGATGGTAACTCTGACCAAGAAACTGTGGTGTCTCACTGGCTGGCCCTTCCTCCCGTTAGTCGTTATGTTCGTTTACATCCCAAAACCTGGAATGAACACATTGCACTCAGACTTGACTTTGCTGGAAGGTTTAAAGGTATTATCAGACTAGCATTTTAATTCTTACAAATTATTATTTAAACACATACCTTACATGCCATCCTAGGGCACCCAGGAGGGGTAAAATTCTTGCTACCAGAGCAATAAAACTTTACCCCTGAGTTACCGAAGATGCTTACGTACTAGCTTGGGGTCCAACTATAGGAGGGTCAAATCACTTAATCATAAGAGCCCCAAAAACTAGAACTATTGACTATCAAAGCTTAGTCAATGTATTGATAAGTAAGAGCATTGTTAAATTAATGGATTTAGAGTTGCACAAATCTTCTCCCAGACAGGAGAAATATTCCCAAGGGGTCTTATCTCAGTACTATATATCTTTCTTTATGAAAATACATTATGAAGGAAGGTGACAGGGTTGGTGTGTGGATAGTTTATGAATGAATGGGAATGAAGTAATGAAAGTAATACTAGGTTTGTGGTAAGCTAATGTCTGTGAGATAAAGAGTTAAAATGCATTCTCTAAATATTAACATGCATGACCTTATTTAGTGGCATGAATATTTCGTTATAATGGATATACCATAATTGAATTGACAAATTAAATCTAAATTGTGCTCTCTTGCTGTGCTCTCTCTCTCTCTCGGTGAGCCAGCACTATTAATAAATTAATTACACTCAAGTATTAACCCTTTGACTCCTGGGGAAATAGCGCGCGGACTGCCCCCTGTCCCTGGACATTTTTCAAGAATGCATAACAAAAAATAACGCGTAAAATAAACCCTATGCGCAGTAAATACAGACAAAAGATATAGCTTCCAAATAAAGTTTATTCAAAAATGAGGTGAACAGAGGACCAAATGGTGCCAAATATTTTACCAAAAATATTTTAATAAGTCCAAAATGAGAAGTTCAAAAATGCCAAACACAATTTTTTGACGAATGTCTTCCAACTGTCAATTTCGTACGAGCACTAAACAAAAGCAAATAATATCTAAACATCGGGTCAAAACAATTCCAAATCACATCCAAATTGAAGGAACAACAGTAAATTATTTCGGTTTGGAGTTTTAATTCACAGGAGTGGAAAAAAAGAAAATAAAGACTAGAGAGATGAAAGCAGCTCAGCCGTCTTGCCGTATTCAGTCTATCATGCAAAGGCATATTTCGCACTGAAGGAATTCAAAGATAGTCTCATTTGGTCGTCCCTTGGGTGTTTTTTCTCCTCTTTTCTTCCACTGGACACATCCTTTTTTCCTCCCATTGATCTTCTCAATAAATTGCTTACCTGCATTATCCGGATGAAGCGAAATGTTCTCTTATTGGTGTGAGACGAGTCAACGAAAAAAACAGCTAATGGCGGTTGCTTTGCAAGACTCGCTTAAACTTACCTGTCTTACCTTAGATTACCCATTGTCTAACTTCAAAAAAATGAAATAAAAGAAAAGAATTTCATATAGGGACCTCTATGAGGAACCAAAATGAATACCTATACGAGTTTTACGAAAAGAACGCTGAAAATACTTCTCACTAAAGCGCGTAAACTACTCGGTGAATTTTGCAAGACGAAGCGTACACGGGAAGGCTGTCAAATTCTGTCGTTCGTAAAGGTTCGTTTCGGCGACATTCAGATCAAATAAATCATCTCCAACAAAGGATGAGCAAACTTCCATTTCTTGTGGTACGGCTGGCAAGGGAAAGTTTATTCTTAAGTCATTTCAAAGCCTGGAAATTGTAAGTCCGTTCGTCCATTCTTCTTCATCGGGGTCGCCATCTTGTGAACTTGAATCCTCATCTTCTTCTTCGCTCTCTAAGTCCATAAAAATCCACATCTGAATCGCCTAAATGTTCCCTTATTCCTTCTGCTTCTTCTTCAAAACCACATAAGCTGCTTTCATCTCATGAATCTTTAAATTCTGCCTCTAAATTAAATTTGTTTTCAACACTATTTGCTATGTTATGGTTGTTTTTGTGTCTCCGCGCGAGCGCAAAAATATTTTGAATTCACACCTCGTGGATTTCCTAATTATAGTGAAAAAATATGCGCAAAAGGCGCCATCTGATTGGTTAATTAATGACGTTTATTGTTATGGCGATAAAAACAAACAAAAAGCCTATGGGGGGGAGGGGGAATTTTTTTTCTGGCGCGTCCTTTTTTCGGGCGGTTTCGGGCGTCGTAGGAAATACGGACGGTTTTTGTTACGGGCGGTTTCGGGCGTCGTAGGAGTCAAAGGGTTAATACTCGAGTACCAAGTTCTTAAATCCTTTTTCTAACAACTACTTCATCTATCACATATGATCCATCCTTTTCTATCGTCATGATTATAAACTTTACTCTTGACTAAACAAGCATATCACTTAGACTGAAAGAGCATCAAGCATCAATTAAAATACTCTTTTCTCCTATGTATAATCATGGTAAGTGCTCTTTTTCCTTATAACCATATTGTTCTTGAACTTTAAATTATCATTGTGAGGTATTAACACTCACTCAATTATTAAAGTCTTTTTCAATTGTTTCATGTTAATACTAAACATTACAGAACTTGACTCCACTCAATTCAACTAATAGAGACCTTTAGATCCAGCGACGAGTAAGAGTACAAGCGAGTACAACGAGTACAAGCATGGGTTTTTAACTTTTAAAGAGAGAGGCACTATCATTTCATAGTTGTGGTCGTGTACATAGATTGAAACTTTAGATTTAAAAAAATCGGAAATTGACACCAATTCAGTGTCAACCATGCTCACAAGACCAAAACTCGTCTCATACTCGATCTCATACTTGTCATCCAATCTAAAGGTCGCTTATAACTTGCTCCCTTCTTAATACAGTCATAATAAATTAAAATACCTGACTAAACATTTTAAGATTTAAAACCTGGTAAATTCACTAACTACTAAATCTTAAAAAAAAAGTTAATGCAATGCAGCTCAATTACTGTCTTAATTTCTCAAAGTAAGGCTCGAAAATAAAAAATATTAAGATACTTGTACAATTCATATTAATTCTTTAAATTTCTGTCCAATTTTGTTTGAAATGTTTGGGGGCTCTAATTTGATTGGTTACTTTAAAGTTTTAGAACAAGAGGCCATAGAGAAAACTGAAGATGTTGATAAAGCTTCAGCGGAGACAAGTGAGGCTGTGGCTGCAGATGGTCAAGAGCAACCTCAAGAAACAACAGAACAGGAAGCACCTCAAGAGGGGACAGCTGAAGATAAAAAAGATGAACCTCAAAAAGAAGGTGAAGAAGTGAGTCAAGAAACACAGGAACAACAAGATGATTCAGCTGAGAAACCTACTGAGGAATCGACTGAGAAACCTTCAGATGATTCTGCAGATAAGCCTGCCACTGAAGGTGATGCTGCAGCTGGTAGTGATGCTAAGGATACAGAAGATGGAGGCGAAGGCGCTGAAGCAAAACCTGAAGATGCCCCTGCCGATACTCAAGCAGAGGCTGAACCAGCACCGGAAAAATCTGGTGAGGAACAACCACAAGCTAAAGATGAAGTAGAAACTGGAGAAAAACCAGAAGGTGGAGAAGAGCAAACAGGAACTGAAGAGAAGAAAGATGATGAATCCAAACCAGAAGGTGAAAATGAAGGTGATGGCGACAAAACCCAAGAGGGAGGGGGTGAGGCAGTCAAACCACCTGAGGGGGAGGGTCAGGGCTAGTTTTTCATGACTATTTATTTTCATAGTTTAGTCGTTTGTTTTGTGTTATGGTAGCATATATTATGCTATAGCTTTGAGATGCCTTCAATTGAATCATCAGTATTTTTAAAAGGTGCATTCAGTGACCACTTTCTGTGTGTACTATATTAGGAATAATATTCAAAATAATGAAATATGGTTTGTATTTATTTGTTTATCATTCCTATCGACTGTACATATGTCATAATTTAACATACTTAGCATTTTATAGATGTCCTTGTATAAATTCTTAAATAACCGGTTTTTATAAAAAAAGTACAAAAAAGCACAAGAAAAAACTAATATATATTTAATAAACAAATATAAAAAAGCCAATAGTTTTTAATTTATTGTCATATCTGAACTTCTTTTGGATAAACCATATACACCAGTTTCATATTCTCTATTGCTGAGCCTTAACAGACCTTAGCCTTAATGTTGTGAATATTCCAGTACCTTTGTTTCAGTGAAGCTCCATCATCAACTCAAGTGATTTTGCTTTTCTCATCCAGAACGAATTACCATCAGCAAACATTTTGTTCAAAGCTTTTAAGCTTAAAATATTTCCTATTTTCTGGTTTTCAGCTCAATAAACAGCAGCTTTTACTCAAAAATAAAGGGAAAAAGACTTATATGCATAAAGATTCAACAAAATATCTTTAGCATAGTATTTTGTTTGTGGTGGTGGAAAATGTTTAGTTTTGACAAGAAATGAAAGAAAATGCTTAGGAATTTTTGCTGTGACAAACAATGCATTGTGTGTCTTGATTCCAAAAAACCTGGATGGAATTTCACTGAAAGGGTGCTAGTGTCTGTATTGTTATAATCAACTGTACAAAATAATGTTAACTGTGAATATTTTGATCCTGAGTTGAGGCTATAACCCTGTGTAAATAAGTCTGTACTAATCAAGGAATACAGAGGCGGGTCATGAATTCAAAATTTGACACAACTGCTAAGGGCCTAATCATTTTTTGAAACATTAGTCAGTCTATGAAATACTGATTGGTTAGTTGAGGGTTAAGCTCTACTTTCTTAAGGTATCAACACCAAGTCCTTTTAAAGCTAAATTTCAATCCATCTGCTTCATATATTAATGTTCTTTTTATTTTTATTATTATTATTATTATTATTATTATTATTATTGTCAAAACAAAATATACACATTTGCCTCATGTAATGGCTAAACTTCCATTTTTTCAATAACTTGAATGAGCTGAATTTCTTTATGTCAGTGGATTATGGTAGAAAATGTCATGTAGCTGGCTGTACAGTTGATTCATTTGTTGATGAAGATTCTACTTCTCTCTCTTTACTTGGAGGACCTAACAATATAGAAAATAGTCATTGTTGTTACCCAATGGAAAAACACATAAAAGTATTTATTAACAACTTGACAAAGAAACTAAGCTTACCAGATACCATCCACTTTATACCAAAATATCCAAATAGCATTGTTAGGACTGCTATCACAGCAATTCTGTCATGAAAAAAAGCCCTGATAATCATTGATTTACTTTGTACATTCCACTTATGGCGTGTGAATGGATCAACAGCACATGAGAAGAAGCGCAAGCTATAGCAGAGTGCTTCTCAACACTTCTGCCAATCCCCAAATGTTCCTAACTGCATATGATTAGCAGACAAGTTCATCTTTTCTTTGTAAAGTACCAAATTGCAAATAGCAATTATTTTGGACCATACAAAGGGTGAGATCTATAGAAAGTGAATATAAAGCATGCTGAGTGCTTATAAAGCTCATGCCTGCAACCAATCAGATTAAGTGGGGTCGATAAGAGGTTGTGAATTTTCTGGCATGCCACTGACGTTTATTCTACTCATGCATCTCTGAGTATTAACCTCCAGTGTACAAAGAGTTTATTAGAGTCTAAAGGTCTGTTTTGTGCCCTGTTTCTTCACCTTGTCAGAAAGAAGTTTTGACACAGGCAAGTTAAAAAGAATCCTGGAGGTTGTTTTGATCTCTTGTTTTCTGGTTTGATGTCGTGAAAATAGTCAAACACAATAGTTTGAGGACTTATTTTTAGCCCTGTATATCTCGCCAAGGAAGGGTAATAGATGATTTCCAAGATGCGTTGGTACTTTCATAAATATCACAGGTGCATCTTGGAAAATATCTGTTGGAGCCCTCACTCCACTATACAGGGCTAAAAATAATAACTGGTCGAAAGACAATGTCTGACCAAACGCCACTTTGGCAGGCCCTATTGACCAGTCACAGTGACTGGTCATATGTCAATCAGTCTGATGTGGCTGGTCATGTTCAGTCAATGAGCAGTCATTATTTCTAGAGCCCTGGGCCCAGTACGAAGCCTGGTTAGGGTCTGGCAGATAAATCTTATCAAGTAGATAAATCTATTGGAAAACAGCATCACCTTATCCACTGGATAAGGATTTATCTGTCGGATAGCGCTATCCTGGCTTCATACAACTGGGCCCTGGACCAATGATAATATCCATACACCACAGGGATCCCAAATGTACAATTCTAGTATATATGGGGATGGACTAATACCTCTTTTCTGAAGTCTTTAAATATCCTAGTCTCTCTTTTGAATGTTGCCATGAGTTCTTAGTATCTGTCGCTGTTGCATTACTTGTCGTTTCAATGGCTTGTGTTGTCCCCCCTGACATGACAACTGATTCCTGATCGGTCTTTCCTCGCTGCAAAACCTCTTGTACATCAAAATCACTTATTTTGGGATTCCTTCTGTTTTTAAACTGCTTGAGGTACTTGTTCTTTGAGCTGAAAAAACGTCTCGTAAATAGATGAAAATGAAAATTTCTCGCAGCACAACGTACACAACCAAAAGATCTAGAAGCCATCTTGTTTCTATGCCGAAGTTTGTCCGAAGTATATCTCGAAGTTTTGACGATAAGTTATTGACTTTACCTTCATCGGTGACTTTTTTTCGGAAAGCCAAAACAGAAATAGATAAAATGTTCAACGATTTTCTCAAAATTCAAGTCTCCCCAATTAAAAAAGAATTAAAAAACAAAGCTTTTTAAATTCATTTAAAAGATTTCGTTATGATCGCAGTTGTATCGATTCAAGTCCGTTACCTGACCGACCTCATCCGAACATTACCGATGTTGGCCTTCCAGTCCCTCTTCCAGTTCGCTTCCACGCTGTCTTGTTTGATTGTCATGCTGGGCGGTGCGAGTTTTCAAGCTACCGACTCATTCATTATAGATGTGTAATGCAGTGTGTTTTGACAAGGACCGGCAGATGTCTTTTAAGAAGCTCTAACTTTTGTCTTGCTGGAAGAACTCAAATTGTCAAACAGTTGCTTTCATTTAAGCTTACTCAGTTCAACAAAGGAACTTTAGGTAAGGTAGGATATTGTTTTCACTTTCGATTTCTGATAGGTTTCCTTGGACTCGAGAAGTAAATGTCAAAGATCGACGAATTTAACTTAAAAATACTGTGAATAATAGTGGTGTACGAAACTTACGATCGCTTCGTTGCTGTGAGGATTTTGAATCACATTTTGTCATATGTGTTTGCTTTGGGCCGTTTGTTTTTTTACTGAAATCCTACATGTAGTTTGGTGAAGCCGGTCAGTCGTGAGATCATATCTTGCGATACCAAAAGGATTTTTAAAATTTCTGGATATGCCAATCATCGTAAAAAGACATTATTAGAATCCAAGTTGGAAGCGTCCTGCTCGGGCTGGGGTAAGATATTCAGGCAAAATTGGTATTTCTGAGTAAATACTAGTTCATCTTGAAGATTTAAAAATGTACGTTCATTTTGACAATCTTAATTCTGTCTTGTGAAAAAACAAGCTTACTTCTACTTCAAAAATGTTTCCTTCGAATTAAGTGGATTTCCTCGTTAATATGTGATAAAAATATTTAGATGAGCAAAATAAAAATGCTTTGTTAGTGCATTGTAAGTATGATTAGATAGGTGCGGTTTATTCCTATATCTTACAATAACGCATTGTCTTTTTGTTGTATGTACAGATAATATGAAAACCAGACCTTTAGTGCTATGTGGGCCCAGTGGATGTGGCAAAAGTACTTTAGTCAAGAAGTTGATGCAAGACTATCCTGATAAATTTGGGTTTAGTGTTTCTCGTAAGTGCATTAATTTGACATTTTAGTCTCCTATGCAGCTGCCACTAGTCTCGTCACTCAATGCTCACTCTCCTAAGTAGCTAAGTGTAAGTGAGTATTTTGTGACAATACTAATAGCTTAGGGGAGTGATCATTGTGTGATGGCACTAATATCGGCTGTGTAGGAGACTACTCATTATAAAGACTTGTCTTCCCCTCCCTTAACAGTTCCTCTTAGAATGGGTATGAATGTTTATAGGGTGTCAATACACCTCCCATTCTAGCTTGGAAAGGCACTTGCATCATATCGTCATTTACTACCACTACCAAAATTCTTCGAACACTTAGGGGCTGTTTATATGGAGCGAGCCAGCCCGGTAAGCGGGCTAGCCAGCTTGGCCGAGATCTCGGGACGAGTTAATATGCTAACGAGGCTGGATGATTACATGACTGATTTCATCCCAGTAAGCGGGCTGAATTTTCCCATATAAACGCAATCCAAAATTCATCTCGGCCAAGCGGGCTAGCTCGCTTACTGGGCTGGCTCGCTCCATATAAACAGCCCCTTAGTCAATAATATTAGCAGCAATTGTCTTATTATTCTCATGAGGAAATAAAAATTGGAATAAGAAAAAAAATTGCAATGCATTTTGGTAGTGGTAATAAAATGTTTCCTTCATATAAACAGCCTATTGGTTGGATTAAATATTAAATATTGTTAATTGCTCATAATTAGATACTGGTTGATTGTTCTTAATTTTGGTGGAACCCCCGAATTCCAATATTTGGCCATGTTCTGGATAATGTAATGTTTACCCGTATTTTATTTAATTCTGATATAGATACGACAAGATCACCAAGACCTGGAGAAGTTGACGGCAAAGGTGTGTACCAATATTGTCAGTTTATAGAGTACAAACACTAGTAGATAGAAGCATGCAATGCTTGATTTGCACTATTTAGCATGAAATAGAACTAATTACAGTGTGAATTGAAAAGCCATGGGCACCTAGAAATATTTCAAGAATGTTCAATAGCCAATCAGAAGCATTATTATCTTTCCTCTATCTTGTGGTTAGAAAGTCAATTCTGATTGGCCAAAGAAAAATGGAACATTCCTAGAATATTTCTAGGTGCCCATGGTTTTTCAATTTGCACTGTAAGCAATAGAAAACAATAAAATTTGCACAATTTAGCATTATTTAGAGTGCATGCTTTTAATTTTCGTACAATAAGAATATTTGTTTTAAGCCAATAGAACACAGGCAGCCCAAGCAGTGTTCTTGAGGCCTAAATAAGGAAATTTGTTTATATACTTCAAATTATAAAAATTGCTGTCAATAAACTTATCTTGATGTAAACTTACCAATATATAAAGGTTTTGGCACCCTCCGAAGTCATTTATAGGTACTTTTAACAGTGTAAGTTTTCGTATGGAGAGAAGTTACTCACACTGTTAAAAATTACATTGGTGATGTTTTCCAAAATCAAAATAAGGCCACATGTCATGCGGTTATTTGTTGAAATTGTATCCATATTCATGTGTCTTCTCATGCTCAACTGTTAAACGAAAATATAATACTATAAGGAATGATGTCATTGGAAAATGGGAAAACATTATGCCTAAGCTATAAAACGTCTATTTTAGCGTAGCAAGTAAAGGCAATTTAACAGTCAATGATATTTTTCAATTCAGTTTCAAATTTACCCACTCAACTTGTTTATTGTAATAAGCTCCTGTTTTCAAGTATATTTACATAGGTTTTTCTGGAACAGATTATCACTTTACTGAGAGACAAGTGATGCAAAGGAGTATTGATGCTGGGGAGTTCATTGAAAGTGCAGAATACAGCACAAATCTTTATGGAACAAGGTATTAATAATAATAATCCAGAAGTTTACAAGTTTCTGGTCATGCAAGCATTCAGTTATCTGACACTTCTACTTTTAGTTCTTGTTTTATTTAAGAAAAGCTTAGATGCTGTATGCTGGTACAGCACTAGGGAATTTAAGATTTGCAAATTTGCAAAATCTCTGATGGCAACGTCAACTGGAAGTATAAATAACTTCTCTTTGAAGTTCTGTTCAATGGAGATTTCATTCAAAACATTGTCAGTGAAGTCAACTCATCCACAGGGAAGACAGACGTTGAAGGCGCGAAATCCCAAACTGAAGTATATTTACACTTCTGGTTGATGTCGCCGCTGTAGGGGTGCTTTACTGTAGCTCCCCTGGCCCCTCTTGCTCTGCAATCCCAGAGTAAGTGTTTCAGTTCAGAGTACCTATGATGATCTCAACACTCTTTTTTTCTATAAATTTTTTAGTAAAAAAGCAGTAAAAGATGTTCTTGATTCTGGTAAAGTTTGCATATTGGATATTGATATGCAGGTATGTTTGCAAATTCATGCCAAATCATAAATCTATCGAAATCTAATGTGTTTACCACTGCTGGGTGGATGGCTTAATTGCATAAATTACCACAGGGTAGACTAAGTTACAAATTAAAACAGAGTACAGTATAAATTTCAGTATGCAATCAAAGGAAGGAGCATTGTTTTCATGCAGGATTATAGGGCACACACATGAATTTGCACAATTTGCCGAGCTGCAAAATAGGGTTTTGGTAGTGGTCAATCAATCTCACCCCCCCTTCCTTCCTCTCCCTCCTGTGCTTAGAGAAAGATAAAAGGGAAAAAATCCAAAAATCCAGATTTAGAGTAAAGCTTAATTTTTCTTTTTAGCTTGTATTATTTTGCACACTTTTTAGCTTCCAACCTATTTTTCCATTAATTAAGTGAAAAATTTTCCAGGATTTATTTTTGTTTAGAACTTTGATCTAAATTGGGCTGCCTGTGGTCCTATTTTTTTTTAAGTGTAGGTATTAATTTTTGTTTCAGGGTGTAAAGAATATGAAGAATACTAATATAGATTGTTTATATGTGTTTACAAAGGCGCCTTCACTGGAAGAACTAGTAAGTGATAAATTCTGTTTAATGTTATCAGACAGACCTATAAATCAAGGTTTTGCATCATCACCTGATGGCAGCCATGCTAAATGCACAAATAATACAATCATTTTACATGAGAAAGAATTCAGTTCCCGAAAGCAAAGGGTTTTTATTGTTCTGCCATCTAACCTCAGGCACCCCAAGCTGTATTATAGGCAGAGGCTCGTGATGGTGGAAAATCTCTGTTCTTATAATAAGTATTTCAGTCGCTTATCTAGTGTATATTTATGTTTAAATTTACAACCACCACTCTCCATACAGGGCTCTTCCGTGATGTTCCCTCCACACACAAGGGAGAGAACAACAAACCAAACAAATTAAACTCACATATGATCCAGTCTGAGCCGGGGCTCGAACCCAGACCATAACGTTGAGAGGCAAGTGGTAAACCACTACGCCACCCATGCCACCCAAATGTAACATTCCTTAGCATATACCAACTTGTGTACTTCCTAAGAACACTGCACACTCATTGGTTAATTGGAGGTGAATATTGTACAATATTCACCTCTGAATCTTGGAATATTGAACAAAATTGGCAACAAAATGGCTTCTGCCTGCAATCGTTGTGCTGCAATTTCCAATGAGGAAATTGAAAAAATGAGAGTAAATACCATTCCTATCAATACTAAAAAGGCAACGAAGTATGGCCTAAAAGTTTTGCTAAACGTTTTGCTGTGAATTTGTCAAGCAAACTAAAAGTTTCTGTTTGTTTGTTTTCATTGAATTATTGCATATAGAAATATTAAAGTTACTCTGTACACAAGTTGGTATATGCTAAAACAATTATTCACCTTAGGCTCAGTGAATATGGATAATATTTACCTCGCTGCTCAAGACTGGCATCTTGGTAAATATTCCCCGATATTCACTTCGCCTTTGGCGAATAATTAGAGAGTTTTAGATTGACATTCACAGCAAACAGTCAGTAACGTCAGTTGATCGGTGAAAAATTCTTTTAAATAACTGAAAATGAATCGCAAAAAAATCCAAGTAGTAGGAAAACAAAAGAATATTTTTTTGTAAAATGAAAGTTTGCAAGAGATTGAGTAAAATACAGGAAAACGATGAAAACGTGGTCACATTTGCCATAATTGTGGGAAGGAAAAAAAATTCAATCTAAAACTCTCTATTGCAAATTATTTCTCACAGGAAAGAAGGCTTCGAAAGAGAGGAACTGAAACCTGATGAATCTGTACAAAAAAGATTAGAAATTGCTAGTAAAGAGTTGGCTTATGGTGAGTCTTACACTTTGTGTGCCATCACATTTACCATACACATTGAGCTTTAAGCAACATTCCTGTCATCCTTGTTATGCAAAGTTTTACTGCACTTTTCGATATTATGTGAACTTGGTAATATTACAAGCTACACACTGAAATTTATTTTCAAAAATAATCAGTTGGTAGCTTTTATATTTATGACTGACGGCAGTACAAACTAACTTCACAACAAGCCAATAAAATGTCTGAGATCTCAGAATATTGAAAACTACTGTAACTATTACTGATTTTTCTGTTAGATAAAGTGACTTACTGTAACCTCTGAAGAAAAAAAAAAACACCCTGGGCTAATACTGTAAAATCCTGGTTATAAGCCATTCCTTGATTTTTTAAAAGCTGCCCCTGTTATAAACCCATTAGTCTGTAACACAAATTTCCTATTTGTTACAAGCCCCCATCCCCATCCGCCTCTGGATTTTGCTTATTTTGTCCATGGAACATAAAGAGATGACTGTGAACATAAAAAAGAAATAGCCATTTTCCCTTATCTCTTTTCTCTTTAGTTATGAGCCCCCCTTCTTCAATCCAAACATCCAAACTCTCATTTATCTTCACCACCCCCCCTCCATGAATGTAAGCCCCTCTGGTCATAAACCTATCAAGAAAACCTTAATGAACAAGTGAGCACAAGTCCATGTTTTATAATCAGGATTTTATGATATTTGCTCAATTGACCTTTTGGGTTGGCAATTTTTTTTCAGGGAGAAGTTTGGATGGAAATTAATTGCATAATTTAAAATATATATCTGGATAATTTTTTGTTGACATTTTGTTCTCAAAATATCATATTTATTGTTGAAATCTGTCTTAAAGAACTACTGCATATAAACATAACATCTCTTTGGGTTTTTAATGTACTTTTTTTGCTTTGCAGCTGCAGAGCCAGGTTCATATGATTACATTATAGTAAATGATGATTTCGAGGGGGCCTACTCAGAATTTAAGGGAATAATAAACAAGGTAAGAAATGAAATAATCGCTAAAATATTTGTTTGATTATTAAAAAAGACTAAGTGTTTTAAAGTAAAATTAGAAAGTTAAACGTTTTTGACCAAAGTCATCACCAGAATGGGTACAGCTCATAGAAGCATGTCTTTTCAAATTACCCAAACAGTTGTGCAATGAAGCACATTGTCTGTTTTTTTCAGCGATGGTAAACTTGCTTCATTGAAGAACTGCTAAGCGGGTAAATTGAAAAATTACTTTGAATCATTTTGATGATGACTTCGGTCGAAAACATTAAACTTTATCATTTTCCTGCAAAATCCTTAGCCTTTTTTATAATCAAAAATAAGAAGAGGAATTCTAATCGAGGTTAAAGAAAAGTAAAAAACTTGTTTAGTTTGTCTGGGTTCAGTTCAGTTGGATTGGATTGGATTATATTACCTTGTACATTTTTTGACAGTTGCAGACATTCCCACTGACAAAGAGGCAGTAGCCTAGAAAATGTCAGTCTGGCAAAAAAATGTAGTGCTGTGTATCTTAATATATTTTACTGTAAGTCTACATTTACTTAATATAACTGCAGAGTTGTTGTGTACATTTTGTGAGCCTCTCTTTGATTATATTAGCCGAGATGTCCTATATTAGCTGGACGGAATTATCTGTAATGAAGAATGACTGATTTGAAAACTAAAAAGTGGAGAATTTAGTTTCAAGTTTGAAAGGAACAAACCCCATATATTCTAGTTCAGATTTTACCAATGACAGGAATTTTATTGAAAAACCAACTCTTAGGAAGGAAATTGGATAAATGAGAAAATTTCACTTAAATTAGATCACTAGCCTTGAGAGCTGTATGGTGCCATTTGTCATATTTTTTATGGATGCTGCTCAGAATTATCCAGAGGCTTGTATAAAGAAAACAAAAAAGGAAAATCACACTTTTTCTCTTGGAATTGTTTTCAAAGGGTTTTTCACTTTTCTGTTAGCCTCACATTTAACAATATTTTGAAGTCTATCAATATAGAGATTTTTATTAAAAATTTCTTTATAGATTTCCAATCTATTTTTATTATAAGTCTAGACTTTGATACGAAATTTCTTAGAAAAACAAACGCAGCAAGATAAATTGATTTTTAGTTTTCGAAATTAAAAGCAGATTTTTAATTCACACACTACACACTTGGCAAATTAATCTGCACAATGTTTGTTTTATTTATTTAACATTATTTATTAAATTTTCTTTAGTATGGTTAGGTTCCTGCATTGAACGGACTACTCAGGTTTAAATTGAAATATTCATTGTTATTGAAAACTCTTTTTCATTACTTTTTTCCATCTTTGTTTAGGAAATCGTTCCATTATCGTGAAGAAGCTTACCACGAAATTAATGTATGTAATCATTTCCAATATTCTTTCAAATACTGAACAAATACTTAGAATGTGACAACTGCATGATGAACAAAGTGCATCGCTGGATAATGAAACAAGATCTTCATGAAAGGCAACTTGAACCTTCTTGAAAACGACAGCGTTCTGTTCCTGTATTCGAACTAGGTGTAAAGGGTCCAAGAAAGCTCTCTTAGATATTATGCCTCCTACGTTGCTCTTCAATAGTATTGTCCACGACTTTACGACTCAGACAACTGCAGACATCTTAAGTTGTAGCTTCCTCATTCCAACCTACGTTATGAAGTGTTTTTTTTGATTGAAAGAAAGAATTCCAAAAATCGAGTTGTCTGCAGTCTTCTTTGCGTATTTTATCCAATACCGAGAATGCTTTTTCTCAGCTGCACGAGTCTTTCCGCAATTTTTCCTTGAAAAAATTGAAAATCGTAAAAGATTTTTAATTTATTGAGAGAGAGAGAGAGAGAGAGAGAGAGAGAGAGAGAGATAAGAGTTTCTACTCGCATTGGGTACCAACTAGACGTTAATCCATTTATACGTCTTTTAGAATATTTATACATGAATTAAGTATATTACATTTCCAACAATTTTGAAAACTTCCAAACATCATCACTCGTAACTATAAATTCCGTATTGTACTCGAGATCGTGCGATTTCCTATACTTATACGTCTTTGAAAATTCAACACGAAATGTTACATTTCCAGCTGACTTTAGCTGTTTTAATCATTGTTAGATGTGTCTGTAATAAATAAAATCAGTTTGGGACAAAGTCATTTACTAAACAACTGGGTTTATGGGCTGTTCAAAGGACTCGGAGTGAAACTGTTCCTGCTAAAGAGTCTCGGGGCCACCCTTTTTCTCAAAGCCCCCAACCTCCCCCCCGAAAGAAATAAACGCGGGGTGTTTTGTACTTGTCAGAATCAATACAACAAATATGTCAAACCCTGAAACAACCTCTGGCTTGATTAAACCATAGTTAATAGAGGGGAATGGTTATGAAACCTATTGTTATATGTCTTTGTTCACTTTTTTCAAGCGTGACCGTGCACAATCCTTTGTTTTACTATTGTTTTACCATTGTTGGCAATGGTTGAGCGAACAGACAAAAATCTTTCTTTTCGCTGCTAGTTCAAAATACTTAAAAACTTATGAGAGATATTTCAATATTCCTTATCATAATCCCATAGACAAAGCTTATGTTAACTTATTTTGCATTTTCGGACGAGCATAAATCAAACATTGTGCACGGTCAAGACCGGTTCAACATCAAAAGCGAACAAAGACAGATAACAATAGGTTTCTTAACCATTCCCCTCTATTAACTATGATTAAACTTAGTAAACGACAGCTACTCATAAATTTACCGCCTTTTATGAGTTTCTAGCCACAGTTTGTTGACATCTTAGTTCATTCACTGACCGAATTGGAGAAAACAAGACAAAAAACTGTGGGCTTTGCAGAGGACTGAAACCCCGAGAAAAACCCTCGAATCGACTGAATTAAGGCAGAGGTGCATGAAAATCTACTTGAATGTGAGCTAGCGAGCTAAAATCTAGATCAGGCGAAAGATACTTGCAGCCATCTTGCGAGCTTGACAGGAGTTTTTTTTTTTTTTTTTTTTTTTTTTTTTTTTTTTTTGCTAAGACCTCGAAAGATTTAGTTAATATAACTTCGTTATGATTGTGATTATGAGGCTAAATTCCTTTTTAAAACACATTTCACGCACTAAAAACGACTCAATTAGTGCCGGATATAATCTTACGAGTGCAGAAATCTTTCTCGCTGATGCCCTCGCTTGCTCCTAATCACACAGCAAGAAGATGAGAATGTGTGGACCGCGTAGCACTTATGAAATACATGAAGATATAGAAATATAGATAAGTTATAGTGCTTGGGAACGAGGTTATTCCGGGCGAAAGCCCTTGGAATTAAATTCGGAAAAGTTAATTTCCGACCTCGCTGGGAAGAAGATGCTTAAGTTTGTAATTATTAAGACGATTGTTAAGCTACTTTTGATTATTAAAACAATCGCCACTAACACCCTAACTCGAGCACAGGTAGCCCATACTCTGTTTTTTTGTTTTTGTTTTTGTCTTTGTTGTTTTCTTTTCCTATTTTTTCCGGACCTCTAAATCTATATACGAATCAAAACTAAGCATTCATTCATAGGCACGCTAATCAAAGATCAAGAAACATAGAAGTTCTGTGTCGTTTGTTCTGATGATAAGGAATCCCAATTTTGAAACTTTTCTTATGACTCTCCACAACGACACACGTTAATTAGATCTAACAAGGACGTTTGCATGATGGCATCTTTGACCTTTACTGCCAGACTCCCTTGCACACTTTCTTTTGTTCAGTTAGCACCGATTGCCTTACTATTCTCATGAGGGAATATAAATTTGAATAAGAAAGAAAATTAGCGAAGCATCTTGGTAGTGGGAGTCAAATGACGCCATCATGCAAACGTCCTAGCCCTATTCTAAATGAACATTTGTTCCCTTTTTATACATATTTCAATAAAAGTTAGTCACCTGAAAAGCTCCAAAGCTGAGACCAGCAAGGATTATGGGTAGATACTTTTACATATTTCGACCGCGGTTACAGTCGATCTCGTTCCCAGGGTCTTCTATTCTCGATTTTTTTTTTCAAAATAGAGGCACTCGATGGGAAGATATTTCCTTCGAGCGCCGCCATCTTAAAAAAAAACGCGAAGAAATAAGGCCCGGGGAAGGAGGTTCCAGTTAACCTCCTGTGAGTATCTTCAAGCTGCAGTTTTTATCAAAAAGCTTTACCAACTTTATTGAAATAAGTTAATACATCTGCCTCAATTACAATTGTCTACGGAATGCGACACCGAACAAGTCTCCGCCTATGTCAGTGAAGTGATCATATCTAGATTCTTGTCATTACAACTACTTAACTTATCAGTACACTCAACAAAACTGCTCGATTCATATTGATCGAAGTCGTAAACCGCTAATGTTTTTCATGATTGACCTTGCTTGATAATACGATTTCCTATACGATATATAGTCATTACGAACATAGAACTATACTCTATTTATAGAACTACTTCTACTTTTATGCGTAATTACTGTCTGACAAATTTCACTTCTCAGAGTTGGTCCTTTTTCCTTTATTAATTATTTTTAGCTTTTTTGTTCCTTCTTTCCCATTACAAGACTAATTCCGCATTGACCCGCCCGTCTGCGAACTACACGGGCTGCATCGATATCTCTCCATATTATCGCTGTTTAATATTAAATAGTAGTCAAATTGCAAACCCCTTCCCTTGTTCAAAAGGCGTCTTAAAACAACTTTTATTCCATCATCACCCAACGTTCCGTCTTAAGGTCTTCCAGGTTCCTTCGTTACCCCGAAATAGCTCTGTTAAATAAAAATCAATATATTTTTTGAGCAAAATGAATGTCAGGTATAACACAATTTTGTTTCCATCAGCGGGGGTTAAGAACCCAAGCGGTAATGCACGCTTTAATTATCAGGTCTAGCAGACATAATAGAAAAATAAAATAAAATCAATCAATCACAGAACATTGGGAATGCAAAATAAGCTGTTGCCCTCTCCATGATTAAACTTGAATTTAGCAGTGCTAATTTTCGCCAAGGAAGACTGGGAGAATCCAAAGAAAAATCCTAATAGCACAGGCGCGAATCACTACAGTATAATCGAGGACTCTACTAATATATATATATATATATATATATATATCTTTACCTTCCACTGCTAAAAACCTCTTTGTTATTACTCCTCGTACTTCTCACGTCTATTTTCTTCCTAAGATTCACAAAGCTAACAACCCTGGTCGTCCTATTGTTTCTGCTTGTAGTTGTCCTACCGAACTCATCTCTAGCTATCTAGATTCTCTCATGTTGCCTATTGTTCAGTCTTTACCTACTTATATTAAGGATACTAATCACGCTCTTAGTATTTTTAATGATTTTCGCTTTCCTGATAACTCTTCTAAGCTTTTGTTTACTATGGATGTCAAATCTTTGTATACTGTTATTCCTAATGATGAGGGCCTTCGTGCTCTTCAGCATTTTTTCGATCTTCGTCCTGTCCTCGAGCCCAGCACTCCCACTTTGTTACGCTTAGCTGAACTTGTTCTTACTCTTAATTGTTTTTCTTTCGGCGATCGGTATTATCGGCAGGTAAACGGTGTTGCTATGGGTACTAAGATGGGCCCTAGTTATGCCAATTTGTTTGTTGGTTATATCGAAAACCTTGTTTTTCAACAATATACTGGACCTAAACCTGAGTTTTTTGGACGGTATATTGATGATTGTATTGGTGCTACTTCTTGTTCGCGTAATGACTTAGATTCTTTCATCTCTTTTGTTAACTCTTTTCACCCTGCCTTAGACTTTACGTGGGAGGTTAGTGAAACATCAGTCACTTTCCTTGACATCTTGCTTAGTGTTAATGACGACCGTCTTAGCACTAGTGTCCATTACAAACCTACTGACTCTCATTCTTATTTACTCTACTCGTCTTCTCATCCTAAGCACACTCTTAACGCTATTCCGTTCTCGCAATTTCTTCGTCTTCGTCGTTTGTGTAGTGATGATCTTGATTTTTCTGTTAAATGTTCTGAGATGCGTTCCTTCTTCCTTAAGCGTAATTATCCTGCTCATGTTATTGATCGCGCCATTCGTAAAGTTTCTACTATTGATCGTACCACCGCTCTCACTCCTCACACTCGTCCCTCTAATGACCGCATTCCTTTCACTCTTACGTATCATCCTATTAACATTTCCATTAAACCCATTGTTAACCGCAACTTTTCTCTGCTTGACTCTGATACTCGCACTTCTGCTATTTTCAACAACCGCCCTCTCTTTTCCTATAAACGTGATCGTAATCTCCGTTCTTTCTTGGTCAAGGGAGTTCTTCCCTCTAACAAAGAACCTGGTACTTTTCGCTGTTCTCGTAAACGTTGTTATACTTGTCCTCACATAGCCTCTCACACTTCTGTTGTCGGTCCTAAATCAACTGTTAAAATCACTGACCATTTTGTTTGTACCACTTCTAATGTTGTATATTGTATTAAATGTACCCGCTGTAATCTTTTGTATGTGGGCGAGACTGGCCGCCGTCTTGGTGATCGCATTTGCAATCATCTTTATGATATTCGCAATAACGATCCCACCAAACCAGTTTCCCGCCATTTTAATCTAGCTAACCATTCTCTTTCTGACTTCATTGTTTTCGGTCTTTCTTTGCTTAACGGCAACAATGATTGTCGCAAGACCAAAGAAATGCGGCTTATTCACCTATTGGGCACTCTTAGTCCCAACGGGATTTATGAACGCTTTATTTTCAACTAACCTTTTCTTTTGTCTTTTGATTGTTTGTTTTTATTTCCTTGCCTACCTTGCTCTCATTGGTTTCTTTTGTCTTATTCTATCATATATACACTCCTTTCTACCACTTCTTTCTCTTTTACTCCGACGAAGGACTAGCGTCCGAAACGTCAGTAAGTTTTTTCATCTTTTCACGGTGTATAATTTACCTTTTCATCATTACTGTAATATAGAATAACGTGTCTAAGG
This sequence comes from Actinia tenebrosa, assembly GCF_029948245.1. Lineage (NCBI taxonomy): Eukaryota > Metazoa > Cnidaria > Anthozoa > Actiniaria > Actiniidae > Actinia > Actinia tenebrosa. Next base: position 6,539,233 of record NW_028292581.1, on the reverse strand, counting down.
ATTGAATCAATGATGATCACAGTTGGTGACAGGCAGCACACACTACCCATTATTTCCATAAGAAAGGTGCGTGCATTTGCGCAGGATGACGTAACCGTGACAACGTACAGCCGTAAAAGGCAGGTCACACACGCATGCTTCCCAAAAGAAATTAAAGAATCGAAAGATTGAGAACAGTTTTGTTTACTTCAGTGCTTCACGTCCGACTTACACACACGAGGAGAACTCTTAGATCTAGTTGCAAAGTTGCATACCGGTAATGTACACCGTTTTCATGATGGTGCACGAAAACGAGGTCACTGATCCAGTCATTAGTTTATAATATATATAAAAGCATATGAAATGCGTTTATGGAAGAAAAGTATAGAAATTGACCTTTTGTTTTTTGAATTCCTGCTATCCACCTTCATTTTGAATGAGCAGCCATGCTCTGCCTTGAAAGATTACTGAGTCGCCTCCTTTTCGTGCGCTCGTCAGCCATTATGAGAACGGTGTATGACCGTCCTGTTTCATACATCAGTGTACTTAAGTTCCTATGGGGGGAGAAGAGGAGTTTTTTAATTCTGTTAGTACGACTGCGTGTGTAAGTCAATGGAAACATCACAATCGACATATTCCCAATTGTTTTGTTAAGGACCTATCAAAAAGTCGCACTAATAAGACTAAATAAACGTATGTGAATGTTTAACAAAAGGCTTTATTGTAACAAGCTGCATGCACAGGAAGTATGAAATATTTAAGGAAAACTGCAATATCGAAAATTGGATGAACTTACATTAGCACAGACACAAACAAAAATAAAGCTCTAAACTGTCTAAACATCCGTCATCATGAAATAGTTTAAGGAAAACTGCAATCAACAATGTCGGAAATTGGATGAATTCACATTAACACAGACATAAATAAAATGCTTGGAAAAATGCTTTTAGCGAATTCTCTACAGGCGATTATTAATATTATTAATGGAAAAGACGGAACTGTGCATGGGGTTCCTGTGTCTTCATCGATTTGTCTAAGTTGGCGTCTGATCGCAATCCTAGACTGGATCATTTCCGAAGCTGGTGCCAAAACAAGCCACTACTCACTTATACCTTAGTATATAATTGTTCTAGCTATGTTTTAATTGACTTACATAAATAAATTGGACTGAGTCCGAGACGCAACTTAACCAATACTTTTGTACCAAACATAAATAAATAAATTTATATAAATAAAATATCTATATATTTGGCTATTTCTTTCTTTATCACTTTATTTCATTTAATAGATCCTACCACTGATATCTTGCTAGGTAAGTATGATTCAACAGGAAGATAAAATAAACTGACACGAACGCAATCTTTACCGTCTGGCTGGCATAGAGGTAGAAACGTGACAAAATGAGGGAAGCTACAACTAGTGGGAAAATATGTCACGAAGATCCAAACTAATTACATCAATTTGGATAGGAAATCGCACGAACTCGAGTATAATTCGGAATTTATAGATACGAGTGATGTTTAGAAAGTTTTTTAAAATTCGAGAACTTTCAAAACATCACGAGTATCTATAAGTTCCTAATTGTATGAGAAGATTGTGCGATTTTTTGTTTATAATACACTCAATGAAATTGAGCAGAGTACAATTTGGGATTTAATTGTACTCCTCTTATCCAATAAGAATGGACTATTTTTTGAACTTTTACTGATGACTCTCCCCTCTGAAGCTCCAGCCCTCCCCCTCCCCCTCCCCCTCCCCCTCCCCCTCCCCCTCCCCCAATAAAAAAGGTACCTCCCCTAACTGACTCTAACGACAAATTTCAGACTGATTGACCATTATCTATATTTCAAAACAATTGTACAGTTTGATAGAACATTTATTAATTGCTCATTTGTCGATGCGAACATTTAGAACGGCACGAAGACAACGATTACGATACTAAAAAACTATTTCCAAATTTGTCGCCAAATTTCTTTCTAAAATAATATTCTAAAATGAAACTTTTTCGCTAGATCTTAACAGAAGCAAAAACCAGTATTCTATTCGAGACTAACTGATAATTATCATCCCGGTGAAAACTATAAAAGTGTTTTCTTTTCTTTTAATTCTGAAATATTACTCAGGGAGCAGATGCCATTGTTTGTTTGTTCATACGATAATTTTGACGGTATTTTTTAAATTTTAACTTAACAGAATATATCCCACATTGAACACTTTATTTGACCCGTTAACAGCAATATGGTGTTTGCCTGTTTTATTTTGCGATGCTTCGTCATTTGATTCGTCTGATATTACTTACAAAAACGATAGAGACATTCGATCCTAAAAGCTTTGCTCCTAAAGAAAAGCAGTCTGAACTGAAAAACAAAATACAAAACTGAACGACATAGAAACGAATGAATAAATTTTTAGATAATATTCAAATTTACTTTTAGAAGCACCTCGTCTGACATTTTTCTGTTGCAGCCTTGGTAATTCTCTTTGGTATTCGCTTTCTGCAAACTCTGTTGCTAAGCAACACTCCAAGGCTATTATTATTTGAGGGGTTTCAAGGGGTCTTATATTAGTGGACACTGAGATCTCGACGAAAAACGAACTCCGAAAGATTACGACTGAGCTGTCATGACTCACTAGATTTATCTATTCCCGTCATCAAGATCGAGTATTCCCAACATTATCAGTTGTTCAAGTTCGACGTAAGTCAGATGGTTCACTGAACAACGCATGGTCCTCTTTTATAACGGCCTGAATTAGCTTATGCCATTTCATGCTAAGTTGACTTTACCACTGGTCGAAATGAATGGTACAAGCGGATTGCTCTTGCCTCTCGTGTGACAGGGAAAAAAATTGGCTTCTTTTAGTTTTGCTTTCTAAACAACATTCATCCTGCGAATAATCCTATATGAATCGATTAGTGAGCTTGTACAAGAATTCGAAATTCAGGTCTCGAAAACGAAGCAAGTGATCTAAGCCAGGTTTTTTTCGTAGTCCTACTCAGACTGAAGCTAAAGATTTCCTGCTACACAGTGATCAGCCCACAAACATGATTTTGTTTCGAAAAAAAGTTTTTCATGTCGGGATTACTTTCGCTGTGACTTTAATAACTAACTTAATTATTTTCGCGTCGTCTCGAATGAATGAAACGAATATTACAACTACAGCAACTCCAGACAACTCGTCGACAACTACGTCTCCATCAAAGCTTCCTCAACCACCATTGGCTCGAAGCTGTATCGACAAGAAAGTCTTGAACGTTTGTTGGTTAAAAACTCCACCTTATATTTTTGATAGACCAAGTAACAAAAGCATCGTTGAAGGAATACTATCAGATGCAATACTCGAAGGTTTTACGAAATGTGAATGTCAAGTAAATCTCAACTATTCTATACAGGTCTATGAGGAAGAAGACTTAATCAACTGTTCTAAAAATAAAGACATTGACATAGTTTTACCGTTTCCACAAAGAGGAATTAGAAACAATAACTGGTTTTTCAAAGTCGTCGATTCAGCTGCAATATACTTACTATTGAATCGCAAGAAAATCGAATCTCAAGCCAAGGCAAATATCATTTATGAATTTTCACAAGTTTGGACGCTTGCAGTCCTGACGATCCTACTGGCAGCGATTTTTGGCATCGTCGTTTGGTCTCTGGTAAGTCGGGAATATCAATTTATTTGAAAGTCATTTTAGTAAAAATACATAACTTTTTTTTATCTGTCTTGTGTTTCTGGGATCTTGGAGCTGAGTTCAAAATGCGCGCTTTTTAATTGGGAGTTTTGATGATTCAGCCCAGATGGTTTTCTTCAGAATGCTATTCAATTCATTTATTTATTCCTAGTATTCGCAAGTGCTCAAATTTTGAACCTAGAATAAAAGAACTGTTTGAACAAAACAGTCAAAGATTTTAAAGTTTTTTCTGATGCAAGATTATATAATGTCAGAAGCTGAAGAACACACCAGTTCAGTGTGTGGAGTTTTGGGATGTTAGGAAAACACTGACACTACAGAGCGAACGACGTTAACAGTGTAACGAAGTCCTTTTTAGGACCTCTTCGTTGCTCGATTCACTGTTCAAATATTTCATGTTTGTCAGTTTTAGTCTCTTCGGAATCATCACTTATATGAAATGTCAGTGGCTAAAGACAAACATAAAGTTTCGATTTGAGAGCACTTTAAAAGTCAACAGAAATCTGATTTCACAAGAACTCGATCGCGAAATAAGATCTAAGCTACTGTCCTATCAAGTAGTTTCAATAAACTTTGAAATAGTTATTTGAAAGGTTTTGTTTTTTGTTTTTGTTTTTGTTTTTGTTTTTTTGAGGGGAAAAATAGATCTTGTCTTAAAACTCATATATTTTTTCTGTTAGGAATTTTGCATAATTATTACAAACTATGAGAATGAATTACAGTTCTGACGTGTCGTATGGCATTATTTGTCACGCCCGGATTTATCGCTAACTATTTATATGTACTGTCAAAGTAGTCAACGTATTATAGCTTATTCAAAATAACACATGTACATGAATTCCACGTCAGACAAGAGTCAGAAAGGAAGAACCCAAATACCTTTTCCATAACTCATATCTACTGTGCTTTCTAAATGAAGAGACAATATTATTCTAATTCAAGACTCGCCAAACTCATGACAAATTGCCAAAAAATAATGACATCATTTCCTTGGTAACTTTTGAAGTCTAACAAATTTGTTGTATATTCTACAAACATAGACTTTATGACATCCGCGATGGAAACTCAAATCAACCATCTGATAGCCGCTAATTCTCTTGCAATTAGGTATCAGAATCATACAAATATTTCGATAATTATTGGTCGTACATTGCGAAATTACAGTATCAGTTTTACACTGACATATCAATATTGTTATTATTATTTTGGTTTTAATGTTTTGTGGCTACAATAAGAAAAATCGCATTTCAAAGAAAATGCTTCGTATTTCATTATGAAGGAAACTACGTTGTTTGCCGGCTGTGGGAATATTACAATTGGCAGCGTCCTATTCTCTGTATTCAGTCTCAGACTTCAGATTTGCCTATATATTTTAAAAAGTTTTAAACTTTAAATGTATTCATTAGCAAGCGACAGAAAAAAATTTATAATCTCACGACAAAGTAGTTTTTCAAAATAGCTTCGATTCGATTCAATAAAGCCGGTTAGTCAGCTTTTGTTGATGGCTATTTTGACTATTTTCTATGCCTGGAGGCTATATAAATGTTTTTAAAATTTATCATGTAGTAATATTAGATCTACTACAGTAAGCACTCGCTAAGCGGATGCAGTCAAAATAATTACAACTTTACGATGAAAAGCAATCTAGCCTATTGATAATTTCGAATCATCAAAAACGCATCTGAGGCTAAAAAAAATTCTTATCTCGTAAAAAAATATAAATTAACTGAAAACGTCTAGTTTAAAGGCAAGTTTTTGAAGCCAGATCAAAAACTTGCAACGTGTTGCAGAGTGAAAAATTGCGCGAAAAAATCTTCCTCGGCGCTATGTTACACGACAATGATTTTTCGTGCAACAGTGTTGCGCAAAAAATCGGCGTTGCAAGTTGGTCCTTGTAACACCACCTTGCAACACAAGATGAGGAATTTTCAGCAAATCGATGTGTGTAACATGTCCATCGCCGATTTGGCGCGCAACAAAATGGCTCCTGTACAGCAAGTACAGCAACTGCAATAATTGTCTAAACCTACTGAACTGAACAGACAAGATAAAACTTTTGTAGTTGATGAAAAATGATAAAAGCAAGAAAAGAAGAAAAAAGATAGCCGTGAGTGAGTTGGCAGCGCGTGGACTGAATACTAAAGTAAATGTTGCGCGAAAAGTTGTTCCGGTGTAACATGTCGAAAAAATCGACACACAAATGGCGCAATAGCGTTGCACGAAAAATCGGTGTTGCAAGTTGTTCCGTGTAACACCGTGTAGAATTAAAAAACATCCATTTATTATATTTGTTAATTGCTTTTATCTTAGACGGTTTAGAAAACAAGTAACTTTGGAGAAGATCATAGACTGCCAGCCGCACTCGCCCGAAAAACGATGCATTATGCATATGTGCAAACGACATCTATTGACGTGCAAATGTTGGAAATGATATTAAACCTGAAACTAACAAAGAAAGCAATAGAACCCTAAAACAACCTTTGGGTGGACTATATTGATTAAACTTAATTGAACCGGCTGGCAAAGCGATCTATGAATCTTTCATAACTTTTTCGGCCTGTTAACTTAACCATGCATATTCTAAATAGAGATAACTAGGTAAAACCTGGTGTGAGCTGCGTCGGTGTTTCTAAAAAACAGTAATGATAAAAGGGTAAATTTTACACCGTGAAAAGATGGAAAAAACTTACTGACGTTTCGGACGTTTCGGACGTTTCCACGAAGGACTAGCGTCCGAAACGTCAATAAGTTTGTTCATCTTTTCACGGTGTAAAATTTACCCTTTTATCATTACATATTCTAAATAGAAGAAGCAATTAAGTTTGGGAAACTTCAAAAATAAGATATAAGTAATAACAGGTTCGAGCAGGTTTTTTGTTGACAAAACTGGGTCAATTTATGTGGGATTTTTCATTAAAAGCTAAAATAATAGAAAACTTCTTATCAGTTACTAATGAGAAAGTATTATTACTTCACTTTGTTTCGCAAAAGTTTAATTTACTTTCTTTCGCAAGAGTTTAATTTATATCTTAGCGTTAAATTTTAATATCAATTGCCTCAAATCCATATTTTAATCAATTTTGTTTCTTAGGAAAAGATTGATTGTTTATGCGAAGCCAAGGTTACATCTCAAAGAAGTATCAAACCACTTGAGTTTTAAAATTTTCAAAACTAAAAATAAAAGATCTATAAGTGCAACGGCCCAAGGTCTTGAGGAACACTTTTTAAAGCTTAAATTAGTTATTATATTCCTTAAGTACATACGTATGTTTTTAAAAGTGTTTTTCACTGAAAGCGGCAGAGGAAGACTAATCACTTCATGACAGAGCAAACTCGAAAAAAGCTTTTGTTTAAGTCAAAATTGTTTTGACATTTGAAGACCTTTCGGAAATGTCCTTTGCACCTTTTTCCTCCTATTTTGAAAACCACTAGAAAAAAAACAAAAACTCTTCCTATCATTGAACACGGTAACTCAAGTAGGTATTAATAAATGAATGAAAAATCATTGAGTAAAAAAGACATTTGAAGCGTCATATGCATATTGAGGAGTTGAAACCATTGTTCGTATGCTTATAGAGATTTTAAAGTAATTTGAAAACCACTAGAAAAAAGAAAAGCTCTTCCTATCATTGAGTATGGTAACTCAAGTAGGTAATAATAAAGGAATGAAAAATTATGAAGTAAAAAAGACATTTGAAGCGTATTATGCAAAGAGGAGTTGAAAACATTGTTCGTAACTTGCAGAGATTTTAAATGTAACAAAAACAAACCTGGAAACCAAAACAAAGTTAATGAATAGAAAAATTAAGGTAATGAAAAATTCAAAGAGAAAATTTTAGGCGTAATTGATAACACGAGCGCAACCGCCCGCTCTAGATCTACATAATCGCATCGAAAAATATAACCATTTATTCTATTGATTTAGCAATTTATTATTAAACTTGATGCAGATAGCGTTATAAAAGGATTTGGTGCTATTTTTATGTGTGTTCTGAGAATGGGACTTGATGTTATCGCGCAAAATTAGTATATTATTTCTAGGGTTTCTTTAATTCAAGCATTCTGATCGAAAGGTTTTGCCTTTAGGACTTTTAATCAAACCTTCAAACCTCGCGCTTCAAATGTACGGAATTAATACTAATGTAGGACCTATGTTTCATTAGTTCAACATTTTATATCATAAGTCGAAGTAAATGTCAATGAATTTACATGCTTCCGATATTCTGATCAGAAGGTTTTACCTTTAGGACTTTTAATTAAACCTTCAAACCTCGCGCTTCAAATGTACCGAACTAATACTAGAGAGTTTTAGATTGACTTTTTTTTTCTCCCCGCAAACGGCAAACGTGACCACGTTTTCATAGTTTTCCTTTATTTTACTCTACCTTTTACAAACCTTCTCACCAAGCGCAAATACTCTTTTGTTTTTCTACTACTTGGACTTTTTTGCGATTCTTTTTCAGTAATTTAAAAGAATTTTTTACTGGTCGACTGACGTTTCACGTTCGCCGTGAGCGTAAATCTAAAACTCTCTACTAATGCAGAACTATGGTTCATTAGTTCAACATTTAATTTCATAAGTCAAAGTAAATGTCAATGAATTTACATGCTTCCGATATTCTGATCAGAAGGTTTTGCCTTTAGGACTTTCAATTTAACCTTCAAACCTCGCGCTTCAAATGTACGGAACTGATACTAATGTATAGTAGGACTATGGTTCATTAGTTCAACATTTGATTTCATAAGTCGAAGTTAATGAATTTACATGCTTCCGATATTCTTGGTAATTTGCAATTCTCGGTAAAATTAGAATAATAAATACACAACAAAAATATCAACAAACAAAAAAAAGAAGGAAAAAAAAAAGAAAAAGAAGAAGAAGAAGAAAAAGAACGAAAAAGGAAAAAAGAAAGAAAACGCACACGAAAACAATAACGTGTGACAAAAACATACAAATCAAACAGCAAGCTAATGAAGCCGTGTTTACGATTACCTAAGTAACTCGTGAGAGAACATCCTGGGTAGCTTTGCTGAACACACGTTAGGTTTGATAGGAAGATAAACTACTACATGAGCCACTGACAGTTTTGTTTCTAAATAAACACCAAGATACGATCGATTCCATTTTTCCCCAACAAAGGTAAAGAAAATAACTTTGGTTGTGGGTGTCAAAAGGTTTTCAATCTTCCCATGCGTCTCGTGCAGATGTTTCTTTTTTTTTTTTTAAATCGTGCTATTTCAGTTGAGATATTTTAATCAAAAATTGTACTTTTTTCCACTAGATAGCCCTCACGGATAGCTATTTTTAGTCGATTTTATACTATTGTATATACACATTTCCCCCGCAATGCATTGCTTAAAAAATACTAAAAATACGTTCCTCACATCTCATCTACTCTCGTTATATGTACAAGTCACCTTTTCATGTTTGTTCTTGATATTTTCCCTTTTTCATCGAAAACAAAAAAAAAAAGATTATTTTCACACGTTCTTCAAACACAGCCCTGACATATTTACACACTATGTGAATTTTTGACTGACTTCTCAGAAAGCCAACTGCCAAATTTTGACACTTGAACTTCGTTTCTTTATTCAGCATCAAACAACATTGACACATCTTATAGAAATGGCCACAATTATTCCCTCCCAGATAAGATTACTTTACACCTTATCTCTCACGGACTTTGATCAAGTGTGGAACAGCAACATGACCCAAATTGTGATAAATTTACCGTCTTACTGATCTACTTTATCCGGTATTTGCATTTTCGTTCTTGCACACTGAAAAAAAGAACACTGTTCTCTTTGTCTTTCTGTCATTCTTATCCTAAAGACAATGCGTACACTGCGTGACGGATAGCAGGAAGCAAGCATGACATAACTCTAAACTGAGTACTACAAATGGCCCAACGCTATTGTTAGCCAGAGGCTAGGAGTTCCGAGCGAATACTTTACAATGAAAGTCTTTACAATGTTTTCTAGGGGTATTTTGTGGAAAAATCAGCTTGGAACGACCGATGAGAGCATGAGCATAAGCATAAGATCGTTATGTTCTAGTGAAAATGAATGTGACGGAAGCTTGAGAAGAAAAAAAAAGGAAGCCATTGTTTATGCAAGAATCCAATATGTGCAGGGGACTGAGTACGAGAATTCGATTGGCTTACCACTTTGTGCTTCTGTATGTTAGCGACAGAAGCATAATAATCTGGTTTTCACTAAGTAAGGACGGAAGCAGAGGAAGAAGCATAAGAAAAAGGAAACCTTCCATTCCTTCTGCTTCTGCTTCCGTTTCTGCTTCCGTCGCTAGTGAAAACCAGGCTTAATGGCTTTGAACCGATTAATGCTTACTTGTTAGAACACGCTTCTCCATGATAAGGCGCCAAAAACGAGCCACGCAGAGTGTAATTATATGCTCACTTAATCATTACCAATCATAAACTAAGGTCGTTTTTGACGTTAATTACTGTTACAAAATAATAAAATTGCGGCGCGTCATTCGAGTTTAAGTACCGGCCTGCACACCGTACTAATGCATATCACATCAATCATAACGAAGGCACATGTAATCTCAAATATATTACATACTTGACACGGTTTTCTATGTTATTACCCTGCTCATTACGACTTCAAGGGCTTTATCTAGATCAAGAAGAGGGCTTTATCTAGATCAAGAAGACCGCTTGAATGCTAATGTATAGTGAAGCTTTGCAAGAAGCAATACAATCGTTTTACATAAGCAAAGCGATTTTATTGTTCTTCCATCTACTGAACCACAGGCAGGCCAAGTATTATGGGCACCGGCACGTGATGGTGCAAAGCCTCTATTGCCCTTGAATGTGTAATGAGGTCAGGAGCAAGACGTAAATAAACAAAAAATACAAAACCAGTCCAGTGAGAGATCTACCCAAGTTTACAAGAAAAGAGTAAAGACCGAATGATAGAGAGCTACTGTATAATGTAGGCATATCTTGATTTCTTAGCCGTCATTTGGTCATTATAAATGATTTATATATGTTTTAGGATGCAGCATGGAATCGCAAACAGTTTCCACCTACGTTTTGCCCTGGGGCATTGGAAGGCGTTTGGTGGTCGTTTGTTACCTTGACAACAGTTGGGTAAGTAAAAAAAAAGTAAAAGCACTCTTTGCGTTGTTGAGAGTTTAGTCCTCTCAGTCAATCTCGTATCCAGAGCCTGCGTTTCTTCTGGCCTGCGACGAAGAACGAGGGCTCTGGTATAATCCATTTTTTGAGACCAGGATTTCTTGGACCTCCGGTATAACAGCGCACGCGTTCAAAGACTTACCAAAAATTTAAAATATTCCCCCCCCCCCCCCCCCCCCCCCCCCCGATTTTCAATTTTGACTATGATTTTGACTTTGATTTTGACTTTGGTTATTTTGATCGGTTATATCTAACTTTCCGAAAATTGCGCATGCGCCAAAAAATGGATTATGCCAGAGTCCTCGTTCTTCGCCGCAGGCCAGAAGAAACGCAGGCTCTGGGTACGAGATTGCCTCTCAGTCTGATCTCATTTCCAGAGCCTGCATTTCTCTTGGAACGGTGCTGACCAAGAGAAACGCAGGCTCAATGAGCAACCAAACTTAATCTAAGTTTGATTGATGCATATGTTCCCAATTTACTATTCCTGCTTTGAGGATTTTAATTTCCAGTGCCTGCTAAGGAAGTGCTAGGGAAGCACTGGTGGCGTGTGCTGCTAATGCGCCGCCTCTCACCAATGCGGCCCGAGTTCGAGTCCTGCCGATCTCGATGTCGTATGAGAGTAGAGTTGTTTGTTGGTTCTATCTCTCCTGTGCTTCGAGGGTTTTTCTCCGGGTTCTCCGGTTTTCCTCCCTCCCCAAAAATCAACTTCTAAATTCTAATTCGATCTTTGGGCTTTCACTTAGTTTGTAGCCTAGCTCTGTTGTGATTGTCTCTTGCTGTGATATGACAGCGAAATGCTTTGCAGATTTTAGATTTTAGATTTTAACGCCCTCGGCCACACATGAAACGTTTTCGCAATACATTCCTATCCCTTTTGCAGGCTTATCGCTAGCTTTACAGCAAGCCAAATGCGCATGCTCTATAGTCATGTTTTCGAACTGTTCCAACGTCGAGGTGTGGACGGGTTTAAAAACAGTCACATGACATTCAGATCACGTGTCATTTCCTTGAGTATCAATTGTTCGTTATCAGTTGCACTTTATATGAGATGCATGAAACTTGGAGTGTAAGGATGAAAACTAATTTAACTAATTGGCACACGTCATCTGATATGTAAAAACCTCCATCCAAAGGACACGTCTATCAAGATTCATTTGTAGTTCCGTGTGATGAAGCATTTCACTCTTCTCAAAAGTTAAAAATAAATTTCAATTGGTACTGTACTGGGAGTTAGCCGTGCCTTTTCGTTGATCAATCCAGAGCTAGGGTTGTTCAGTTCTGGGTATCGATAAAACGTTAAGGTTTTACGTATTCTCAAATGTAAAACCAATTACTTCAGTGAATCGCACGTATTTTTTGGGTACTTAGATATGGGGATAAGACACCGAAATTCCCGTTGGCCAGGATCTTCGCCATATTATGGATGTTTGTAGGAATGTGCATGGTGTCATTATTAACAGCTACACTCACCAAAACTCTGACAACTGGTTTGGTTGAAAACCGGCGTGAGTTTCACGGTCTTAAGGTAATGAATCATTCATAGTAGAAGAAGGGATTTGTGGTGTAGCAGGGCCTGGAATATCAGGCCTCGGTTTGTACAAGAGGAAGAGGAGAGGAAGAGAAAGAAAAGAGAAGCGAGAGAATAAGAGAAGCGAGAGAATTAAAGAGATGAAAGGAAAAGAAAGAAAGGAAAATTAGAAAAGGAAGAAAGAAACGGGAGAGGAGTGGACAGGACAGTGAGTGGATTGGGGAGTGGATTGGGGGGGGCTTGCTTAATCAATTCCTATGAGAGGAAAACAAGACACGACACGACACAACACGAGAGAGGAGTGGACAGAACAGGACAGTGAGTGGGGGGAGGGGAAGGGAAGGGAAAAAGGCAGGAGACGAAAAATTCGTGGAATTCAAAGTATTTGAAATAAGTAAAGAATCTCAGATTGACCAAGAAACCTTTTTCATCGTTGTAGATTGGAGTATTAAAAAGCAGCCACACATACGACGAGGCCGTTAAAAAGGGAGCAAAAACACAGAGTAAGTATGATGAGTGTGCGCAATGTAATATCTGGAATTGAAAAAATAGAAAACGCGTGCGTGTGCTGTGTGTAGTTATAAAACACGGGATTGGCAGAACACGGATTGGCAGAACACGAAAGAAGTGTTAAGGGAAGAACGACGGGTAGCGGAATGCTTAATGCTCGAGACTTCTCGAGTATTCTTCTGTCAATCCAAAAGTGCTTTCATAACTACACACAAAACAGCAAGCAAGATATTTATTTATATTTTTACGAGAGTATCACGTGATAGCTTGCCAGTGGTCACAAGTATATCACATGGTGGCTCGCCTGGTCACGAGAGTATCACGTGGTAGCTTGCCAGTGGTCACGAGAGTATCACGTGGTAGCTTGCCAGTGTGGTCACGAGAGTATCACGTGGTAGCTTGCCAGTGTGGTCACAAGGGTATCACGTGGTAGCTTGCCAGTGGTCACGAGGGTATCACGTGGTGTATCACGTAGTAGCTTGAGTAATAGTGCGAAAGGACACGAACAAAAAACGTCTGCGCATGCTCTATGTCGAAACGTCTTCAGTGATATTGTAAAACTACGTAAATTTGTCTTCCAAACATAAATTGGACTTCACGTACCAAAACTTAGTGTTCATGCTTGAAAATTAAGGCTTTTTTTTTTAGCATTGTTTTCATTAACACAATTTCTTGGTCTCACAAAAGTATACTTGCGAAATGTTTTTAGCTCGTGAAGAGCTATTGGAGTGGCTAGATTTCGCATTTTTCGGATAACGCTTCTCAGCCAATCGTTTTGGGTAATTAATTGGAATCCATTGTATTCGCCAAGTGACGTTGTTTGTAGAGGAAGCCATTTTGGATTTTCGATCACTTCATAATCAAGTAATCAGCAGCATATTTTGAGTATTCTTTGTTTACTTTATGCTCTTTTTATTGGACCTTGAGACATGAGATTGTCGTATTTTTCATCACGTTGGAAGGAGAATCCGAAAACAGCCTGGTTTGTCATATGTTGGATCGATTAGACTCGGTCCAGATAATCTCAATCGTAGAAAAAATTCGTAACCAGAAATCCGAAAAGAAAGGATTCTAGCCAATTTTTAATAGATTTTTTTCATATATAGTGTATTTCTTTCTAACCCAAAGCAGAAATTTTATTTGAAAATGAGGTTTAGGCCTTCATTTGCTTATTTCCCATATATTTTATATAAAAAGCCTGACAAAGCAAGATTCTAATACAAATGCAACAAAACATCGTTGTACAATTGAAAATACCGCTTCAAACAGGCATTTTATCATAGTACATCAGTTTCTAACCGTTAAAAATTTTTTTTGAGTGTTAACCCAAAACGAAAATTGGGATCAAAACTCATACGAAAGTCTAGTTTTTGGCCCTTTTTGCACCAAAGCATAACTCCGACTATCACCTTACTCGGGTCACAATACCCTCAATGAAATGAGTCACCAAGTGTCATTTGTTCATTGGTACTCAAAAAGCTTCACGAGCTTACCATGGAAACATTTATTTTTTCACTCTAACTCGTTTAAATTCTTTTAAAAACGTGCTGAAATGCACGCATGCGCAAACGTTTTTCTCTACTGAGTGTCTTTGGAAAGGAAATATTTCGCATTTATCCCTTATATAAGAATTTTAGAAATTATGTTGAGGGAAGCACGCTGAAGGACAACTGGAGAATCCAGGGGGAAACCCCCAAAGCAAGAGAGATAATCAACAACAAACTCAATTCACATAAGACACCGAGTATGGGAATGGAACCCTGGGTCCAGTGGTGAGAAGCCAAGCGTTCTCGTCGGCGGGCTACGCCATCCGTGCTTCAGTAAAATAACCACATAAAATTTTCTCTTTATCTTTCCCTAGAATACCTGGACTTGAAATCCATGTACACTGCTTTAAACAACGATGAAATACAAGGCATCCTGGTGGATATATTCGTGGCCACATACGTTAGAAATAACCTGAACGTATTTGGCTTTCAGGATAATATATTCGTTGCACAGTCGTACGACATTCAATACTCGATTGGGGTTTACTTTGGTTACGGGATGGCTATGTACGAGGATTCTAAACCGTTCAGTATACTGACCGACTGTTTAAGATCGATGTTTGAAAATGCGAATAGACGCATCGATGTATTTTCTATCGTAGAGAAATACATTCAGTCTCAGGAAATTGTGGAGGTAAGCTGACCAATCTTGAAACAGAAAATCCTGCGTCCTCTTATACTAAGGTCCGGCCTTATCCTGGTTGTTTTTACCAGCTTTATTGGGCGCCGTTCTTATTGGTTTCTGTTTCCAGCCAGGGAAGGTGTCCAGGAAGGCAGAGGTGCTTCCATTTAAACGAATCCATCCGGTTCGAAATTCGTTTGCTAAAGTAAGAAAAGAGCGGGAAACTTTGATTACCGGCAAAACGTGTACACGTGTCCAGCGGGATAAGTGGATTACCTCCATTAGAAGACCGAGTTTCTAGAAACCTGATTTTCCGGTTTTTCCAGATAAATAGTAAGCATCCCAAAATACTCAGCCCCACCCCGCCGCACCCTACCACGCGACCCCCTTTACCCTTACCCCTAATTTTTTATTCTCATTATTTTCACTAACTTTACCTTTGTAACTTCCTCTTTAGAAATCGAAGGTCTATGATGAATTCAAAATCGAAATCAATCTATTCTCACCGACATCTGATATCTTTCTCATGGGGCTGAGGACACTCTGCATCATTCTTGGCATTTTGGTGTTTTTCGGAATCATATGGGAGATCGTTCGCTGTCGGTGGAGAAAAACTATTTTTCTTCCAAAAACGCGTAAGATATAGTAGTCATTTGCAATTTGTTAATCATTTCTGGGGTGCAACCACTTGATAAACAATTAAATCCCTTGAGATTTAGATAAAACGATGAAACATATTGATTAATCTCACGAGTGAGGATAATCAATTCGATAAGAAATGCTTTGTTGTCGTCAGCCAACATTGCAGCTATGACGTAACATCATCCCAAGAATAGCTGCATCGTTTCAGGGTAGACTAGGCAGAATTTTCCACTTCATAACATGTGATATATTGCGGCTATGACGTAACCTGCACAACATCGCGGCTATGACGTAACATACTCAACATTAAGGCTATGACGTAACATGCATCCCAAGAATAGCTGCATCGTTTCAAGGTAGACTAGGCAAAATTTTCCACTTCACAACATGTGATATATTGCGGCTATGACGTAACATGCTCAATATCGCGGCTATGACGTAACATGTTCAACATTGCGGCTATGACGTAAAATGTACGGGCCCAAGAATAGCGGTGTTGTTTTAAGGTAGACTATGCAGTTCACTTCAGTGTCTTTCCATTTTCGTACCCAGACCCTTCTCACCAAAACATCGACTGAAATCTTCGATTTTTCCTTAGAAAGCTGAGTAGGCTTTGGGTACGAGAATCTTGATAATAATAATAGGACGTACTTGATGAGCGCATTTAAAAATCTCAATGCGCTTACAAAATCTAAAAAACAACAAAACTAAGAAAAAATAAATGAACTATATCTAGGTATACAATATTAATTTTCACGAGTCAGATGGCGAAGGAAAAGATAAGTCTTTTAAGTGCGGTCTTAAATGATGAGACGGACGGGGCTAGCTTGACACACTCGGGTAAAGAGTTCCAGAGTTTGGCGAATTAAGGAGAATGCCCTCTCGCCATAGTTGATTGTGTTTGGACGGCTAGAGATCTGTAATAAGGATTTTGCAGAGGAGCGAAGTGTGCGGGTAGGACAGCGAACCTTTACAAGATCAGATAGGTAGGATGGAGATTGGTCTTGGAGGGACTTGTAAGTAAGGAGTAGGATCTTAATTAAAGGAGTAATATGATATGGTCAAATAGACCAGCTCCCACCATCAGTCTAGCCGCAGTATTCTGACCCTTTGTAACTTAGTGAGTTCGGTGGAAGGCAGGCCGTAGAGGGGCCGTCGTAGAGGAGACTGTTACAATAGTCAAGATGTGAAATGATGAGTGCATTAACCAACCGCGCTTGAGTTCATCAGGGAGTAGATAAATAGTGTCTTTCCACTTAGCAACATGTGATATACCCTTGAGCATAATGTCTTTTATTTACCAGTAACTATTTGGTAATAATAATATCAATGAGATTACGCGGTCTGTAATGGGAAAACATGACCTATTTTTGATACCTTGTATGGACGTTCGCCTTTTTGTTACCTTTTTTTAGATTTATTTTCCAATGCTTTTCTTGTTCGGCGTGCTACTTTAATTAAAAAGGTCTGATCTTATTTATTGTCTCCTTTTCAGACGCAGAGAGCATTGCTATGTCTGGACACCAGAAAATGACAGCTGAAAACATCAACAAATTAGTCAAAAAGTTAGATGAAGTAGAACGAGCTCTCGGTAAAGTCATGGAGTTTAGAGAAATTTATGAGCATTGCAAAATAGATATTCAGAGATACGACTCTGGTATAGCTAATGGAAACCCTCACGGGATATCCGGGACACCGAACAGTGGCTATAGCAATAATGCTTAAAAAGCGAAGAACTTGAAAGATGATTTCAGTCATTCACATATGCGGACGTTTTCTAGACACCTCTTAACTGAGAACGGCCCAAGGAAAGTAAAATATACGTTCTTAGATGCACTGTGCAGAGGTTCTAGAAAATAGTTTTTGAATGTTGAATGCATGTTGTTTGTGGATTAAAATAACTTTTATCTTGTTCAACCTTCGACTTTGCACTTCATGAAAGCCACCAAGAATCCTAAGGAGAGCAAGTTTAAAGCAAGAAAGACGTTCCTAGATGCAGAGGTTCTAGGAAATAGTTTTTGAATTTTGAAGCCATGCGGCTGATGGATGTAGTTTGTGGATATCTTTTTCGATCTCGGTTTTGCACCAAGGATACTAAGAAGAACAAGTTCGAAGCAAAAATGACGTTATCAGATGCAGAGGTTATATAATGTAGCTTGTGAAGGTGGAAGACATGGATGTACTTTCGTAGATTAAATTAAATTTTATTTAGATTGACCTTTGCACCTCGTGCAAGACTTATGTATGATGTACATGAGGCCCGAATTGCAATATGGACCCGGTGTGAATGCGATAAGCAAAAGGTCACATTGCAACAATATGGAATTTTCTCAAACTTTGTCTGAATCGTTCAGTATCCGGCATATTTTCTTGTGCTGACATTATTTAAATATCAATGCAATATATATTTCAAGCTTAGTAAGCAACATGCAACATTCACCATACTTTTTTGAAATAGCTGTTTATAGGATTAGCTCAGTAAAGGCCTTTTGATATCTAGTAAAAATAATTACGCGATCGTGTGCAGTAAGCAAAGCACATGGGTTTTGACAGAACACAAGACAAGTGTTTGGTGTTCTGCTAATCCCCAAGTGCTTTATAACTGCACATATACCTTAGACTGCGGGCAGTCCCACTTTTTCCTCCATACTCAGTAAAGAAAGATTCAGGATTGCTTTGGACGCGCGCGGAGACAGAAGCCTAAAACAATTGTCTTTAAACTGAGTCTGGAGGGAATAGTGAGACTGCCAGCAGTCTACGTATACATCACAGCAAGCATTTTTTTCTTTTAAAACATACAAATTACAATATAAACACCACAATGATGCGCCCCAACAATAACCGTTATTTTGGATAAGAATTACAAAGCTTGGAAGTGTACGCCTGTAGTATGCGCTTTTATAAAGTATAGAGAAGACAGTTATCATAGGTACTGATAATAAATAAATTATAACAATAGAGTAGTAATAATGTGTAGTATATATTCAACGATAGATATATTGAATAGACCAGTCCTTTTCGCGACTAAACCTTTTTTCACACCTGATTCATACATCTATAAATATATATATAATAATCTTTGCATTTCCTTGCACGTATTGTAAATAAAATAAAATAAAAAGATTTGAAAATTGTGAGATGCATGAAGTAGTGGTGTTAGAACCTGGTAGTGGAAAAAAGAGAAAGCCTTTTGATGAAAAACCTTTCAGTTTCTAATTTTCTGTTTCTAACTGGGTGATTACATCTTGTTTGGAAGAATACTCTTCTATTCCAGTGAAGGGCAGTGGAGAGGAAGAGGTGTACGCAATAATAGTTTTCTTTTAATAGCGTGGGTAATGCTTTCCCATATCAGCTACGTGTCGTTTCCTAGATTACCATAACTTAGTTTAACGGTTGCACATGACACTAAGAATGTTATGCTCAAGTTAATAACACGTGGTCTAAAATGGGAAAACATTACGACCAAAGTAAAGAGGTCTATAGTTAGGCACCATTTATTTCCTATTGCAAAGGGGGGAGCTGGGCTGGCACCCTTTGCGTCTTGTATATTTTTTGACCAGCCAACCCCCCCTTCCCCCTCTGTAAATCATAAAGCAGCTTCTTCTCTTTACCGGACCCCCCTAGAAATGAATAATAAATGGTCCCTAAGCCCATACATTTTATCAATAAGAGATTTTTGCAAAATAGTCTTCGACAGACCCGGCTCTTTGGCAGTTAAAGCCAGGCGTTCCTCCCTCCAAAAGTCCGAACCCCTTCCGATGTTCACGCGAGGATAGTTCGATTGGCCAATAAGAAAGACGCACGTCTGGTCGGCCATCTTTGTTGACATCATTTGCTATTCTTGCTTTCGTTGTGTAATTTTGAACAAATTTCAGCAGTTTATTTGGAATATTAAACACAAAGACCGTCAGCATAAAGAAGAACTACTTCTACAGAGTCAACATGAACTCGTTTTTTGGCAACAGACCTATTTCTATCAACGCCTTGAAGGATTTTTCACAAATGTAAGTGAAGTGAGTGGGGTGACATTTCGTATAAACGATGTCTCTACATAAATTATTTCGTCTTTCCCCAAGGTTTTGTTTTGTTATGTCGAAGGGTGCTTGCACTTAGCACAAGAATGAGTTTCCCTCGTTCTAAAAAAGGTGTTTATCTTCATGCATTAGAACGAACTAGTTTATTATATGTTGTACTATATTCATGTACGTTAGCTTGCTTATATGAGCTTTATACAAGAAAGCTTTTATAACATTTCACCTACCGTATCGAGCGTATCAAAGGTTGCCTTTTCCTCACTATTCCCTAATAATCTGCACATCGACATACTATTTAAAATTGAAAAAGTTCTTTTTTAAAATTGAAATTGCTTCAACTTCAAAACTGGTTTCGTTTTCGATATCATGTCAATCAGGCCGGCCGTTTTTTCTGAGCACAAATACATGTAATTTCGTCGCTTCAGTATTCCTTCATACGGTTATAGGGCTAGACATATAGCTTTATATAGTTGCTATTTTGAATCTCCACGAATTGTGTCGTTATTAAAGTTGCATAACTTTTAATTTCTCCCCGAATTTTTCAAGTGGAAAACCAGCAAAACACACTGATTTAGCTTGAATAGTGAAATTATAATATTGTGTTATAAGATTTTGTGCAAGCCTTATAGGGGTTTTTTGGAGCAGTGAAGCATTTCAGAGAATTCCAATTATGCAGATTCATCTTTAGTTTTTTTAAATCTTGTTTTTAAACTGCAGATTTAGAAATGATTAAAATATGTTTGCCTTGTATCTAAGAGAATATAATGAAATTCTGTCAAAATTGCTCTAAAAATGATATCTAGTTAGGTTATATACAAGATGATGATCTGAATATGACTTGAAAGCCACTCAAAATAAAAATGCAGATAAGCTAAATATAAATATATTTTGTTGTGCTCAAAGAGTTATGGTACAAGATTGTTAATAAGAATATCTTTCTGTTTCACTGTCTTTCTTACTCACTTACTTACTGCACTTCCTTACTTGCATGTACTTCCCTCCTTCCTTCCTCCCTCCCTCCCTCCCTCCCTCCCTCCTTCCCTTCCTTCCTTCCTTTCTTTCTTTCTTTTTTTCTTCCTTTCTTTCTTTCTTTCTTCCTTCCTTTCAAAATTTAATTCAATATTTCATTCTTACCATTTCATTTCATATCCCACTTTCAATTGGAATTAAATCATTGAGACTAAAGAACAGAAATTTCGTTGTCATATATAACTTCAGTTATAATAATTCTTAATACTGATCAAACAAATAAGGAAACATCTTTCTCTAATAGATGTAATTCATTGCATGAGAATATTTTTATAAACAATGAAAGTAAAATTCGTTGTATTCAAATTATCTTCTTTCAATAGTTTCTAAAAATGATATTCTTTTAATACAGAAAACAGGTGCAAAATATATAGAGTTTTAATCTAGTTTTATTTGTTCACTTGACTCTTTAGAAAACAGTGATGTTTACTTATGAATACAGAAGTCTACCATACATGTAGTTTTGTTATTAGCATTGTTATGTGGCTGGGAAATCCTTGGTTGATGGAAAAACTGCTAGAAAATTCCCCAAACAGATAGAATTGGAATTAAGCATGTTGGGTTTTTGTTGAGAGAGGAAAACTGGAGAACCTGGAGAAAAACCCTGAAATCAAGTGAGAGACCCAACAAAGTCTACTCACATGTGATGCTGAATCCAGAAATCTAACCTGTTATCCCAGAGTTGAGTGGGAGGGTGTACTACTGATTTGATAGTTAGAAATAGGTATTATTGTCAATCAAATGCATGTGAATTTGTGTGGTACATTTATGAATTGTTTACATCTTTAAAAACATGTATTTACATACACATACATGGTGTTTAGGTTTTCTTCTTATTCACTTGTTACATGGAAAACAAGTAAATACAAGTGATAATCACTTGCATCCAGTACATATACATGTAGATAACTTTATTTATATTCAATATGTACTATGAGCCAAAGACTCATATTAGAATTAATACTTTGCATATATGTATGTAATGTTTTACTAAAGGTTACTAAATGTTATTTGCAATCTGTTGTATTTAGTAATCATCAGACCCGCCAGCATTTGAAGAATGTATATTCCTGCCTGTGCTTGACGATGCTTTCTGCTGCAGTTGGGAGTGGTATCCACCTCTTCACAGACATCCTTAAGGTGATTTATTTATTTATTTATCACAAGTTTACATATTTATAATATATATATTTTTAGGTTATTAAAATCATTATGATTATAAATTTTTTCATAGTTTATGTGCAACTGAGATAATATTTTTTACAATCATTGCTCGGGCCCAGTGAAGGGGATCATCCACAAATTCAAATACTGCTACTGTGTGGTACATACATGTACATACATTGTACAAGGTAAAGTACAATATTTACAACATCCAACTCAATTGTGGATATTTATGGATATTGGAAAATTTGAAAACTCAGTGCAAAACCCTTGTGGCAATTCAGCAATAATTAAAAACCAGGATACAACAGTTGTATATATACTATAGGCCATTGATAGATAGCACTGTAGCAGACTAGCATGCTTTACTTGTCAACTATGAAAGAGAATGAGTTTTGATCAGCAAATTTAGACCAATAATAGTAACCTATAAAAGTGGACATTAGGTCTTGCAATGAACAACTTCCCACTTATCTGATTGGACCATATCCTCATACTAAGGCCAAACAAAAAAATAAGTGTGTTTCCTGTTGAGCAACCGACCCTAATTTTCTTGCCGATTTTTGCCGACTCTAATATTCTTTTCATTCCCAAATGTACCACAGGGCTCCCAGTAAGCTCATTTCCACTGTTGTATCAGTAAAACAAAAATCCGGCTTACTGACCCCAATTATTTTTCTCATGCAACAAGAAACACACTTATTTTTTGTTTGGCCTAACATACCTCTATGTACAATGTCTACGTAAAAATAGCTGAAAATCCTGGTCTCACTTTTTTGTGGTTGACTAATTATGCATAAACCCAAATAATATTGGGGACACGCAAGCATGCATTCTAATCTTTTTATTCTTTCCAGGGTGGAATCCTGTCATCTGTGGCCTTGTTTGGTCTCCTGATTGCTTTGGCATTTACTCCGCATAATGGCAAAAATCAAACAAAGAGAGTTGGTGAGTTTAATATTAAAAGTATCAACACAGCTCTACATGAATTCAAATGGCTTACATGACTATATTTTCAACATGTTTTTTTTCTATTCTAGGTATTCTTATGGGATTTGGATTTTGTTCTGGTGAGTGTTATTACCTTAAAACTTCATCTTTTATAGGTTTAATAATAATTTAAACATGAAAGACAACAGTTACATTTATTAAATTAAATTGAAGATGTAAATTTGTTTCTTCAAGTTAATATTTTTGGAAAAATATATTTGGAAAAATATAGTTCTCCGGCGGGATTCTAACTTGAGACCTCCTGTTTCCCCCTGATAAATATTAGCTCAAGGAAACAAGTTTACATGTTTAATTAATCAATTCCAAGCGCATTAAAACATGCTTTATCAGTATTTTTCACGCAAGTGAATATAATAAATCTGGCGAGCTCATTGGTTACGATTTACTTCTTATTATAGCATAAATATAGCATTCATGCACATGCTTGTTTGCTGCTTGCAGGAATAAATAAAATTTTAATAAAACAACTCTAGTCTCCAATATTTATCATATTTACTTGTGTTAAAAATACTATAAAAACAATTGACTACTTCGATGATGTGGCAACCATCTTGAATTGCATATTGACTGAAAGAAAGTATGGACAGAAATCACTGAGACCTTTATATTCCTTTCAAATGTATATTTGATGGGTTGTTGTTCACAATTATTATCATATCAGTAAACGGGAACATTTAATTTAATTTGATTAATATTTAGCTACTTCAGTGATTTCTAACCATACTCCCTTTAGGTGCAGTAGCATAGACTGGAGCTGGTCAACAGCAAAGCTTTTTGAATTGACTGTGTATTGTTCATAAATTTCACTTTCTTTATTTTCTTGAAACTTTGTTATTGTTATACTATTTTTTTGGTAGTTATTTCACAAGACGTTTTTTTAATCCTTTGCAGGTTTGTGTCTTGGTCCTCTGATGGATAGGATCATGGAGATTGATCCAAGGTATTAATTAATTCTTTGATGGGACTACTACAGCAGTCTTATATTTTTTGGTTGTTTTAGACAGAGTGGAGTAGGGGCTACAAGCAATGCCTGATCCAGGTTAAAACGAGTGCATAACACATGAAAATAGCAAGATGTAGAGCATGATTGGTGAAATCCTGGGATAACCCTTTACACATTTCATACATATAGTACATTTAGACTACACTTACATGTTTATGTAACAATAACAATGACAACAACAATTTATTTGGCAGTATATATACAAAAGGTAAGGTGTACATCGGTGTTTTTTCCAAATAATCAGAAAATATAAAAGATATTATTTCAATTTCTAAAGCAAAATACATTGATGTATTTTAGATAGTTTGTCATAATTCAAGCTTCCTAGCTATCTTGTCTGTTGCAACATTGCCCTTCTATCTTCTTAGCATTTGTATATGTATTTTGCAACAACTTTTTGGATTTTTTTATTCAGGTTGATAAGAAAATGGAATTTATCAATAAGATCATTGATAGTCCTCATAAATTTTGAGTCCAGTTCAAAATCCTCAAACTGAAGACCTTATCCATTTATGATACTTTCAGCATTATTGTTACTGCCTTCTTTGCCACAACGTTGATCTTTGGATGCTTCACATTGAGTGCCTTGTATGCCAAACAGAGAAGCTTCTTGTACCTTGGAGGTAAGTCAATATCATACCAGATGCAAAACATGTTAACACACAATAATTATCTATACAGTAACAATATGCCCTTGATTGCAAAATAAATATACCTTATTCTTTGTTTCCCCCTCTTAGTTCACTTTTCATTCCCTTGAGAATCATTTCTTTGTTTGTCAGTAATGTGTTAGAAGATACATTAATACGGATGAAATGTGAAGAATCTTATTCTCATGGAAAGGACTTATGCAGGTCTGAAATGGAAAATTAAGGCACCCTAATGTATAAGGTTTATACAGATTTCATGTATTAGGGGTTGGGGGGTAGAGGGAGAAAATTGGGAGACATGAACGTTTTTTTAGAAGGACTCTCAATTTTAGAAGGCTGTTATTGATGTCAACGTTTAATAATTTGTCATTTGTTTGCCAATGCTATTTGCTATTTTATTGTACAAGGTATTCTTGGATCTGCACTGACGATGCTCTTCATGCTTTCCCTCATCAACCTCTTTGTTGGATCTTTCTTCTTTTACCAGGTAGTTTTTTATGTCATAGTTTCTAGATAATAGACCTTTCCCGAATTCGCTTGACTGACCACGAAACAATGGTTTGAAGTAGAGACTGGACTTGATTCTTTTGTCCATCAAGTTCAACCTAGACTTGAAACCATTGTTCATTGCCATTATTCACATATCCTGGAAAATACTTGCATTTATAATTATGCACACTAGCATTAATTATGCATGTAACTAACCAACTTATCCACACTTGCTCACTGCTGTTTGAGTAGAGTTATTGAGGGCCACAAGTTTATTAGCTTTTAGCTATTTCGTGCAACCCTCATTAAATAAAAGCTTCTATCTATCCATCTATCTATCTGAGTTTACTGTGGTTTTCAATATGCTGCGAACTTGGTAATTGGGAGCTGCATATTGAAATTTGATTTTTTGGTTGCTGTCATTCAAAAAATAATCAGTCGGTACCTTTTATGTTCTTGATTGGTGGCAGTGAAAAAACCAATTTCACAACAAGTTGTTGGAATGTCTGACTTTGCAGGATATGGAAGACTGCAGTAAGTTTTGGTTCATTATATTGTATATTGTATATGGTATAAAAAGTGATGATGTTCTGTCTTTCTTTTAGATCCATCTCTATGGTGGCCTGTTGTTGTTCTCTGTTTTTATTATCTATGACACCCAGTTGATTGTCGAGAAGCATCGCCAGGGTGATAAAGACTATGTATGGTGAGTGGCATCCGATATCCAACAAACTATGCAAATCTGCCTCTCGTCCACTAGACTGTTTTTGATTTACAGTTGCTTCTTCCCCTGGAGAATCAGTCAAGTTGGCTTTTGCCTGTCTTGGACAGGGACAGAGAGAAAAGATGGGGGGAGGGGAGGTACTTCAAACTCATTCTAAACCCCTCCAAGAAAAACAAGGACTTTGCGGATTCTTGAGGGAAAAGGGGGACTTTTAACACCTGGCTATTTTTATTACTATTTGCTGATCAAGACTACAATTGCAACATGAAATCAGCCAATACACTACCATCAATGAAAAAAATCATTAGAGGACAATGGTACATCGGCAGCATGAGAAGATACATGGGAATCGGCAGGTTATTGCCCAATTTCCATGTGGCACCTGTTGTCCCAATCAGTGCATAGCAATGAAAACAGGGGTAACAGTCTTCTCCTATTAGGACTATTCCCACTTCAAATCAATTTCAGAATATCTGTAATAAATAAAATAATTTTTTCTCCTTCAAAGGCATTCTCTTGACTTGTTCTTGGATTTCATCAACATTTTCCGTCGAATCATGATCATTCTTGCGCAGAACAAGGTAAGCTGTCCCTCTGTTGTTGATTTTAGAGTGTTTATTCTTGCTGTCATTGTTGTCTAGTTGTTGTTGCTTCTGCTGCTGCTGCTGTTGTGTTGTGGTTGCTGCTGCTGTTGTCTTGTTGTTGCTGCTGCTGCCTTTGTTGTGCTGTAGCTGCTGCTGCTGTTTTGTTGTTGTCGCTGTAGCTGCCGCTGCTGTTGTCGTGCTATTGCTGCTACTGAAAAATGTTCTTTTTACTCTCGTGATGGTAGATGTCTTTTTACTGATGATGATTTGTTATATTGTTGCTGCTACCGCTACCGGTGACTGCTGACATCCATAGCCTACTATTTTTGCTAATAAATCCTACTCCTTTGATCTCTTACCAGGAGTCCAAGAAGAGAAGAAACTAAACTTTCAACTGTTGCGATGTCACTATTAGATGTACCCGCTGCTAACTTGTTGAGCTATTATTTAAATGTCTTGAATTAATTTTAAACCGTCGAAAGTACACTGCAAACCCCCATGAAAAAGTACTAAAACTAAATAATGCTAAATGATTTGTGCAAAACTCGTAAATATTTTGGCAGTAATTAGTACTTTTTCTTGTGTTCATTGGGTGCATTATAGTCAAAAATAATGTGTTCGAAACTAAATGTCATGAATCTAAACTATATTTAGCTCTTAGAGTGATTTTATTTTGCCCATGAAACGAAGTTTATGATAAGTGACTAAGTGCAATGTAAAGTCACTCTATTGTGCTTATATGATTGACAGTGGGCCGTGAAATGGTCAAGGTGTCACTAATCAAATAGCAGATAGATGTATGTGTGTATGCACTAACAGGGCCTCTGGATCATTATGTAGATTTGTGAGAACATCCCTCGCTTTTGTCGCTACTGACATTCCATTTCACCCCAATCAACCTGGGGCAGCATTGTTAACTTGCTAAGCGAAGTGGGGGCAGAGTAGGAGGAAAAGCAAAATACTCCCTGTCTCTTATTCCATTTCTTGTGTTGTTCATTCCCCCCCCCCCCCCCCCCCCCGTCCACCACCACCCTCACCCCCCATAATAGCCAATCTATTTGCAGTGTAATTTTAGGTATGTGTCGTGCTGCGAGATGCACTTGTTACACTTACTACAGTTAGCTAATGCGTTGAGTTGCGCACTTATTTTTATTGGAATCACTGAATGTCATGTACTTTCTAGTGTAACCAACTACAGTTATAATGTGTTGGAACGTCGTATGTCAGGAACGGACTGCCTAATATAACCAAGTACTTGAAAGCTAACTAATGCATGCATTGCATTGTTACAAGCCAAAGCAATATGTTTTTGTACATGATATGAGTCACTTGTTCAAACAAAGAGTGAATCTTAAAGAAAGATTTCTGGTTGCCTTGGTGATCAAACCGGGATTATCTGAAATCAAACTTTGAAAAAACAGGTCACAAATTGTTCAGTGCTCCTCATATGCCGTGTCCTATTACATAGCAATTGGCCCTTTTACAGTCTCAATATGATTCCACTATTTCGCTATTTAATACTCGTGAAAAACATCTTTTGGGATGTCTGTACTTGGTATTTTTTAAAATTTGCAAGGTATAGAAAACGAGCTCGGAAATGGATGTATACATTATATAAACTAACAATAAACTAGTATTTGTCACGTATTCTACATAATTTTACCAAACTGAACAGTGCGAGCTATAAAAGCGTTCCTCGAATTAAGCCAAAAATCTCCGGTATCAACCAATCCGAATTCAGTAGTTGTGCTTTCTATTTTATAAAAATAACTAGAGAAACCTTCCAATTTTATCGATTGCCTGAAACATCTTGAGAGCTAGAAAGTCCTCCCTAAGCCAAAATCTCCGGTATCAACCAATCAGAATTCTCTAGTCGTACCTTTTATTGTTTTAATTATCGATTTCCTGAAACAAGTTCAGTTTCAAACGTCGCTCAATCTGACTCCTATATAGGTCTAGATCTGTCACTGTTATGGCTTCCTCTTTACAGACAGCTATTTATAGCCGGTCATCAAAAGATGAATACCACTTTCAGTTAATATGATATTATCAGTTCATTTCTCTTTGCTACATCAAAATCTACGTAGTAGTAAGTGGCATTTTGCTAACCTCGGTCGCATTCGTTAACCTCATAAAATTTATCTGTAATGACGTTCTATTTTTATACCTCGCCCGTGGTCGCAACAGTGTTGCAAAACTCTGCAAAACGATATTAGGTGTGCTTTTCAGTTTTCTTTTAACGAACTTAGGCAGTTTGGCTTGCATCGTCATATAGAGCCTTGCATGTGACGTCAAAGCAGCTCGATCTGGGGGACAAAACAAAAGAATTCCAATCTCCAGAGAATTGGAACCTATTGTTTTGTCCCCAGATTGAGCTGCATTCCAAAGTGCTGTTTATACTTATTCCCCAATATTTCTTATTTAGGATTTTTAAAAATTACATTTTCGGTCATTTTTTTTGCAAATTTACATTCCCACTACTTTCTTTTCCGTTTTATTATGTTATACACTTTCATCATTTTTTCTCATTCCTGTCAGTCACCTGAGCTTGTCGTGGAAAACTGAGCAAGCCTAGTATTTATCACTCGTTCTTACTCGGCTTATCTTTGAACAAGCTGAACAAGCCTTGTATTTATCATTCGTTCTTACTCAGTTTATCTTTTTTTGCACTGAATTCATTAGTAAAAAACGAGCGTGTGTCCCCCACCTAAAAGAATAGCAACCAACAAAGCGATAATTCGGATATCCTTACCTTTAAATTTATACCTTTAAATTGGAATTTTTAAAACGTTTAGCACAGGGAGGAAAACTGGCGAACCCGGAGAAATAGGCATATGGTATTCGAACCGCCTTTACCTTGACGCGTACAAATGATTGTTTAGCAGACTGATATCAGTTTATTACACCATCGTTGGGTGGCACATTTTTCAACTTTGTCATTTTACCACGTTTGGAGATATCGTAGAGAAATTCATGGTGATCTTGGTGCAAGGATTAATCTCCCCTCCCCCTTTCAAATATTGGTGCAAGGATTAACCTCCCCTCCCCCTGTCAAATATTGGTCTGATTAGACCGTGTAGGTGTATCCAAGATTTTCCATGAGGGAGGTCGCTCCCAAACGTCAAGAAATAACCCCTCCCTCCCTTCCCTCAATGCAAACTAAATGTTCCTTTAAAAAAAATTAATATTGTAAAGGGGTTACAGGTAACCTTAACAGACAATCCCTCCCTCCTCCCTCCCCTCCTTCAAAACAAATGGCTAACAGACCCCCAAGGACTAGCGTTGATTTTTGCCAGCACCCACTTCCTTATCGGGTTTTCTATTTTACATAAGTTACTTTTAAGACTAAATGTCAACATATTTAAAAGTTATGTTCTATGTTGATATAAAAAGAAACATCCTATGAGACAAAATGGTTCTCATTTTTGTGCCGGGGAATCTTAAGAAAATCCATGCAATTTATTACCTGCTGTTGGAATATGGTTAAAACGACTCAGTATCGACACATCGTTTAACCTCCCTAAGTGACTTATCCTTGATCGATTATGATCAAGTTAAGATTAGCTATAATCCTACCGAGTTGTTTTAAACCCTTGAAACGTAAACTCCAAGTGAGAGCATTAGGAATATTACATGCACAGAAAGATCGATTGATAGCCATTACTTGAAGTAAAAAAAAAAAAAAGAAAAGATTCTCAAATCAGTCCTGTTCATCATCGTAATGCTCCTGCTTTATTTGTACGTAATTCCTTCTTGATTTTCTTGGCGAGATTTATTTGTAAAACTTAATTAAACGTACCGGAGAGAGACAAAAAAAAAAAAAAAAAAAAAAAAAAAAAAAGAAACGGGCAACGAACGTCACCATTAAACAAACAAATAAAAAAAACAAACAAACGCAAACAACCAAACAAACAAAACAACAACCGCACAACAAGAACAACGACAAAAAAACCAAAAAAAAACCCAAAAAAAACCCAGACAGATAGCCAGACAGATTGATCATACAAAGACTTGGCAGAAAGACATACATTACAGACAGGAGAACACTGTATACTTAGACAAATAGAAGGTACAAATGCAGCGCTCCTCTCGTGGTATCAGTGTATTTAGTTATCTTGCTGTTGAATCAACAACATGCAAAGAGCAGGAGGAAAATGTCATAACTCGCCCATCGACATGTGATCTTCCAGTTTTTTTATTATTAAAGCTGACTCATGCGGAAGATCTTCTGCCAAGGGTATATGTTTTGGAACATATTTACATAAATTACTGATTACCTTTAATATGAAAACACTATTACTAAAGTGGTCAATACTTGAAACAGAAACGATTCAAATAACAATTAAGAACTCTGTTTTGTTACACAAGTTTTCGCAGAAAAGTAGAAGAAGAAAAAGAATGAAAAGAAAAAGAGTAAACAAACAAAAAAAAAAAAAAAAAAAAAAAAGAAATGAAAAAAAAGAAAGAAGGAAAGAAAGAAAGAAAAATGAGAAGAGACGACTGGGACACAAATATTAAAGAAAAATATTAGGAGGCAGTAATTAGTAAGAGAGTGATTTCACTTTGCACTTCAAATGGATGGTCAACTAATGATAAATAGTGACAATTCATAGTATCTTTTTCTATTGCTTTGTTTCCTTTCGATCGACTATCATGCACGAATACCGAGTACCAGATACATTCATCTCTGTTTCACAGGGAAAGTTATTCATTCATTTGACTTCCCTGGAACAGTGATTGTGAAGATATGTGATCTTATCTATAGAAAACATTAAATGTAATAAGAACTAGAAGGACAAAAAGCGAGACAAGTAAAGACAA
The DNA here is from genome assembly GCF_029948245.1 of Actinia tenebrosa. Classification (NCBI taxonomy): domain Eukaryota; kingdom Metazoa; phylum Cnidaria; class Anthozoa; order Actiniaria; family Actiniidae; genus Actinia; species Actinia tenebrosa. The sequence continues at coordinate 6,508,048 of NW_028292581.1, read as the reverse complement.
GAACGGCTAAGAAGGAAAAGAAAGGAAAAAAAGAAGAAAGGAAGGAAGGAAGGAAAGATGGAAGAGATATAAGAATTACTCTTATATATCAACCTGTAAGTTAAAATATATGCGCGAAACAAGGAAGTTGTCATATTGTTGTCATGACAGCATGTGTGAAGCTGTTATTACCATGCCAACAATGTAGAGCCTCAAAACTATACAAATAGTATGATAGCATCTGTAAAGTATTTTTTTCTTCTATGAATTAGCACTATAGAATGTCAAAGTATAAGTCAGGGTATAAGTCTGCAGTCAGGGTTGTTTTCCCCCCGAAAAAGTCTGACAGTTTGATGGATAGATTGAGTTGCTCACTTCATTACACTGTTTGTTTGTGTTGTGTTTTATACTGTTTCTTTCTTTTTCATTATCGTTTACGGAAATCTTATTAATTTTTCTATCTTAAATAAGAACTGGAAGTATTTGTCATTAATCTCTCAGTGGGAAACTAGCTCTCTTCATTAATGTATAAGACTAACTTGATAACAATAATGATCCATTGAGGGTTAAGAAAAAGGAAAGTGCAAAATTGGAATGCAGATTAGTAATGACCACCTTTTTTCATTCAGAGTACATTCAAAATTCCAACGATATATGATGAACGAACCATGAATTGAACACAGCTTTCTTGCTACTTATACTAATTATGAATTGCTGTAATAACCGAGTTAAGTAAACGATTGAAAAACCTCAAGAAAATAAAAAACGAGGGCTACGAACTAAAAACTACCTTATCGATCGGCATTGTCCGGTTCGTCTTATCGTATTAAAATTATCTTAGAAAAGCTAAAGTATATGTACGTATTAAATATTTTTGTCGAAAGTAAAAGTTTCAGATCCTAAAACGTTATGAGTTATCATATAAAAAACTAGAAAAAAATCACATTCGATGTTTTAAAACAGAATGAATCGTTGTTGCGAGGCTTTAATTTTTCAGTATTTGGCGGGAAAATAGATCAGATAAAATTGTCTTCGCATGTTGATATTGTATGACAAGCACTATGAGGGCGTCTAAAATCTGTTTCGCTATTGGATGACGGAACTAAGTAGAATAGGAAATTGCATTCTGAAAAAAGATATTTATTCTGCACTGTCAAGATAATCAAGAGAAAAACCAGTTTGATGTTTCCTATTTCTCGATAGCGGCTTATACGTACATAAAGGCAGCTCGTGTTCAAAATCTTTATCATTTCGAAAATCGATGAACAGGTACTTTAGCTCTTTGCTTCGAGGTACTTTTTGCATTGCATAAGAAATATTAGCCTTGAATTAAATTCTAAAGCATTTAACTAGACAAGATTAGAAAGAGAAAACCTGGCTTGCTTGTTATTTGATTTTCCACTCATAACAGCTCCGGCCAGCCGGTCCTGGAGACAGGATTGATGAATCTGATCAGAGAAATGTAAAGCGATAGCACGTCGGAAGCCGTCCACTCACTAGCTATGGATATCGTCTCCATTATTTCAAAGCTTTCCACTATTTGAGTGAGTGAGCAGGGCTGCAAGAATCATTCGAAGGTTTTAAAGGATGGACAACCAAACTGTAGAGGTGTCCTCACCATGCCACTCGCTGGGCCAAAGTTTTTTGGTGTGTGGTTTGATCTTCATTGCTGGAACACTTCTTCTATCAGTCACTTTCAACGGTCTTATTCTCTTGTCTTTTTATCTGGACGCGACATTGAGGACACTCTCTTGTGCTTTCATCATCAATCTGGCTGTCACTGATGTTATTTCATCTATTATTCTTATCCCAATGGAAATAATCTATCTGGTGCACTTTCCGTGGATCCCCTTCTCTGGAACAGTAAACAATGTCTGGAATGCAGTTTTCTTGAGCCTTCTTGCGGCGTCAATCTTGAACTTCACCGCAGTTAGCTTGGACCGTTATATACGTATTCGCTATCCCCTGCACTATATGTACTACCTCACCCAAGAACGGGTGATGCAGCTACTCATTTTTATCTGGAGTTACGCACTTGTTATTGGCGTCTTAATGTTCTTTGCCTTCGATGAACCTGTCAATGGAGTTTATAGTTTCCAAATCAGTGCGCTCTTTTTCATTCCATTTCTCCTCATTAACGTCCTCTTGCCATTCTGTATAATAATTGTACTTTACATACGTATTTTTCGCATTATGAGACGCCATATGCGATGCATAAATGTTCAAGTTTCGGCAAGAATTCGAGCCTGTCATTTTGTCCCCGTTCGAAGGCAAAATAGTTTGCTGCAGAACTTGAGCTCAAGTAAAACAGTTTGTCTTGTTCTGTTTGGCTTCTCGTTGACCTGGTTTCCATTCTTAATCTATCAACTGTTTTACATGTATAGCAAGCAGAGCGAGTGTCTTTTGGACAAGTTTGACACCGTAATTTGCTGGTTAACGTATTTCAGTGCTGTCTCCAACCCAGTTATCTATGCTGCTAGGGAGAAACGATTCAAAAAGGTCATTCTTCGTCTCCTCGACAACCCAGGAAGATTTAACTGTTTTGCAAACTGTTGCAGAAATGGCTCCTTCCGAACAAGTACAAGTAAATGATGTACATGAAATTTACGAAAGAAGTTAATTTATTCACCAAAAAATCTTGAAAAGATGATAGGACAATCCAGGACTATCCAGAACAATCCAGGCGATTCAGTTGCAGTTATCAACTGTCGCTATACAGCTATCACTTGCTAGAAAACTGACAGATTCTTTATAAGTATATTATTATTTGGTACGAGACAATCTCCGGGAACTGAAGACCGAGAAGCACAAAAGTTAGTCGAATTCAACAATTAATGACTTTCATAAGCATGTTAAAAACATGCTAATAAATGCAATATGTTAAATAGATTTTTGTCTTTGAAAAATAATGGTGAAGGAATAGAAAACTCAAGATATTTCCGCTCCATAACACAAACAGGTGGAAAAATCACTCAAAAATCCACTGCAGCTCTTATTTCGCGCGCGCCTTTGTTTTCTTATCAGTATCACTGATTCCCCAATGTAATCTAATGTCGTTATTTGCATAAACAATAGTTATGCTACAAGTTTCTTTCTATAAAATTTATTTCTAAATTTTAGCTTAGTATTCTTGAGATACAGGCATAGCCGGTTGACACGGAATAGATCTCAGTTATCGAATATCAACCGATATATTGAATATCGAGGTGAGATTACTGACTTTAGAAGTTATATTAGTTTTGCATGATTAGGAAAGATATAGAGTCACATTAAAATATTTGATCATGAAGTATTTGAACAGGCCATCATCTTTATATATGGACATAATTGGCCAGTAAATAGATGTAAATCTGTAATTATCATCCAAGCTGTATGAATATTGAACTTTGAATGTTGAACTTTGAATGTTGAATTTTGCTGCTTTAATTCAAAAACTAAAAAAAACTAAAAACGATTCTTTTATAGCCTTTCTCTATATCATATGACGCTTTTCCTGTTTTGTTTTTTGAAGAAAAGAAAACTGCTCAAAAAACTCTTAAATATTGATTTTACCAAGTCAACTACTGTCCTCCATTTTGACAGCTCTGACGTCACACATCCGGGACATGAGTGTCACTTCCAACTCTTGATCCTGACTTTGTGATAAACACGAGATTGGAATCGCTAATGTATAAACATAGTTATATGGACAAAAATTTTAACGATTTGTTTTAGTTTAGAGAAAGTCTAATATTGAACAAGAATTACAATTGATCTTTGGTTAAACTAATGACATTGAACAAACATGGCGGCGATGATGTCGTCACATAGATCAAATACCAGGAGAATCTAACATTCCTCGCACAGTGCTCTCTGCCCAGTTTTATACGTTCTACAGGGGCAAACACGTCTATAACGGGGGCTGGCCCTTAGACAGCTGAACAGCAATGGTTGACTTTGTGTGATGCAGTTTGTGGAGTTGGCTTCTTTAGCTGGTGCGAAGACCGATTCTACTGAATGCGTGATCCGACAGCCATGGATCTTGCTGTGAAAAAATTGAAATAAAACGACAGATTTAGAAATATTCGTTGAAATATATTTGCAAGGGAGCTTTCAATTTGTATATTTCTAAAGGGTAAAGAGACGGGCAGGGTTGGCAAATGATACGATGCAGTATCGTTGTGCATTCATCTAAATATGTGTTTTCTTAATTAAAACCTTCAAATTTGATCGAAACCGTTAAACAACCTGCTGATAAAAATTAGGACGCGACTAACTCACAGGTTGAATTGGGATTTAGCTGGTTAGATTTTGCGGAGGGAGGAAAACCGGAGACTTTGTATTCTTCGATTGCAAGTTACGTCATCGCGGCCTCTTGGGGGAGCGTTGGTACCATTTAACAAAGGATTTCTTATTAGCATCCATTGTTAACGGCACCACTATGGCAGCCATGCTTTTGCCTTTTAACTCTCTTGGGAATGCTTGCAACCCATCAATAGAGCGTTTTCACGTGACGTCACAGCAGCCATGTTGGTGTACCAAAAAAATACATTTTCTATCCTTGGGGAATTGAACTCTTTTTTAATGCAAAAACTGTGCAAAAAATTTCTGTTGTTTGGTACACCAATATGGCTGCCTTGTCACGTGTGTGAAAACGCCTTCTCTCTCTATTATATACTTACGTAGAATTGACAGCATTGAAATATTCAGGTTCACATATCAAGCCTGTGTGGACAAGACGACACGTTATTTATATTGACGGCCATGTTGGATTACTTTTGCCCTGATAGCCTTAATTTCACTTAAATTTAAACTCGCTTAACGTGTTAACAAGGATATACTTGGATCTACTAAAGCTACTTTTTGCCATGAGAACAAAGATTGGTAACTGAGAAATAAGAGCCCATCCGAGTTATCTTCAGAAGCACAAATTAAGATCGAGGATACAAAAACAAAAAACAAAAACAAAAAAGATTGATAATCGAATTTAATTCTAATAAACCAGCAAATAATTACATCCAACACACCTTACCCCACCCAACCCCCCTTCACTCCATCCCATCCCACCCCATTCCCTGACAATGGTCCATGGGCTATTCTAATACCTTTTTCGCTACATACGTCATGACAGGATTGCCCTGTCGTACCAATCTTGATTTGTAGTTCCAATACTGTGGGCCAGTCTGACTGGTGACAAAAATCCTAAAAAAAAATAAACCAAACTCTCTAATGTCATCAGGTGCAGGTCTCAAGCATGTAATGAGCACGAAATATTTTTTCCTCAATTGCAAATAACAAAAACTAAAAATTGGACAACGCTTCCATGTTTGAAATTAATAATTTTGTTGTACGAGTATTGATATATTTGTGAGGAAAATATGGGTGAGTGGTAAAAAAGGAAAGAAAAAAAAAAAAAAGACATGAATGTTAGACCTTGCAAAGTACTTTGTTTGAAATTTTTGACATTTGATTAAATGAAGCGGAAACTACCGGAGACATCTTCCATAACATCTCCTTAATTTTACTCATCTTTTTGGAACCGGGTATATTTGTCAAATGTAAAGCTAAGTTTGTTTTCCATACCGAAGGCGTTTTTTATTGCTTAATTTCATGTCAAGTTCCCATTAAAGTCAATATTGAAGCGAATCGTCTCTACAGAGAATCGCACATCTATGACTTGATAGCCTAGTAACTCTTCAATCTTTTATTTAACCTTCAAAGGTAAATTGAGATGTGTGTATGCGTGCAAAATTGCACGATCATTTTGCTTAATGTTAGACCTATAATTTACCTTGGGCGTAATGTTTTTTTCTTTTCAAACCTCGTCTGTGTCATTTCCTAATTAAGTATAATTTCTTTATTTAACCGTTGTGCATAAGAGCATAATATGGATGCAACTCAAACAAAGAATCTTATCCTGAAGAAAATGACACTTGGTCTGAAATGGGAAACATTTCACCCAAGGTTAAGAGGTCTATTACGCATGCTCACAACAAACATCAGTTTTGGTTTCTTGTGGAGTTTACCATCCGGCTGTCTAGCTTTCATAAGAAAGCTTTATAGACCAATTAGCCTGACCGGTAGCACTTGTCCGCCAATTCAAGGCTATCTAGTAGTGAGATTCACGAGATTGAATCGTCTGACTAAAAGGTGTTCATTCTCCGCTTCTCGTGATCCATCGATTATTTAGCATTAAATCTGAGATGAGCTTTGCATAAATTTAATATCCGTGTGCAGTTAATGTTTTGATCTCTAAAGACTTTGTTTCTGTTAAGATCTATTGTAGTTTTGAATGGCTTAATCTCATGCGCAGCCGCAGTGCCACTACTAGAGAAAGCGTGACAAAACTAATAGTGGCTGGACAGGAGACAGAGGCATTTTGTACGATGATGTGAACATCAGACTTAACGCAACTGCTGCATATGGTTCTCAATACAGGAGCACCGCGAAGATACTACTGATCCACAAGGGGGTCACAAGGGGGCATCTAAAAGAAAGGAAAATGAGAAAACCTCTGCCAATTAGGAGAGGCTTTGAAGAACTCCGTAAAAAAATTTAGTTCTCTGATTTGTGTTTACCTGGTTTTCCACGTAAGCATTTATTCTTTGTAGAAATCCTTCTGCTGTGAACTCGAATGGAATATACGTCCTGACCTGTCACAATACGTAAACATATCAATAGGTTGGTCAAGGTTTGTGTAGCGTGTAGCTCACTCTCCTCTCACCTCCGGGGTCTCGGGTTCGTTTTAATTTAAGGCCAGCTTGAGATTTGCATGTGCAAGTATTTGGTTCGCTTGAACAAGCTACAATAAAGTTGGAAATATGGCGATAGCGATGGCGTTGATGGGCTACCTGAAGATTTGGCGGGAATTTTCGCGCCAAAACGCGTGTGCTCGCCCCTTCGACTCTGGCCACTATCGATACGCCACTGATATAAAATGGCGTTTTCGTTTGTCTTTACCTTAGTTTTTGCAATTCTTCTGATAGCTTCTTTAAACTCAGTATCGTTGTTTAAGTCCAGTGTAATCACGTGAGGTTTGCCTACGAATTTCTCCAAATATGGGTGTTGAGAAGCCAGCTAAATGCAAGGTACAATCGAAAAAAGTAAATTAAAAAAGATCGATTTAAGGTATGCTGTGATTGTATAGGTATCAGTTATCAGTTACTTACCTGTCTTAGTGACGGCTTATCCTTAAGAAAGTCCGAATTTAAACGATATTTAGGAGAATCGTACTATAAGAACAAACCATATTTATTCATCAATCGCTGTTCTGCATACAGGCGTGAATCCAAAAACTAGGGAGTCCGAAAGGATGGACTTGCCGCAGTCTTGGCAGGATGAAAAATAAATCTTCTAGGATGTGAAGTACAGACGCTATCAAGGAATGGGTGAACCTACGTCCTCAGCCTGTCAGAGGGCGGGAGTTGTGAGTAAAATGTATAGTAATGTTTGCACGCTACGCTACAAAATAATATGTTTGATATCTGCAGAAAAAGCCTATATAAGGGATGCCGTGCGGCTTAAACATATAAAATAAAATTAAAAGTACACTCTAATGATTCGGATCAAATACCTTTGGATTAATGAACACACATCCTTTTCCTACTGCAACTAAAGGCAAAACACCCTCCGATGGTTTGCCCAAACCAATAACTGCCTGCCATAACAAATAAATAACATAATTAAAAGCTTAGTAAAAGCTATAAAAAGCATTGTCAGGTGTGGTTTTGTGTGGTTTGATGTGGGTGTGGTAGGGCCAGTGTGCTATGATGTAATGTGATATAAAAAGCATTGTCAGGTGTGGTTTGATGGGGGTGTGGTGGGGCCAGTGTGCTATGATGTAATGTGATATAAAAAACATTGTCAGGTGTGGTTTGATGGAGTGTGGTGGGGCCAGTGTGCTATGATGTAATGTGATATAAAAAGCATTGTCAGGTGTGGTTTCGTGTGGTTTGATGGGGTGTTGTGGGGCCAGTGTGATATGTGATATAAAGTAAAGTATGATTTGTAATTTAGAATGATGTAATTGTGGTGTGTTGTTCTATGTTGTGGTTTGGTAAAATTGTGGTATAGTGAGCTATATGATGTAATGCGACGTGATTTGTTGTGTGGTGTGATGCAATGCAATGCGGTGCGGTGCGGTGTGTTGTGTTGTGTTGTGTTGTGTTGTGTTGTGTTGTGTTGTGTTGTGTTGTGTTGTGTTGTGTTGTGTTGTGTTGTGTTGTGTTGTGTTGTGTTGTGTTGTGTTGTGTTGTGTTGTGTTGTGTTGTGTTGAAAGCTACGGTCTGATATGGCAAGGTATTAGAAAATTTATCTCATTCACTCACAAAAGTGATAAATCATATTTAATGTAAAATACACTATCTTGGTCAATGCATTAATTATTCTCTTAATACTTGATAATGGATGGCTGTTGACTTGATAGTTTATACTTTTTCAACAGCCATACACACTAAACGTGATCTCGCTTTGTAAATATTTATTCTGTATTTTTCATAACTGTTCAACTCTATTTAATCATTCCTATATTTTTGTATTGTAATTTTGTGTGTGAAATAAACTTGACTTGACTTGACTAGTGTTCAGAAGAGTGTTTTAGTGAAATGGGATGTTTTGTGGTCTTGTAGTATGTCTTATGTTATTGTGATGGTAAGACAAGGTTCTTACTTTAGATTTTGTAATAAGTCTGTCAAGATCTTCGCTTTTCAAGACACCATGATTGATGACATAGCTTGGTAGACTAGATTCGGTCGCTTGCTTGTTCTGGAAATAGAAGCACTTTGGAAAAAAATCCTTTATTTTTATCTTACCTTATATTCAGTATAGGTAAAGTTTCCGAACTTTGTAAACGCCTGTGAAGGGGGGGGGGGGGGGGGGATTAAAATCTTATACTTAACTACATTTACGTCATAAGGGCCGGCGGTTAGAATCAAAGTGTGTATATGGCATACGTACCTGATCGTTACCGACCACTGCAGCGTGTACTCGCATGAATTTACTGGCGAATTCGTACAGGGGAAATGTGTGATTCTAGATATCAAATAGGATATTTACAAGTAAGTTGGTATATTCAGTTCTCGTTACTGGGTTGCCTGTGACAGCCCAGTCTAAAAATGCGTGTCTCCGTAATTGCGCAATAGTACCCAGGGGTCTTCACGGCACTACCCAAGAGTTCTTTGCAGACATGTGATACAGAGATACCGTGTAAAGTCTGATCTATATTCAAGTGACAATTACCAATAAATGTTTAATTTATCAGAGTGATTGATTGGGGGTAGGCTTCGAATCGCGTGTCAGAAATTAATGTTTACGTATATTCTTTCTTTCGTTAGTTGCTGAAATTCAAGGCTCAGCCGGAGCAGGATTAGGAATTCCTCGGGTGTATAAACTGACCAATGCAGTGAAAAAAATAAAAATGAAAAAAATTATAATAATAAAAAGCAAAAAAAAAAAAAAAAAAAAAAGAAAAGCAAAAGCGTGAGTAGGTATAATATTTAGGCCACCCATCCAAGTGCTAACCCTCCTCAGACGGGCTTGACTCAATATCTTGAACGACAACGATTTATCCACCGGACCACGGTTCCAGGTGAATCAGCATAACAATAGCCGTGAAAACAATACACCGAATAGACTAGACTTTTTAACATTATATTTTCAACCGATTTCGTGCGTGGCAGAGATGCAAGGGATTAGCCGATATGGTCTGGGGGCCGGCTGGTCTCTCCCCTGATGCTTCGGCTAGAACATTTTCTTGCGTAATTCGTACACCCAAGGGCAGAAGGATTTAATCGCCGTCAGGTCCGAAGTCCATACGACGCCCCAGCTCTGCGGATGTCTCGGGGGTATGGCACAGTGGAGTCGATTTTTTTGAATTTATTTTTTTGGGTTCGAATCCCATCTTATCCACATAAGATTTTTCTTTTTTATTATATTGAAATATTCAACAATAAGCTAATGCAATCTTTTCAGTGAAAAAAAAAATTGATTGCTAGTCGGTTGCTTATAAGCCGATCAGACGTTATCAGAGTCATGTATGCAATATCGATCCGCGAAAAGTAGAGCTATGCTTTCCTATCTTTCCTGGCGACGTTTTCTGTCAAGAATATTTACTGCACTTGGATCTCTATATCATATGCCCGCAAACGAATAGTGAGTGGTGCCGTGAAGACTTCTGTGCACTATTGCGCAATTTCTGCTTTTTCTGACAAGGAAAATAACAGCTACCCCAGTAAATAACATAATAACAAAGGATGGTCAAGAAAATTAACTGGTGATTCTGCCAGAGAACATTGGGATATTTGATCTTGTTGTGTCATGGCGCAAGATCAAATTCACAAATAGTGTGACATGCATAACACAAAACTGTTTATTTTATAGCCTAAAAAATGGACAGAACCTGCAATTATTCTAATATATAATATTTGGTAATAATAATATTCAATAACAATTTAATAATATATATTTTTATTTTAATGTAGAAAACACCTTAAAGGAGAAGATCATCTAAGACGAGTTAAACGAAATCATTCTTTTCTGTGAAACCTTCCATTATCTTTTGGCTAACATTGCGCGCAAACATTTTCAGCTGTACTAGGCATCTGTGCATGATATTGGCAACCCAGTGAACGCCTATAGGGCGTCTTGTTGATTTTCAATAACGCCACCGGAGTTTTCGCATGACTGTGAAAAACTCAGTGCCGTAAGCGTGCCGTGCCGTGACCGTGATGTTTTCTAGGATTTTGACTGGCTGATTTTTTTCTCGCGCAAAGTGATTGGTCTAGGGGCAGTGCCTTGACCTTGACATGACCGTGTCTGCGCCGTGTTTCTGCCGTGTTTCGCGTATTTGATTGGATTCAGAATAATTTATCACGCAGTGTGATTGGTCTGGCGTATTCATTGCCGTGTTACGACCGTGTTCGTGCCGCAACCTTTTCACAGTCATACGTGCTCTATAAAACCTCTCTACACACTACCAGACAATGTGGGCTACTTTTACCTTGTATATGGAAGACTCATCTCCGTATATTACGATTCTCTTCTTTTTCTTTAGAAACGGTCGCTTTTCTATGTGGCTTCCAGCTACAAACCCCAGGAATGAATTATCTGGCGACATCGCTAAAAGGGTAAAGAGTAATACCATTTAGGTACTGTATTTCGGGACACGCGAAATTTTAGAAGGTTTTTTGTGTACGTGTGGTGTTAAGTTTTCAAACATCTCGCCATCCTTAATTCTTTTCGTCGTAAGCTAATTAGTACTCCATTGATACAATTCAAAAGGAGTTCCATACTGTTCCATACACCTTTCAAAAAGGTGATGATTATGGCAGTAGTTTTATAATCAACACGTAATCAGTAATTTTTTGCGTGTTTAGACGACGGCAGTCATGTTGGATAGTAGGAAACATTACAATCGTTTATTCAGTTCCCCAGAATGGAAGGACTCTGCCATCTAACACGCCGACGCAGCATATTATGACGTCACGATTCAAAACCGCTGACTCGCAGATTGCAGATTCAGTGTTCAATATGGCGGCGTTCTGTTGTGTTCCCTACAGCTGAGGGCAACGAATACCAGGAATGAATTATTTCGTTAACGTGCTTTCATGCAATGTTTTCTTCTTCAAACACCTTCCAGTTATATGACTAGTCATATGAATGTTGGCTATAACCAGAAAATCTTTTGAGATTTTCCTAACTTACTAGTGAAATTTTGAAGCCAAAATTCCTTGAACAAAATATGTCTATGAGCAATATTAGAGAGAAGTTGGACTTAACAGTAAGTATATCTAGTCGTTTCAATGTTATAGGACTACGTAAGTTCGCTTTCAAATCGAAGAAAATTACCAAAGAATCAGTGTTATTATTTTTTTATATATTTGAAAATCTCACTATTCATTGAAAATTCATTTACTGGATATTTGAGTTTTTCCCAGAAGATTTTAAAAATAAGCATATATCAGACAATATTAACTATTGAGTGGCAGACCTGGTGGTGGTGGTGGTGGTTGTGGTGTGTGTGTTGGGGGGGAGGGGGGGGGGTGAGTGAATAAGTGCAGGATGTGTGATATATTTGTATGTATTTATAAAAAATATTATGACATTTAAGTGTACGTACGGAATTTAGTCATAAACTGGCGAAGACTGAGCTCTAGATTTCCAAGTGTCGATCTCCCGCCTGGCAAAAAGCTTTCATTGTAATTAGCATAGTTGAACTCGGCGTCTGTGCCAAATGCATCTAAGACACGGAACTTGCACCTGAAAGGCATCCACAACACCATTATTCATACTTGAAACATTTCAGTTCCAAGCATGCGCGTGCTGATTGGCTGGCTACCGTGCTTTAGAGGACAGTAATACGCTCGCGCAAAATCTGTGGAAAGGCATTGGTGAATCCAGGGGTGGGTCACAGGGTTCTGTGACGCCCATCCCCTCTAAGAAGTCCTTACCCATGTATGATTTTACATTTTATGAACAATGACCCTGACTCCCCCCCCCCCCCCCACTAAAAATCTTAGATTCGTCGCCCCTGAAAAATCTTCAAGGACATATAACTCCGAGGCAAAAGACAGTTTGTTTATTGTTAAGCATTTGCCAGCTATTGCAGATATATTCCATATACTTATACTTATACTTATATAGTTATACATATATTTAGGTCGCTAGTAAAAACCAATGGTTGTCAAATTAACTCACTTGTATCTGCTCCAAACTTTGTCACGAATCTCAGGTTGTGACGTCATCAGTTGGCGCATTCCCACGTGATCAGTGTAGACCAAATCAAACAAATTCTCTTCATTGTTACACCTGCGTTTGAATCCTTGTGTCGTCAACAAGCTGCCGGAGAAATGACGGGGGTTTAGTTTGGCGTGTAGTATCTATAAAATTTTGGTAGTAAGCGAAATTCTCACGGGTGGAGTGGGGTGTGGGTAGGGTCAGGTGGAAAGGATACCTGCTGGATCCACCCCCTTCCTCTGTTTACCTTTGCACGAGGCATAGGCATTACTTATGCTTAATATGTTTATGCTTGTGTTACTAATATCAACGCAATTCAGCCGTTACCTAATGAGGTCTTGTTTGTCGTTAGAGATGGTCAGTTTGTGTCCAAGAATGAACAATGAAGTTATCAAATCACTCCACTGTACCAGGTCATCGGATAAATCTTGAGAAGTAGAAGTATTTACAGGTGAGTTGGCCAAAGTACCAATGTAGATTAAGATCTAGTAACAATGAAAGCATACTGTAGCATCAATGCGGCGTTTTAATCATGGTCCGTTGTCATCGCCCATTGCTTCAAGAGCAAACTATATTGCAGAGGCGGTTGCACGGGGTTCAGGAGGTGCGCAGTCCCCCAAACCTGCAAAGAGCGTTCACTCGGACTTTCTGTGTTACGACTCGAGACAGGTACTGGGGAAGACATAGATTTTCTCTTACGACACCGATGAGCAAAGAGGATATTCTGAGGTCTGGGGTTCAAATCCCAGTCGCCCCATCTGAGCTGAGTTAGTTGGTTCTCATTCTGACTCTCAGGGTTTTTCCAGTCCTTCGTTTATTCCTCCCTCCTCTTAAAATCAACCCTAACCAATTCAACTGATTAGAGTTGTGCTCTGGCTGAGTTATATGTACTGCATAGCGGCTGCCAGAGGCCTATTCACGGCATGATTTTAGTTCGACCCCGTTGAGCTGCGCCAGTGCTGTACTTGCTGTAGTGACTAGCGATGACGAGTATTTTTTGTTGTTGTATTCCTTACGATCTTCTCCCGATAAGTTGATTCGTCATGTTCAAAGGCTATACGTGCCCCTTAAAAGTTTGGGATTCCTGTGGATTTGGCGGGAAAATGGTGGACCTCGCTACACACCTGGTGCTGGATTGATTGACATGAGAATTTTAATTGTTTTTATCTAAATAGCATTTCGACTTATCCGAGTGCCTAAGAACTCAATTATTTCTGAAATACCTTCTTTAGATTTCTTTCTTTGCCCTCCTCATCTTTCTTCATGAACCTATAACCACTTTTCCAGTGTCTCCACATGTTAAAGGCTCGAGTTGCCAGCGATTTTAACTCAGGTTTTTCTAGTAACGTCATGAGAAGGTCCATGTCATCGGTAAAGTGGGCCTTGGGAAACGATCAAATACAAATGCATGTTTATCAGTGCTTGTGCTATTGGAAAACTGATTCGTCACTGGTTAAAATCATCCTCCCACCCTTTCAACCCCACGTTATTTGTTCCATACATGCAATTACTTGAATTCCAAATAACGGTTTTTACCAAAAAAGAAGCAATTTTTAAAGCTTTTTTTAACATTAGCCCTGGCCTGACTTTGATCAGCCCAGAGGTTGTTCATGAGGGTTAAATCTGTGAGTTAGCCGTGCCCTGACTTTGATCAGCCCAGAGGTTGTTTCAGGGTTAAATCTGTGAGTTAGTCGTGCCCTGACTTTGATCAGCCCAGAGGTTGTTTCAGGGTTAAATCTGTGAGTTAGCCGTGCCCTGACTTAGATCAGCCCAGAGGTTTTTTCAGGGTTAAATCTGTGAGTTAGCCGTGCCCTGACTTTGATCAGCCCAGAGATTGTTCATGAGGGTTCGATACGCGAGCTAGCCGTGCGTTGACTTTGATCAAACAAAAGGTTGTTTCAGGATAAAAGAATTTGAATTTTTTCAGTAAATGTTTAAAAAAGTGATAACTGAAATTTGTAATTCAAAAATGCCCTTTCAGATTTTCATTGACACTTTTAAGTGGGAGAGCTTTCAGTAAACCTGGAATTTGGCAACCTTTTGTTTTCTTCTTGCTTTCTTCTTCATTTGACGTCTCCAAAACAGTCGAGGGCACCATGATTCGACCTGCAGAAAAGCGAATCAGAAAAGCATTAAATTACGAGCGTATATAGCAATTTTTTTTACGACCCACGATCCTATTTTTGGATCCCTTGAGCATTTGCTTAGAACAGTAGTGAGGAACTCTTGATGAATGTATCGGCAGAACCAAACCTCGCTTAGATAAATAAGAATAGAACAGTCTGAGCCATCGACATCAAAATCCTGGAAACAAGTATCTTTAGACCAGGTTTCTTTCAGACGCTGTCGAAGGATAAAAAACAAAAAAAACAATTAACAATCATAAATCTATGAAAATAGATATTTAACAAATAATAAGACAGCTTTTTCCGTGCTCCGTTCAGTAATAAAGCACTCAGGAAGTGACGTAAGCATGAAAGAAGTGTAAGCACGAGCCGCTTTTGAGTGCTTACGGCGCTTCATAAGTGCTTTATTACTGAAAGGAAAACGGAAAAATTTGTTTTATTAGTTTTATTATATAGTTACTAATTTTATTTTGGTATTGAATTCTCATTTACGCAAAAAGCCCAAAGACGGCCGCAAGATCTACCAGCCGACTTTGCGCGCGAGGATGGCGTCAGCACTGTGCTCCGTTCACTAATAAAGCACAGCTTTCGACCAATCACCGCGCACGTACTATCCTAACTATATAATAAAACTACATCTATGATAAAAAAGTGATCTTACTTAACCCATGAAATGCGTAGTAGAATGATAAAGCTTAGACATAGGATCCCATTTTCATTATTTATTTTTCATTATGTTTTATTTTTTAGTGCCTCTGTTAAGCGTATTTGGAACCTTGTCTGGTATCCTCTTTTAAAATATAGGTTGTTATAAATATAGGTTGATTGCATATAAAGCTCGTTTTACTGTATTATTTTTACGAAAAGAAAATTTTGGTACCCGTGCAGCTGACTGCAATATATAAAGAGTGTCGGCATAATAGAGGTATCCCTGTACGATAGTGATGTTTATATTAAAATCGACAAAAATATATATAGCTATATATATAAAAAAGAAAGAAAAAAACACAACTAAAAGAGACTATGAAAACGTCTTTCCACCAAAAATAAATAATATTTTTCCATGAAAAATAATATGCATATAATACTATATGATATGAGAATATAGCAATAAGTAAACGAAAAAGAAAATTACTAAACTTTAATAAACAAAAAAGAGACTATGAAAACGTCTTTCCACTAAAAATAAAGTAATCCATGAAATATAATATACATATAATACTAATTATTCCCAGGGACCAGGAATCATCTACAAGGGAATGACACGTGGTGCGAAATGAAAACAATACAGCCCGTTGATAAGAGGTAAGTCATGAATTACGTTGATTATCGAGAGTACGGACATTCTTTAATTTCTCATTTAAGCCAATAGTTATCAGTATTGTTTGTTCATTTGCCCTGGAAGCAAAGAGTAAGTGCACTGGTTATTTAGTTAGCCTGTAAGTATTAGTATCGCATGTTCTTTATCAGTCGAAACAGGTCTAGTATTTATGTCAATTTTACCTCAACTTGGATTTTGCAGTCTGGATAGGAATCATCGAATGGAATGTCGCACTTTTCTCTCTTCTCTCGAAAATCATCCTCTGAAATGTATATTTTATAAATAATATTGATTAATATCAATAAATAGTTAGAGTTAATAATAGAAAACTATTGAAAATATCTTGAAAAAGGAGACACAATACAATATGTGTTGGTTGTAGACATGTTAGTTCAACCTTTTAGAAGTTTTAAATGCGTGTATTATAGTATCCAATCTAGAATTCTTCGTTGTTACTTAATTATCCGTGTCACTTTTAACAATATTTTGGACGAAAAACATTAACATTTGAAAATTTGAGCTATAAAGAAAGAAGCACCAACCTTCAATGAAGTCTAGATCATCTAGAGAAAAAATTGGATGTCCTTGTGATTTGGACGCTACAGGTTTGAAGTATTTTGTACTTTGCTCAAAGTCAAGAATCAAATGAACAATGAAAAGAAACAGAATCCACACCACTCCAATACAAAAAAGTTTTGAAGCTATTCCACGAAAACTTCCGTAAACCATATCGAAAAATCTCGGAGTTTTTTTGATTGCATCAAATGTAGCGTTGTCAATTTTGCATATATTTGCATATTAACAATAATAACGATACATTTCTCTTGAGATCCTTCTGGTCACTATGGCAGCCTGCAATGACGTACCTTATATCATGTGGTAGAGTGAGGTATTATCAGAAACTCTCAGAAACTCATAACGAGGTTGAAATGCTCCGGAATATTCAGGGCCCCGCGTTGTACGAAGGGTAGATAGCGCTTATTGATGAATTGCAAACATTCCCAAGAGAGTTAAAAGATTGATGAAGGGATGAAGCCGATCAAACGACAACGTTTAGTCAAAGAACTGTATCTATTTCCAAGTATTGCGCATGAGCCCGTACGAAAAATTAGCATCGAATCTTGAAAACCCATCGAATATTTTTTTTTTACTAATTGTCGTTGTAAACCTCAAATATGAGAGTTTCGTTAAAAATCACATTTTCGCCGTTTTCTTCAAAACGGCTCAAAGTCTTTTCTTCAGCTTGTCCTATCCAAACTTTTTAGACAACGTTTCTTAAAGTGAGGTATACCTAACTAATAAGGCCCCGTCCACACGTATCCGGAAATTTTGCTATTCGTATTCGGAAATTTTCGAAAACGGTTTCCAGAGTGGAAATTTTCAAACACTCTCCGAATACGGATACGTGTGGACGGTCGTATCCGCAAATTTTCGAATACTCTAACGTAAACACGATTTTGCGCATACTTAATAAGAAAAACTATCCATCAAAGGGACTAGGCACTAGCGTGCATCGGGGCGAATCAAGAAATTTCCGAATACGTGTGGAAAGTGGAAACGATTCGAATACGCTGCGTGTGGTTTCGTATCCGAAAAAAAAAATTTGGGGATACAAAAATTTCCGGATACGTGTGGACGGGGCCTAAAGAGCTCACCCCACTAAAAAAAATTAATTCAATATCGGTGGACAACAACACTCTCGGACATTCCAGGTTCGGCAGAATATCTGCATAAACGCAATGACATTGAGGTACCGTCCACACCATGCTCGATAGATTTGAATCCGCACATTTCACACCGTAAACGAAAAAAACGTTTTCCGTCCACCCACGAAAACGGATAAAATGTTTCGCGTCTACACTAGTCCGATCAGAGGCGGCAAAAACGCTTCATTACACATCTGAGCATGCGTATCGAAGCTGAAATTGATCATAAGCTCGCGGTGAATTTTTAAGCCTTCCCGCCATGTTCCCATGACAATCATGCCGTCATCGTATTCGAAAAGTTCCTGATACGAAATGTTCTCCGTCCACATAATACGGCTAGCCGGCGTTTTCAAATTGTTCCACTCTGGAGACCGTATTCGAAAAGTTCCGTTTTCGGTGAAGAATTGTTTCGGATTCGTCCGTACTAATGTGGACGGAAGGCCTAACCGGATAAATAAAGTCGTGGATTCAAATTTATCCGGCATAGTGGACGGGGCCTGAAGGTGTCGATATGCAAATATTTTCCCGAACTTAAGTGTGGAAATTTCCAAATTAGAGAGTTTTAGATTTACGTTCACGGCAAACGTGAAACGTCAGTTGACCAGTGAAAAATTGTTGCAAATAGCTGAGAAAGAATCGCAAAAAAGTCCATGTAGTAGAAAAACAAAAGAATATTTGTCTTTGGTAAGAAAGTTTGTAAAAGGTAAAGTAAAATACAGGAAAACTATGAAAACGTGGTCACGTTTGGCGTAATGCGAGGAGAAAAAAAGTCAATCTAAAACTCTATTAAGGAGGCTCAGGGTAGTTATGGTCTGGCACACCTAGCCGCATTGAAACGGCTACAACTTCGTCTTGAATAACTCGATCTGCAAGCGCTTTTCACACAATGTCAGGAAAGGATTAAAGGTTTCAAAAATGATAAATTAGTTTAAAGCGGCCTTTTCATTATGACGTAATGATGACATCATAGAAATCGTTTACCGCTTATTTTCTCGAAAACTAGACCTAAACTTTCAAAGCGACTTGCACCAGTCGATAGTATTCATCAAGGCACCCAACATATTGCAATATGAAAAAAATGTATGAGAGCGTTTTCCAAATATTACGCGGTGAATATTTTCATGGACTTTTACTATTATTTCCAGCGTGTCAACTTTATACCCTCAAAATCGGGACTTTAATTTAGTGGATTCAATATTTTTAGTAGCTAGAATATAGGTAAGGATATATACACTGTCCTTATTGAGTATGAATCAAATTGTGACTTTCTTTCTAACGTTATGGATTTTTTGATATGAAGCTAAATGACCCCATTTGTTGTCAAAAGCGATAGAAAATATCGTTGAAAGCGGCATTCAAAAAATCGTCGAATGATTTTTTTTCTAAATGAAGTCACTAAAAGATGTATCTTTTACAAATATTTTCCTTTAATTTCATATGCATTGAAGGGTTTTAAGGCAGTCAAATAAAAATAAGTACGCTCGATACTAACAGCACACGACAAGGAATAACACGGAAGTCAAGCGCGAATAATCAACAAGCAGCCGTGAGCGAAAGTAGTTATGAGCGTACTTATTTTTATTTGACCCCAGGCAACCCATAAAGTACATTACCCATCTAAACAGTCCAGATCCGGTTACAGCTTATGTATCCACAGGTAACCCAAGCTAGGTTTCTGTGGTGTCATATTATAAGTGAATGTATGGCGATGCTTAAAAACCTCAAAAGTTGTCAAAATCAGTTAAATAAAGTAAAGATATCTTAGATGAAAATTGAAAATTTGAGAAAAACATCTTCAATATTTTGGGAGTAAATTTTTTTTGAAAGCGGTATGATTTACAAAGAAATGTATGGTCGTGTGACAAGTCTTGTACATTTCAAGTCAAGCACAAATTTTCAGTCGTTACTAATTAAGACATTCTCTTTCGATTTATGAAGATGGTTTGCTTGTAGCTTAAATTTTTTTACGTTAATGAGACAAAAACGAAAATAAGAATCGGCCTATAAGGGTTTAGCTGAAGGCTCTCGGCCAATCAGAAGCTTGACAGTGAGGAAAATGTATAATATATTTTTATAATATGGTCGTGTGGCAAGTCTTGTACATATCAAATCAAGTACAAATTTTCAGTCGTTACTAATTAAGACATTCTCTTTCGATTTCTGAAGACGGTTTGCTTGTAGCTTAAATTTTTTTATGTTGATGAGACAAAATCAGAAGCTTGACAGTGAGGAAAATGTATAATAATTTTTTCTTCAATCAGTATTGCGTATATATAAAAATAAAATAAAAATAAAAATAAAAACCCAACAACAACAACAACAACAACAACAACAAACAATAATCAGATAGTGGTATTTAGTCAGATTTGAATTCATATGAAGGATTTATATTTCGCCTTGGTCACCAACCAACCGGTCTTTATTTGATAGCTCGTCAGACACCTCTCCATAGGAACTAAAATCAACCAGATTGGAACTCATTCTCAATTTGTGTTTAATCTTACCATTGAGATGTAATCAATTCAGCCACAGTTTATAAGAGAGAGGATTACGGGCAGTCTTGCTTAACAAGGCTTTCTGAAGGTCTTCTTCTGCCATGATCTTGAAAGTCAAAAAAATATGTCTACGCTTTTGGAAAGTGGCCGCACTTTTATCTGCGTTAGGGACAGTGGTCTTCTTTCTTAAAAACGAAGACATGTCGTTACGAAATGAACCTTGTCCCACTTACGGCAGGAAGGAAACTAGGAAGGTATACGCTGAGAAGATTTCAAACACTCAAGATAACAAATCTCCGAATTCTACTTTCCTGCCAGTCACAGGTTAGTTTTTATTAAGCGTTCTTCCTGTTAAAGTTTTTTTTAAAGAAATGTTCCGTGCTGAGAATCCCAGTTTAGTTTTCTTGCAGTTTATTCGCTTAATTTCTGGTTGGTCAGTTTGTGATCCTCTCAATACTATAGAGGTCATGCCACGGACGAACCATTAAATAACTGATAGGGGCTTCAGGAATTTGTTTTGCACGATAAACTAGTTTCTGTAGTATACAACCCCTAGTATACATGTGTTTTCTGGGAGTGTTTGCTCAGTTGATATTTCTTTTCTAAAAGGGAAGCGGTTGCGTCTCCCAACTTGCTTAGCTTGTATATAAGACATATAGACATGGGTTTAGGATCTTCATGTTGATCGCCCACAATTAATGGTTAATTTGATCGGTCCACCAAGTCTCAATCAGTTTAGTTGAAGATTGACAAAACATCTTGGCTGATCAGACTCTTTCCAGTGTTTACTCTCTTATATCTTTATCTCCGGCATATAAAATCAAGATTTGACTCAAGAAGCTTAATTGATAAAATAATTGATAAATAATCATCAAAGATGGGCAGACGGTTATTAATGGAATTATCCTGACGGTCACGACTAGAACCGAGAAAACATGGACCGACCGGACGTAGAAAACATGGACCCTGGTAGAAAATATGGACTTGGGATCAGACGCATCTGGATACCTTATCTGTATGTCATATTGACGATCAACATAGTGTAGCAATTTTTTTATCTTTTTAGATACAATTTCAAAATTTCATACGCAAACTATTCCTGCCGGTTTTTATTCTTGTACGGGTGATGATCGACATTTTCTATCTTTAAAGTGACTGTAACGTGCCGCATACACTCTATTTAACGATATTGTTAATCAGCTATGGGTGAATAGCATTCTACACTGTGCACGTATTAAAGTCTACTGCCGTCTGTCGTTTTAGCGGCTTCAGGACAATACTTTGATTATGAAATGTTATTCAAACGGTTTAGACATCGAATTATTATTGCAAATGTCTAGACCTATTGTTTGAGCTGAGTTTCGATGTCTGAACTAGGCCTAAGAAGCTGATCTAGTTGAGCAACAATATCGTTAAATACAGGAAAAAATGATAAAAAAAGAGATAAAAAGCACACTAGACTTAGACAAACACCAAGCAGCAGCAGCAGCATTAAACGTGGCAGCGATGATGTCAGCTCATTTGCATACGGAATTAAAGTACCGCCTTTTCTCAAGCATCAACATCAAATTTTTAATTCAACCTTGGATTATCTTGAAAACATCGTTTGAAATTCGGTCCTTTGCGTAAGGAGAACACTTCACGAGTTTTTTTAGGTTATATTTATATATTACTGAGCTTTCCACTGTTTCAAACCCTCTAAAGTACTTTATTGAGTTTAAATACACCGAGTGATCAAATTAAATGAATCTTATTTCTAATCGATTTTCTCAAGGGATGATTTACTATTCAGTTCTCAAATATCCACATCAAATTAAAAACTTTTAATTAAGCTTTGGGTAATCGTGGAAATATCGTTTGAAATTCGGTCCTTTGTATAAAGAAAACACTTCACGAGTTTTTTTTTTAATTTGTTTTTCAGGTTATAATTATGTATTACTGGGCTTTCCACTATTCCAAACCCTCTAAAATAACAGTATGTAACAGTAATGATAAAATGGTAAATTTTACACCACGTAAAGATGAAAAAACTGACTTATTGACGTTTCGGACGCTAGTCCTTCCTCGGCGTAAAAGAGCGAGTTTTTTCTTCTTTTCACGGAGTAAAATTACCCTTTTATCATTACTGTTCCATTAGAAACACCGACGCAGCTCACACTAGTTTTTAGCTAGTTATATCTTATATACAGTATGTATTTTTAAGAAGTGGCAAAATACTCCAAATGTTCACGGTTAATTCGAGTGTCCTCATTATAAGAAAAATTCTCAGGCTTACAACAATATATTAAACTCGTAATCAAAGTGGAAAATATTCAGAAACGCATAGCAAAGAAAAATCTAAAACGGAAAACAAAAAAATAATCGTGTATTATGAATATATTATGATCTTAAATAAATAAATAAATAAATAATAAATAAACAAATAAACAAATAAATAAATAGGATTTAGCAGTGGCATTTCTACGGAAAACCCTCGAAGCACAGAAGAGAACCAACAAAATGTTGGACACTGAATAGTGCATTCCAAGACCGAAATGAATTGTGGGTCATAGTGACATTATCGAAAAAGGATTTAATAATTTATTATATATTTAGTGTGTATTCCACCAGAAACAATATAGAGTGCAAACAATACATCCGTGAAATATTAGTAATACTAACTTACACTATTAATGCTATTTCTATTGTTTTCTTTTGTTTAACTAGCACTATTTTGAACAATTTAGTAATTAGTGTTTCACGGGTATATTGTTTGAACTCTACTAACTACAGGTTGAGAGTTAATTGCTGTATATTTACTTTTTGAATTATTCAAATTAACGAGACCCACAATGCCCTTTTGTCTTGGAATGCACTATTCAGTATGCAGTATTCAGTGTTCAACCCTTTTTGAAATACCTGTACGACAATCGACAATGGCAGTGTGTAAACGTTTTCGTGAATTTAATCATATTGTCAGAGGATGAGACGAAAAGAAGAGACTGCAGTGTGCCTATAGACGATGCTTTTCCGTTATGTAAAGTCAAATTCAAGGTAAGTTTCTTCTATGATTCATACATGGGCTATCATGATCTTCTCGTGAAGTCTTCATTAAACATCTTGTTTGCACCATGTCTTTTATAGTGTTGTTTGTACCCAAGCTAGACCACAATGCATCCTGTTTATCGAACTCAGAAAAGGTTTAAGAAAAAAAAAAAAGACTTTAAATAAACTTTGTCTAGATAGATTCCTCCAACCTAACATCCATTGTAGACCTTGGCAAACTAATAGACCCAAAGCTAAAAAAAATCCGGTTTATTTTCTGTCAGTGTTTTAATTGTCCTGTAGGACTGAAGTTTTTCATGTCTCCGAAAACAATTCTGTTTAATTTGTTGTTTACAACGAGCTGGATTTTTGTATTTTTTCTCGACAGGAATTCAAACAAACATGGAATGAATATTGCCACGGGAAAAAGTTTAAAGTGAACATCAATGATCCTTGCTCAATTCTTGTCTATCTGAGTGAGGTATGAGGTGATAGACTCCTTCGACCATGCGGCGGCGACCTTGAATCGCAAGGCATTATGGGTAGTCCAAAGGGGCAAAACAAAAGAAAGAGGCTGAAATGATGACCCCACGACTTTTAATTTACTCAGTTGTGGAAGTGTTCATTTTTTAAAAAATCATTTTTTGTCAAATTGTCTTGTTATGAACCGTAAATGACAGTCGACGCCATTATAGTAACGTCTATGGCCCCCTGGATGACCCACCTTGCAATTCAAAATGGCCGACACATCATCGAAGTAGCCATTAAAATAAATGAATGTATACACCTAATTGAAAAAACGTTGTCGGGTTCAAAAGAAGGTTATATCATCAAAGCAAAGACTGAAGGGGAGCATGGGAAGACAAACAATTATGCTAATTTCATGCGTATTGCAGTTTTCCCTTCCAGTGCACATTTTATGAATCATAGCTTTGGCATGTTGTTAATCTAGGTCGACTGACTTTGCTCTACTGTGCATTTTCACATGTCTATATGCAAATATAATACACATTTCGGAGTACCCAAACTCCTTTTCGGTCTTAGCTTCGATGATATGACCTTCTCGAACCCGACTACGTTTCTTCAATTAGGTGTATAACACGATATGAAAAATTTACTCCGTTGTCCTTGAAAGCCTTTTATCAAGGTTGACTTTAAGAAGCTAAACGACAACCATTGTCGGTACTAGATTGTTACTGGTGCCATAGCAACTGTCAGTAACGTTTTGATGGCAATTCAAAAGAAGTATATAAAACATTTTTTAAAGTTTTAAAATGTAAATTTGTATAAAATTTGTGAAATAATAACGAGTCCTTTACGAGTAACATTTGCATATCTATCGGGTTAATATATAGATGATCTAGGATCAATATTAAAGTTTGTTATAATTTGTTGTTAAGTTTATCCTGATTATTGTTACGTTTGATACTTTATCTTTAAGGTTGAACCGTGGTGTCCTAGGTTACCATGGAGACAAAATGGAATTATTCCCTCGGTGGAGCCGCCTAAAATCGTAAGCAAACGTTAAAAGAGGGTTTTGGTTAATATTATGGCCAGCACTTGTAAAACTGACATTCGGCCGAAAAATTAGTAGTTAACTGACAATTGGGGGTAATTGCTAAAAAAAACTAGTGTCGCATGGTTTGTGGCAGATTACGTTACCATGACTGCAGATTAGTCACGTTAAAAAGCCATTTTGCTTTCCCGGTAGCATGATGCTTACTTTATTTTTTCTTTCTTTCTTTCTTTCTTTCTTTCTTTCTTTCTTTCTTTTTCTTTCTTTTTTTTTTTTTTTTTTTTTTTTGTGGGGGGGGGGGGGGGGGGGGGTTGGGTTGCGCATTGGGGTATTTATAAAACCAGAACAAGAACCATAGCAGTGATCCCTATGCACGGTTGCGCATGATCATGAATATGGATACAACTCAAACAAATACTTTTATTATCAAAAGAATGACATGTGGTCTGCTGACAAAGTCACAATTTGAAGATCTCAAAAGCAATAGCATTATGTTTTCTTTACTCGACAGTCAGGGCTTCAAACTGACATCAAGGGGCTCTTGGAGCTACTAGATGATAAAGACTTTGATTGGATACGAATGAGAGCCCAGTCCTCTTGGTCCCAGTGGGTTAATGCTGCTAAAGGACTGGAAAAGAAGGAGAATCTTGGAGGTCGCAAACGACAACGTGTGAGTATCTGAAGAAAATACTTTGAATTAAACTCAAGTGATTGGCTGCGTTATCCAATAGAAGTTTTCCACCATCAAGTGCCCATCCCATAATACTGCTTGGGCTGCCTGTGGTATAGATGGCAGAACAATAAAATACCTATGCTTTTGGGAGTTGACTTCTTTCTCATGTAAAATTATTGTATTGTTCCTACACGTACCATCTAACATGGCTGCTGTCACGTGATGGTGCAAATCCTCTATAGTCCCCCTGACAGTTCCCTGCGCTATCTTGAAAGGTAGCCGTGCCTTTGCATCTAAGCGAAATGAACGGTGAGCTTGCAATGATAGAGACCTTTTTTGAACAAGTATTCACATGTCTCTATTATTGCAAGATCACCGTTCTTCTCGCTTCGATGCAAAGGCACGGCTACCTTTCAAGATGGCGCCGTGACGTGGCGTGACGTCAATCGTATGGAAAAGCATAAAGTTTATTCTCATGAGAATAAAAATCTTTTAAATCCAACTTTTTTATTTATAGCAAGATATTGTGTACAATTTCTAATTGTTTCAGGTGGGGCTTAATTCATGGACCTTTATTCCACACACGGCGGCATTAAACCGTATGAGCTTAATTTCAAGCACTTGAATGCGAAGCCACGCGTAGTGGAATCTTCACTATTGTTCAAACCAACATGGCTGCCGCGTGAAAAAGTCCCATTGAGCATTTTTTTTGCTTTATGTTATCGATTTTTGTGAGCAGTTGCACCCGGAAATACCTGACATCACAAATTAAAAGCTCTATATATAGTCTGTTGTGTGACCATTTCACTCCTATTTCTTATCTTTTTCTATATATCAATATTATGTTATTTTATGAACTAAAAAGGGTGTTTTTTCCTCTTAGATTGTTGTGTACTTAGCCGCTGTTGGTCATAATACCTTCATTCTCGACGCAGCATTCAAGGGGGGACCCCTTGGTGAGTTGGTTCAATGGGCCGACGTTATCTGTTCTCTGTACATACTGGGGCACGACCTCATTGTATCTACCAGACATCAACGATTCAAGAATGGAGAGTAAGTTGAACTTGACTACCTATATGCCTGCCGTCTTAATGCACTAGTGACTTAATTAAAGTAAGTCGCTAGTAGCCATTCAGAGGCTGAGGAATAACCTGGGTCGACTTGCCATTGCTGTGCGTCGTGGGACTGTTTTAGGGGACAAAAATTGACGCCATCTTGAAAAAAAAGTACCTTTAAAACCGTCCCATAATATGCACTCCAAAGGGCAACTCATACAGTCAAGTCAGATTTTTTTCTCGACCTGGAAATGGTTAATAACAGTCAAGCGGAAATAATCAAATAATAATAATGATAATAATAATAATAATAATAATAATAATAATAATAATAATATGAGGATGAGGATGAGAATGACGATGACGATGACGATGACGATGATGATGATGATGATGATGATGATGATGATGATAAGAAGTTAATGGTAAAAATAAATTTTATAAAATGATAAAAATACCAAAATGATAAAAAATCCGATGTATAGCTTTTTTCATAGAATTTTGTCCAAACATCAAAATGGCTGCGCATTAAAGGAAGTAGCAGCAGTGGATCGTATCTTTAGCGATATCACAGGATACAGGGTGCTGGGCTGGGAGCTAGGACCAACATTTCCATCTTACGGGTAAGACGATGGTCAGTACAATGAAACAGTTAAAAAAGGGGACTTTCAATTGCAAGTACACCGAATCTAGCCCATGATTTTGCCGTGTCAACAGCAACAAAAACTACGAGGGAGGCTAATTAAGAAAAAACTCTGCTGCATGACCTGAATCGAAACTGAGGTCAATGGGGGTCCAGATACTGAATGAATGGAGCATGTGGTCAAAGGGGTTTCAGATACTGGATTAATGGAACATGAGGTCAAAGGGGGTCCAGATACTGAATGAAAGGAACATGAGGGCAAAGGGGGTCCAGATACTGAATGAATATAACATGAGGTCAAATGGGTTTAAGATACTGAATGAATGGAACATGAGGGCAAAGGGGGTCCAGATACTGAATGAATGGAACATGAGGTCAAAGGGGGTCCAGATACTGAATGAAAGGAACATGAGGGCAAAGGGGGTCCACATACTGAATGAATATAACATGAGGTCAAATGGGTTTAAGATACTGAATGAAAGGAACATGAGGGACAAAGGGGGTCCAGATACTGAATGAATGGAACATGAGGTCAAAGGGGGTCCAGATACTGAATGAAAGGAACATGAGGGCAAAGGGGGTCCAGATACTGAATGAATATAACATGAGGTCAAATGGGTTTAAGATACTGAATGAATGGAACATGAGGACAAAGGGGGTCCACATACTGAATGAATGGAACATGAGGTCAAATGGGGTCCACATACTGAACGAATGGAACATGAGGTCAAAGGGGGTCCAGATACTGAATGAATATAACATGAGGTCAAATGGGTTTAAGATACTGAATGAATGGAACATGAGGACAAAGGGGGTCCACATACTGAATGAATGGAACATGAGGTCAAATGGGGTCCACATACCGAACGAATGGAACATGAGGTCAAAGGGGGTCCAGATACTGAATGAATATAACATGAGGTCAAATGGGTTTAAGATACTGAATGAATGGAACATGAGGACAAAGGGGGTCCACATACTGAATGAATGGAACATGAGGTCAAATGGGGTCCACATACCGAACGAATGGAACATGAGGTCAAAGGGGGTCCAGATACTGAATGAATATAACATGAGGTCAAATGGGTTTAAGATACTGAATGAATGGAACATGAGGTCAAAGGGGGTCCAGATACTGATTGAATGGAACATGAGGTCAAAAGGGGTCGAGATACTGAATGAATATAACATGAGGTCAAAGGGGTTTCAGACACTGAATGAATAAAACATGAGGTCAAAGGGGGTCCAGATACCGAGTGAATATAACGTGAGGTCCAAGGGGTTTCAGATACTGAGTGAATGGAATACGGGGTCAAAGGGGTTTCAGATACTGAACGAATGGAACATAAGGTCAATGGGTGTCCAGATACTGAATGAATGGAACATGAGGTCAAAGGAGGTCCAGATAATGAACAAAATAATGGAACATGAAGTCAAAGGGGCCAGATACTGAATGAATGGAACATGAGGTCAAAGGGGGTCCAGATACTGAATGAATGGAACATGAGGTCAAAGGGGGTTTCAGATACTGAGTGAATAGAACACGGGGTCAAAGGGGGTCCAGATAATGAACAAAATAATGCAACATGAAGTCAAAGGGGCCAGATACTGAATGAATGGAACATGAGGTTAAAGGGTGTCCAGATACTGAATGAATGGAACATGAGGTCAAAGGGGGTCCAGATAATGAACAAAATAATGGAACATGAAGTCAAAGGGGCCAGATACTGAATGAATGGAACATGAGATCAAAGGGTGTCCAGATACTGAATGAATGGAACATGAGGTCAAAGGGGGTTTCAGATACTGAGTGAATAGAACACGGGGTCAAAGGGGGTCCAGATAATGAACAAAATAATGGAACATGAAGTAACGCGCTTTTATTTATTTAATATGTTTTTTTCTACGTTTTTAAATTGTAGATGTAAATTTCTAATGCTGGACAGCTTTGGAACAGAGGCGGAATTTAATTATGCCTTTTACAAACCACAATTACGAAGATCTGCCTGGGGGAACCTGAATGCTAAGTTGAAGCAGTTTATGACGATGTTCCGTAAGGATCTTTATTTTATACTTATATTGCGAGAAATTGTACGCCATTAGAGAGTTTTAGATTGACTCTTTTTCTCCCCGCAAACGGCAAACGTGACCACGTTGTCATAGTTTTCCTGTATTTTACTTTACCTTTTACAAACCTTCTCACCAAAGACAAATATTCTTTTGTTTTTCTACTACTTGGACTTTTTTTACGATATTTTTAAAGCTATTTAAAATAATTTTTAAATGGTCAACTGACGTTTCACGTTTGCCGTGAACGTAAATCTAAAACTCTCTATTCACTAAGAATACCAAAAACTCATGACGGGGTTGAAACGTGTATTAGCCATACATTTCTTTTGTATGATGCTCCGGAATATCCAACTTCTTGACAAGTTTCTTTTCAATAAATTATAAAGTCATCAAAACTAAATTAATTATAAATATATATTATTTACCGGGCAGGGGGTCCGGATAGGGAAAAACTGTGCCCGAGGTCTTGAATATACGAGACCGAGGCCGTTAGGTTCGTTTTCAAGACCGAGGGCACCGTTTTTACCTATCCGGACCGACTATAGGACGGTAAATGACTTATTTATTTTTTTCTTGTATTTTTTTTTATTTACTTTTTTTGTAATCGTTTTGTTTTGTTGTTTAGCAGCAAAGGATACCGGACCGCGAGCGCGGGCAGATACTTACAAGATATCGCCCGCTCAAACAGCCAATCAGAACGCACGATTTTTTAGGATACCGGACCGGAAATGAATAAATATTTAAACTTTCAATGATGGTCGGCACCGAGCCTTTCGAAGCCGACCCCTCCCCCCCCCCTTTTATAGTATTTTACTGAATAATTGCTTATCAATTACATATGTTTAGTGCCTACATTTCTAATAGTGTACCGCGAATCCCACATGCATCAGGGGTCACGGTTTTAAAGTATTTTCATACTTCCATGGCACGGGCGTTTGTTGACTTTGATGGTTAAGCGGACTTGTTCGCGATATCATATGTTAACTCGTGAATAAAAACAATATCAAGTTCTTAACATGTCATAATCTCTATTTATTTTATGCAAGGCATGGCACAACTCTCGCTTTCTGATTGCTCGAGACTATATATATATATTTATATATCTTATAAAAGAGGGGTGAAACTTGCCCGCTGTGCTTTATACAGCTATTATAATAAAAATCATCGCTTTTACTAATTTTTCGCTAAACATATTTTTACCATCAGCTCACAGCCCCGATAATCTGTTTTTGGGGTTTGCTGTGCCAATGAAGTCCAGACCTGTACGACTCGACCAACCTGAACCTGAGAAGAAGCCAAAAGCATTGATTTATGGAAAGGACCATAATTACTACAGGGTTAGTTGATTGGTTGGTTTGTTGTGATCGCAGTAATTGATGCGGCCCAGTATTAGTTGTTAACTAGACGGGCGAGTAATAGGACGCTTTGCATCGTTGGGCTCTTTTAGGGGACGCTTTGTTACTTATGTTGGGTCGTTTTCTCTTGCTGACGAAAAGTGAAAAGTAAAAGAAAATTGCTAAGAAACTTTATTGTCTTGTTAACTTTCGTGATGCATAAAATGTTAACTAATCGATGAAGCGTCCCTTAAATCAGCCCCCAGTATAATGCAGTGCCGTAACCAGGGGGGAGTACAGGGTGCACGTGCACCCCCCCATAAAAGCTTAAGGTCCGCTCATCTATCTCCATTTGCTTTAAAATTGGTGTCTTTCACGGGTTTTTGAAAACCACTCTGACTACGCGAAAAACATGACAGTTGGTAATAAAAAAACGGCTACTAAAAACCGATCATGGTCCGATTTTATTTGATGTGCACCCTCCCTGTAAAAGTTCTGGTTACGACCCTATAATGCAAGGCCTTTTTTACAACTCTGAAACGGCTCATCGGCTAATTTTCGCCATTGCATTGTGGGGAAGATTCCTTGATTACCACAGCACTTCCTTTTTTTTTTTGTGCCGCTCGTTGGTCGTTCTTTTGTGATTGATCGATGTCGATATTGCTGCTGCTGCAATGTTAAGATCGGAATACACGAAGGGGCATCGCCTACAACGTTGCATGAAAAAGTCAGTTTTGGGGTGTCACAAGAAAAACCCAGACCGCCGGTAACGCGGCTAGGTGTCACCATGGTCGATGTTGCATTCGACGTTAGAAAGTAAAAATCACTACTACTTCTGCGACGTGGCATGCAACATCGCACCCATTTCATACCAACCACCTATCTCCTATTCAACTTGTCTTGAACTCAATATTTTATTTTTTCACAGGGTAAAAGAAAGTATTTAGACATACTGAACAAATATGTGGAGCTCCACTGCACGATCCCGTTAGAGGTGAATATTTTTGAAGTTAATCAAAGAAATAATACTCTAGGGAATCATACGTGGTCTGCATTACTAATATAGAGGAGTTTTTTTATTTCTATGGAGTGCAATTTGACACAACTGCTTGTTTTGAGGAGAGGAAGGCCTGGTAGGGTCACTAGACCTATTAGTGCAAGTCATCCATTATACTGAACAGTTTTGAACAGTATAGAATCTATCATTGTATCATTTTCCAACAGGACAAAAATATTCGAAGTACGGTTCCTGAATATGTTATAAACCACGGCATCGTTAACAACACTGAGCTCGTCAGAATACTTCAAGAATCGAAGGTTAGTTTGCAGCACAGAACTTTCGAGCCTTTCGTATAGCTATCGTAAACAATTAATCAGCTGAGTAAAAAATGAAGTGAAGTGAAGTGAAGTGAAGTGAAGTGAAGTGAAGTGAAGTGAAGTGAAGTGAAGTGAAGTGAAGTGAAGTGAAGTGAAGTGAAGTGAAGTGAAGTGAAGTGAAGGGAAGGGAAGGGAAGGGAAGTGAAGGGAAAAAAAGGGAAGGGAAGGGAAGGGAAGAGTGAAGTCAAGTGACTGAAATGAAGTGAAAGCATTTGTCATGAGAGCTTAACATAACCGAAAACTTGCAAGTTGATGTGATCATGATAATGTTGTGAAAAATAGTAGAATTACTGAACGATAGCATACTGTTTTTAATGCTACTGCAGGTTTTCGTCGGCCTTGGTTTTCCGTTTGAAGGTCCTGCACCTCTTGATGCTGTTGCTAATGGGTGCTTCTACATCAACCCAAAGGTAAAAGGAACCGTTTCATTTTGGTTAATAATATCATGGCCATTATATCAAGATCTATTTTCCTTGTCTTACTAACTCTTCCGTTTTTATTTTTCTTTAGATTAATCCACCTCATAACCGAGATAACAATGCGTTTTATGGTGGTAAACCGACTGCTCGCAAGGTAAGAGTATTAATTGATACGGACATTGAGGGGAGAGGTCCGTCTAAAGGGGTGCTCGTATCAAGCAGGCTAGTTTAAGAGTACATGCATGCATATCACCGGGACAAAGGAAGGTTCCCGGTTTTTTCCTCTCAATCTTGGAATGGCTAATGAGGCAGAAAATGTGCGAGATCGGGCGTTTTGCGGTTTTTACTGAAGTCAAATTTTTCAATCAATTATAGATTACTTCACAAAATCCTTACGCTGAAGATTTCATCGGGAAACCATACGTCTACACGATTGATATGAATAACGATACAGAAGTTGAAAATACGATTAAAGAAATATTAGCATCTAAGGTAAGCCAAGGCTAATGAGGTAATTTTGCTCCCGCGTGCGAGCGGAGCGTCATACTTAAGATACATTGGTAACCCGTAGACTTTTTCCCTAATTTTAATCTTTGCCTAAATTAAGTATAGTAAATAGCAGATATTATGGATGCTGCAAATGAGATGCATATGAGACAACAAGCATTTTCGTTGACCTGATAGCCTCACTTATATGATTCTTAAGCAAAAGAATATCTCATTGGGGGCTTAACTGTAATAACAGCTACTGTTCGAGCTTCCTTGGCTAAAACAATGGAAGCCCGCTTAATTTATATATTATAACACAAGTAATGTTTTACCTCCAACAGAATTCTCGATAACAAGTTCATGTCGGTTCTAGACGAATACAATGCATATATTGTATAGTGTTTACCTTACTCACCGTCCCGTTCACTATTACTAGAATGCTTTTGTTAATGATCGTTATACACTCTTGGGTGCAATGTTTTCCGGTTTCTTCTAAGTGTCATTCCCTAGAGTATCATTTCTTTGCTTAACGGTTGCGCATGATCATGAGAAGACACATGACTGGATGCAACTCAAACAAAGAATCGTATTTTCAAGAGAATGACACGTGGTCTGAAATGGAGAACCTTACGCCCAAGGTAAATACTAAAGGTGTATTGCTATAATTTAGACTTGTATATAGAGTTTCTCGAGCTGCGATTGGTCGAGCGACCTGTAATTCTGAGACGGTAATCATCGCTGGAGCTGATTTTCCAAAGTTTTCCAGATCAG
Organism: Actinia tenebrosa; assembly: GCF_029948245.1. Taxonomy (NCBI): domain Eukaryota; kingdom Metazoa; phylum Cnidaria; class Anthozoa; order Actiniaria; family Actiniidae; genus Actinia; species Actinia tenebrosa. Next base: position 6,474,339 of record NW_028292581.1, on the reverse strand, counting down.
AAGTTATACTAAAACATTGTTTATCATGAATTTCTACTTTTCTCTGATATTCAAGTCTAAAATTATACTAAAACAATTATTTCCCCCAGGACTCAGTGATTATGGTGATATTTACTTCGCCTCTCGAAGACTCGTGGCTCGGTAAATATTCACCGATAATCACTTCGCCTTTGTCGAATATTTGTCAATTAACACCATTTTCTTTGTGACTCCCAAAGGAGTTTCATCATTTATAAAAAGAATATATATATATATATTTGCTGACGTTTCTTTTTGAATTCGCTCCTAGGAAGTTCCTCATCTTCCCTTTGAATTTACACACGAAGGGATGTTGCAGAGAGTGAATGCATTTTTGGAAAATCTTGTGAGTAGAGCAATAAAAAAACGAATAAAAAGGGAGGGAGGAGGATGGGAGGGTGGCTGAAGGGTAGGGAGGGAGCGAGGGAGGGAGGGGGAATGAGAGTAGGGTGAGAGGAAGAATAAAATAAATGAATTAATGGAAAAAAGTATATATATAGTAAATTTTACATACAAAAAAGAGAGACGACGCTCTCTTGAAGTTCAATACACGAGTCCCGTCTACCTCTCCTAACATTCAATCCAGATTTATCTATGACGCTAAACCTGATGCCAAGTCCAGCAAAACCCCTGCAAAGTCTAACCCCACCCCCAACAGAAACGCTCGTTTCCTAACTACTGCCACGTAACTGTTTGTTTTGTAGGATTTTTGTACGTCAGGCCATCAATGGCCTCCCAAGTCAGAAATGAAAGTACTGATTGGTCAATTAGGAAAGTCTTGCAGAGACGTCTGTTTTGAAAAAGGTTTGTTACAAATTTTACAAGACAATTTTGGTTTTTTATCAGTTTTTCTTTTCCTGCAGAACAGGATCAGAAAGGATTAGTTGAAATCCTTTTATTGAAGATAAGATCATGCATGCTGTACTGCATTTAGGATTGCTGCCTTTGTTAAGAATGAATCACTTTGATTGGATATTCATCATTTCCCCCAGGTCTGTTATGTGAGCCTGCATTTTTTCACTTTCTGAACAACATTAAAGAGTTAAAAAGGTAAGTTCGTAGATAGAGGAGCGTGTTGCTAGATGTATTTGCGACAATCGTTTGCCGCACTTTATTGGGCGTCGGTCATAATAGAATCAAGCTCGAACTTTGACCATACCAACACACAGGGTCGAAATGTATCATTAGTGAGGGGTTTTGTCTTTTGACAATATTTATTTTTGACCTCCGCTGGTCCTAGGATGACCATATGAAATCGGACAATCCAGTTAAATCCATCTATTTTAATCTTAACTTTTGAAGTTTGAAAGGCTACATGATGTATATTCTATAAGCAGTTAGGATGAGTTTCCCCTGTCCCTTTCCTAAGCGTCTAAGCGTTTCCTAACGCGACGTAGCTTACGTGGGTACGTTGAGTCGGTTTTTAAAATCATTTCGACATATATAAAATGTTATTTTGGTGTATTTCTATTTGTTCATCTTCAGATCAGGATTCAGTTGTAAGGAATACAATAAAGAAGAGTCAATCTACGCGCCATCGTTTAACACCACTGACAAGAGCTGCGTCCTTCAAGACATGCCTTTACTGTACAGCTGTGTTTCTGAAGCTAAAGACACCGCAAGACTATGTCCTTGTAGAACGTATCAGAAAGAACAAGTAGCGTTGTACAAATAGACCGACCTCTTCAGCAATGTGATAGTCGTCCATTTTGAATTTTGAATTTGAATCAGTGGGACGATGGCGATTGCTAGATGAATCACACGCAACGTGCATGCTTCCAATAATAATAATGGATATATCTTCATAATCAATGGAACGATTTCGGCGATGATGCAAGCGTCACATGTTTTGACCCAGAATTCATTGCGGGCTTTAAATTCGTGCATCTGTCTGAGTTGAGCTTCGTTAGAAAGCCGTCGATCAACGTCAATCAATCAATTCAAGAATTTTTACTCAAATTGCCCTATTTCATAATGACGTCACAGCTTGTTTACATGGGGGACAGAATCACCGAGAACAATTTCGACAAAATCTTCTTTCTCTTCGAAAGTTTGGCTTCAAATTGTCCAGTTTCCATATATGTTATGTGTCAAGGTTTGTCCTTCGATATTAATAGCATTTTGTTATTATCCCCTCCCTTCTCTGTTTTGTAAATGCAATTTATTGTGTTTTTTCTTTGTGTTTTTGTCATTCTGTCCTCCTCTGGCGACCATGACCCTTAGCGTTAAAACAATAGACTGTTTTGATGTGACGTCATTATAAATTGGGCAATTAGATTACCTTGAACATCTCAATATTATTCATATACTTATAACTAGCCAGACAGGAGGAAAAACCTTTAAAGAAAGATTGAGTGAGTGAGCATTTTTAGTAGCTATTCGCTTCATAGCTATAATCACTGGACATATTTCATGGGACAAATACAAATAACGGTCTATGTTTTCACAACTTTTACCAAACGGAAGGGTTTAAATTGTCTCTTTCCTTTTTAGCCTTTTCATCTCCGGCCCAGATTTCCCCGCGATCAATGTTGATTTTTCTTCCGTCCAGTTGGATCCTCAGCTGTTTTGGAACAACAATTGTTCGTGGGGGAGGGGGAAAGGAAAGCATGCTACTAGAACCTCGTCAAAAGTTAAGATGGGTAATCAGGCGGTTATTTGAAATAAGAACACAATCGTAGCAATCCTAACGATCTCCCCTCCCCTCTCCTCACCCACCAACACTAGACCAAAAGTCTTCTCCTTGTTCCCTTGTAAGACAATAAGTGGGTGTTTTATTTAACATCCTAGATTGATGACTGACTTTATCCCCCCTCTTCCCGCTATAACCGCGCCAAAATCCTCTTCGCTTTTCCGTTGAAGCCCTTGAGTGCTTTTCTTAAACCGATTCCTTTTTTTGGAGTACTAAATGCTAACATCACCGTCACAGCTTAATTCTACTCATACTACTCACTATATTAATGATCATCTCAACACGAAAATATCCATAAACCAATCGCTGTTTTTACGAGTTTAAGATCTAAATCTTCAAGTACTTCTCTTTGGTTAATTTCCAGTTTTTTCCTAGTTATTCGTATTATTCTATGACAGACATGGTTCACTCATCGAAATGGGCGGCTTTGTCACGTACAAAGTCAATCTTGTGGCGTTTGACCTTGAGTTTACGTCTTTGTTTCCCGTTTATAATCAACGACACATTAGTTACGTATAACCAAAATGAATATTCATGTTATAACCATTCACTTTAGTTTTACAAGTGTTACCTTATTTGAATATTGTATCTCCAGGCTCCGATATGTAACTCCGATATGTAACCAGTCAGAGCATTCTTTTACTCCGACGAAGGACTAGCGTCCGAAACGTCAGTACGTTTTTTCATCTTTTCACGGTGTATGATTTACCTTTTCATCATTACTGTTTCATTACAAACACCGACGCAGCTCACACTAGTTTTTAGCTAGTTATATCTTTTCAGAGCATTCAGCAGTCCTGTAGCACTCTCACACCATGATGACTTCCGGCAGCCACCGGAAATAAAAGAAATCGTTTTTTCGCCAGATCGAAACCACCAAAAATTCGACCCAATTTTATTCTTCTTACATTATCCAACACTTTAAATGCAAAGATCAAGAATAAAGCTGTGGGATGACAGCGGAGACATTTCGAGGGATTACGAGTAAGTCAAGTTGGGCAATTTTTGCTCAGTCCAATCACACCTCCGCCAAGGCCGCGTCACAACGGAAGTGATGTGGTTTATTTTTAAACAGGGTATTTAACATGAACGTGTGACAGCATATAGTCATTAATTTCTGTTTGATGGATGGCACTGTTTTAAAATGTCAAAACGAAAGCTAGATGCTGAAGATTCAAGGCTTGAAAAATCACTACCCAAGCGACAGAAAACGAAATCAGTTCGGTTTGATAAAGCTACTGTATTTTATTTCCCTCGTCGTCAAGGGTTCGTGTCTGTGCCTTCCTCGGGTGGTTTTACTCTGGGCATGGCGAACAATCATTGTTGGGAAGAGACAATACACCTCTGTTCTTTGAACGACGAATTTATTACAGACAGCACCAAACAAGTCGTATCTATACCACAGAAAAAGAGAAAAATCCTCTTGAAGAAATCTGGAATCAAGAGAATTTTTAAGAAGGAGGAAAAAGATTGCATGGAAATAAGGCTTTCTCGAATCCTCTGTGGTTGTTCTTGCGGGGAGATGTGTGATGCAGAAACTTGTGAATGTTCATTGAACGGCATTGGATGCCAAGTCGACTACGGGAAATATCCTTGTTCTTGTGAAAAGAATAGCTGTAAAAACAAAAACGGTAGGAAACAGTACGACCCCAGTATAGTGGAGAGACACTATTACGAGACATTTACTCGACTCAATGGAATTGCTATTAATGTTGGGCTTGAACAGATATTGTGATGCATACATATTCAGTATTAGTGAATTTTTGATTTATTTTATGTTCAGATATATTCAATATGACGATGCCTCGAAGATATGAAACTTTATTTTGTCAATGGAAAAGACATTTGGTTATTATATGACATAACGAGCTGCAAGCCCCTGGGATTTGTACGCATTCCAATGTCTCGAGCTGAGAGAAGACAATAGGCTGCGGTTTCGAAAGGTCTAGAGATTTGACCCGCTTAATGACAGTAAAACGTCAACACAAAATAGATAATCCGTAATTTGAGTCATTCCATATTTGGAATGGATGCTCTTTTGGCGGCAAATTTGTACAATGCTTCGCGCTCGTTCCAAAGGGCTTCATTCAGGCGAGCATGATGATCGGCGCCAGATCATCAACAAAGTCGCCAGCAGTTTTTCGGGTTTTCAGTGAAAAATTAGACAATTCAAAAGACTGGTATTTGTTAACGGAGGATATATGTTGTAAAACTCCTTCAAAGTTCAGTGAGAATTCGATTTTTTCAGAGTTTGCTGCTGAAATCAAGGCGATCGACCTCAATGAATTGTACGACAGCAGCGGAAGCGCACTACCTCCTTCCATCTTCTATTACAAATCAAAAACACAGCCCAAAAAAGTATTTGTCGCTTCTGCATTTGGGCTGGTGTCAGGTCTCTTGAGACAAAACCATTTGTCCGTGGTTAAGGACTTGCCAGTAATTAGAAAGGCTTTGGAAGAAATTAATAAAATAGACCTTTGCCAGGCGCCATTACAAAATGGCGGCTCTTCATCTCCCGGCAAAACACGTCTTCCTCTCTCTCCGATTTCTCCCCACGTAACCAGTGGTCAACCTCATGACTTCATGCCACATTTAACTTCTACTCCAAAGAATTCGAGGACAGGACCACGACCGAAATTAACAAACATTTCTTCAATCGAAAACGGAGAGGACCTGCTTCCCGCCACGAAGAAGAGAAGGATAAGGGAACGAGCCAGAAATGTAATGGCTAAGGTGGAAAACGTTTGTGAAGAGAATAACGAGAGCCTTGGAGATATTCTTGCTGAATGCTGTGCAAGTGATCCTGCAACCCAACACTCAGATGCCCGAGAATATGTTCAGCGAGCGTTTGATAAAGTTTGCTCTAAAAAGGGTATACGAAAGGCATTTGAGCTTCTAACTTCTGACGAAGCTTGGAATGAATTGATCCAAACAATGAGAGTCGCAGATTGGAAGCTGTTGCTACTGAAACTCGAAGCAAGAATCTCTGACAATGGCTGGCAGACCTTAACCAATTTAACTCAGCTTGGACGATCTGGGGTAAGGTATCTTAAGCTTATAAGGCTTTAATATAAACTTACATAAAAAACCTTACATTTTTTTTTACTTTTCCCTCTATGCCTAGAATTCTTTAGACATACCAATCCTTCTGAACAAAAATCAGATAAAAGCTTATCGCTCGATGATATTCCAACGCATAAAGGATTTATTTGGTTTAAAGGAGATCCCTGCCAATGTCAGTGGTTACCAAGTTGATCTTCGATCAGTACTTATTTGGTGTGCCAGAGAAATGAGACTACATGGATGCCCCTCAAAAGACAAACTTATATTCAGTTTGAAACTAGATGGACGTCCTTTTTATGGTATGCCTTATTCAAGATGTATCTAATAACACAAGGGTGGTAAAACCCTATTGCAAAATACTCAATGTACATCTACTGAATGTTAATATGATGTTTGTTAGGTTTTTTAAAAATCTGCCAAGCTCTAAATGCACTTTGCTATTGGTGATTAATAATACAGCGTATAGGAGTTTAATTCAATTATTCCTATTTCTTCTAATAATATTTTTCTAATATTTCAGGTCGAAGGCAGGTTTTGGTTGCCTTATCACCCCTACAATCTCCACTTCTTCCTGTTCAGAGTTCCAAAGCCATATACCCATTAGCAATATCTAATTGTGAAGAAGACAGGTAAAAGTTTTGTGTTTCTGATGTTTTTGAGTCACTATTAGTCAGCCCTTGAAAATTTGTTCATAAATTATGATCAGCACATCTATACAGAAAGTTATGGACCTTAATAATACAAATAGTAATAGTAAATAAATTCCTTGTTTATACTAGAAATGATCTCAAGGAACTTCTTCAAGACCTCAACCATCAAAAAAGAGCTTTGAAGAAAGATGGTCTTCATGTTGATGGGAAACATTGGCAGGTTGAATTCAAAGGTATAGATATATTTTTCAAAAAGTTGTAATTATGACATTATGATAGTATGTATGAAAATAAACATTATTTTTTCATTTTTAGTCACACTGGATTTAAAGGCTCTTTATGTGCTACTTCAGAAAGAAGATGATGATGACTTTGAGTTGGGTGGTAGAGGTCTTGATGTAGAGTGCTGCTTTCTATGTCCAGCTGTTAGGGTGGGCAAAAACCATTTTTATCAACTCAAATTTTTTGCATAAAAGAGCAATATTTCTAATATTTAAAGTAAATTAATGGCTAATTTACGAGTCAAAACTGAAATATACCTTTTTCTATTGATGACTATTTACATGTACCATTTAGGTGAGTGTGCTTCTCTATTTATATATTTTGATCTAAAGGGATGTCCATCAGATTGTAAGATGAAAAATAGCAAATGCTGCCCAGACCATTTTGAGGGATCAAAAGCAAACATTGGAGGGTATGTATGCTATATCTAATATCAGTAAACTTCATAAGCATATATATGAGGTTATATGCCTTGTATTGTTTTGAATTAGTACAAACAAAGTATAACATTGGATAAAACACAAATATCTATAATAAATTATCTGATTTCATCATTTATTGGTGGAAGTCGAAATCCCCACTCAATCGGGATCAGGATGAAATAATAATGATTTTGTTTGGTTTATGTCAGGAAATTTATTTTCTAGGAGGTCCAGAATAGGGTCCAGATTGGGGTCCAGAAAGGGGGGGTCCATTTCAGGTGTCCAGGTTTTGCCCATTTATTGATAGCTTATATACAATACAGAGTTCCCACTAGATTTTGAGACAAGGGGTCCTTGGGACTCTCTGACATGTCCCAATGACGCACAGAGTTCCCAGAGCCTGCGTTCTTTTCAATATTTGTGCGTTTATATGGAAACTCTGCAATAGGTCATTTGCATTATGGCATCCTTTACTACAACTATCAGTATCCCTTGCCTGTATTACTCTATACATTACACTACAAATGTCATTCAAATATAGGTTCAAAGGTATTCGAGAAGATCTGGTGTTTCTTTTGGATGAAGAACTGACATCAATAACCATTTGTACTTTGCACTGTGAGCTAAGAAACACAGAACAGCTGTTGAAGTCATTTGGTTTAGTGTCATATAGAATTGGAGCCCTGGATGAGTACAACCAAGAGCTGAAAAAATATAGTTCCGAAACCTTTACTGGTAACAGAATTTCGATAAAGGCTAAACGTGGTCAAGATGCTTTAATGGCTGAAGACAGAAACTCAATTAAAGTTGTATCATTTTCAGGTTTGCTCAATTAATGCTATTGCTTTTATATAGCTTTGGGATATATCTGCATGACTTGAGTAATAAAAGATTTTCCTAGCATGCAGATGCTATATATATTTATATATATATTATCATATATATTATGATAATACATATATATTATTTATATATATGTATTATCATTCTCACTATCATTCTCACTATCATTCTCATTCGCTTCTTTATCTGTTTTTAACTAGGTGGCATAGGAAGAAAAATTCTTCAGAACTTCGAGTCTATTGTTGTTGCTGGGCTGCCTAAGGAAAAGCTGCGACAATCATTTCAAGACCAAGAAGTTGCAAAGGATACCATACTTGACAGCATAACTTTTTTTCAAAAAAGATTGGCTGTAAGTCTTTTTTCAATATCCATTTGGTAAATCTTATTAGAAAAGGTATCATAAAAAGTAGACAGTGGAATTGCAAAATGGTTTCAATACTGCAAACTAAATTATCCCAAGACAAAAGTGCATGTGGTTTGCTGTAAAATTGTATCAAGTAAAATAGATTATTGTTTGATTTTTTAGTTATATATAGTTTCTAAGGAATCCCATATAAGTAACTGTTAAATTAGTTTCTTAATTGGACAGGCCTTCTTGATATGGGTTTAATTCATTACTCAATTCAGTCTTAATTGGACAGCATGGAGTCCTATAACAATTTATACTTATATAAAACAATACTGCTAAAACTGCTGTGACCTTATGACTTTCAGTACATGCAGGGCTTAAAGACGAAAGGAATTTTTGTACGTGACTATGGCACACATGAGGAAGAAATTACCATAGAGGGTTCTGGTGAGCATAATAATCAAACATTTAATTAGGCAACATAAAGCAATGATTGTCTAATATTAACATTACTCAGTGGCGGATTTAGGGGGCTTTCATTGGGTGCAAATGAACCCCCCCCCCCCCCCAACCAGCTGGTACCCCTAGGCCAGTGTGTCGAGATTTGCAAAAATGAACCCCTCTCTTAAAATTCTGAATCTGCCACTGTTGCTTTAGTGAGATAGCTAGGTAATCTAGCTTGTTAATGACAAGGAAGTCCACTGATTGGTGCATCCAATTTTAACTCAGCAAGCATGCATGCATAGAATGACGTTTCATTCCATGGTCCAAAAAATAAAAGCTTGTTTAAGTTCTTCATGAATTTTTTCTAGGGTACTGGTATGGATCTTTAGTTAATAAATATTTTACTTCTCTTACTTTAATTGTCTTGCTGAATTTCAGCTGTTGGAAAAAGGATAGATGAGCTGATTGAGTATTACGATGACAAAAAGGCAGACATAGAAGAGAGATTCATACAAATTCATGACAGCCATAAAAACAAGAAAAACAAAAGGACAGAGCTGGAGGCCAGCTATTGTTATGAACTAAGCAGCTTTGCAGCTGAAATTCAACTTTATCTTTATACCAAGGTATTATTAATTTATCAGAAAAATATAAAAATAATCTTTTTGCACTTGACTTGTGCTGTTGTTGAATAGGTCAGTTATGACTTTCTTTCATAATCAACTACAATTGGTTTTATTTTGCTTGACCTTTTCATTAATTAATTGATTGTTTGTGTGTTGTAGGTAGCAAACAGCTTTAAAGAGATTGCCTTAACAATGCGAAGTAAATCATTTGATAGTAATGAGGAACACCTAATTGATATTTTTGATCTACAGGTATATCCAGTCAATAATATTTGCAACTGAATATTTTTAAAGATTTTTAAACAAAATTGATTGGAAGATCAGTTATTCAACATAAAGGAAAACCATTTGATTCTAAAAAATGTATTCCAAAAATAATAATTCTGAAAATGGGAAAAACAAATTGAATAGGAAATTTAGTAATGAAAAGGTACATAGTGTACCTCATTTCATAAATCAGATTTTTTTGCTAAGCTTAATTTGCTTAGCAAAAATAATTTGATATATTTCCTTTTTTTGTTTTCAGTGTAAAGAATGGGGCTTTCTGTTGCACTTTCTCTTTAACAGTGGGCTTGGCTGTGGTGATTATGGTCATATTGTCATAGAGCATGCTCCCATGCTTTTAAGAGTTTTTCGTTCCCTGAAAAACTATTCAAACCAAGGTCTAGAAGCAGCTCATCTTCTTGAAAAAGTCATCTACTCAAAGGCTACTTCCCATGATGGTCCAGGCTATGCTACTTCAAGTACGTTTATCTTAAATTTCTTTGAAGAATTTTCAAAACTTATTCGTTTTCTTAAGCAGAGTTTGATATTTTTGTTCTTTGTTGCAGTTTTCCAGGTATTGGTGCACACTTACGCAGCAAAGTTGCTTTTTATTCGGCTTTGTTTTCGTCAAGCAAAACTTAGTATTGAAAAAGGTAACTGAATTCTGATTATATGAATACTTGCTATTGAGATTCTGCTCATTACTACTTGCAGGTGGGTATTTATTAAGTGGTGTATTAAACTACTTTAATGGGAGTTATCACAACTTCTTTGTAGGCAAGCCATTTCATTTCAGAGGATGTGGTTGGCAGGTACCAAAACAAGATTTCTGGGATGTAGATGACAAAAAAATTATTTTTGCAATCGATATGCTGCTCAATGACATTCTGGGGGAAGACTACACAAATTACATCTATGAAAACAAGTGCTGCAAAGTAGATGAGCCCAATGGAAATTACAATCACCAAGCATGGGAAAAAAATCTACCACATGTAATTAGTCAATTGCCAAACAGTTTTGCCTTCTCCGGTGACAGTGAATGCAGTGACAGCATGGATCAGCAGGATGGACCATGTACTCCTGAAAGCATGAGCTTCACAGGTGGTATGCAGCATTATGTAATTATAACCAAAACAGACATGTGTTAAAGAACCCAGTAGTGTGTTGGGAGGGGGAGTGGGAGGGGGGGGGGGGGGGGGGAGGAGATTTTTGCTAGCAGCCCTCAGATTACCCTACTGATTCTGAAAGCAGAATCCTTCCACTTCACACTTCCAACATTTAATGTACTGTAACTAGAACCTTTGTGCATGCCAATACAATTATTTTTTTCAATTTTAAGATACCAGTACCCCTACAGATATAAATAGTAGTTGCTTCCCAGATCTGGAACAGCTATGGACTCAAAACAACATGACTCGTGTGGAACTGGCTACACTGACTTTACCTCCCATCAAAGCCATAGATTTGAACTCAGTCACAGAAGTTGTTGACCCGCAGAACCTTACATGTCCATGGGATCTTGACTTTCGCCCACCAAAAACTGTGGTTACAGCTCTCACTCACATGATTTCTGACTTAGAAAGTGTCATTGATGATGATTCCTGTGTCTGTGCTGTCAACCTTGGCTCTCATGGTGGGTTCAGAATATTATTTGTTAGGACTTTCTCAAATTAACATTTGAATTATCATCTATTACAGTGAAAAATGAAATCAGAAAAAAATTGTAAATTATTAAAGATATTGTCTTTGGCTCAAACTAGTTAGAAAGCAGAAATATCAAAAAATATTTCTCTTCAATCTTTAGTCATTCTGGCCTCAATGAAATAATTACACTCTTTCTAAGGAAAGTAACATGATAGTTTTGACATTTCTTATATCTCTAGGGTCATTTGCAAGAGCAAGCATTGATTTGTGGGACAAAACTTTTAAGGTTGATGAAATTTCCCGTGAGGTTAATTATGAACATCAGTGGCTTAGTGCTTCAACTCATAAAACACTAGCTATAAAAAATGTCCTTGGAAATTTACGCCCAGAACAGACTGTTTTGAAACATGATCATTTAAATCTCGATGCCACAGATGTGTCTTCACTTGTTGGGGAGAGGTATGTCTCTGGATTTTGCTTAAGTGTCGTGTGCCTTAAGTTTCTCGAAGAGGTAAAATTGCATGGAAATACTGGTGTGGTGTTTTTACCCACATTGACACAAATGTGGATATTGTCACTTGCAACCTCCAAGGAACTACGAGAGAAGCTGATAAACTACATAGCCATTGAGGATTTAAGGAATCTGTCTCTAGTTCTACTGCCACTACACGTGAAGCAATGCCACTGGGGCTTACTGTGTCTTGATGTGGGTTCCAAGAAGCTCTTCTATGACGATGGTCTTCATTGGGCACCACCGAATCAGGCTGTCGAGCTAACCAAGAAACTTCTGGATGCACTAAAGGAGATGTCCCTTGAGTTTCAGACAGGATTCACACAGGATTTCGAAAAAGATAAGTGGGATCTTTCTTTTACTCGATTTGCGATGCCAGACCAACCAAAAACTGGTGTTGGTTCTGGGAGTTGTGGTGTTGGAGTAATTTTGGCAGCTAAAGATATGTTCATTCAAAGAACATCATTGCCAACATTTTTCTGGACATTTGATGAAATGGAAAAACACCGAAAGGAGATACTGTTTAAAATTATCCAGTGGATGAAGTAGACAAATGTAACAACTCGGACTTTCAAAGTAACAGTTTTTAATTATCAATTTTTCCCCCGTGCCTTCCAGGTGTCTCGCCCGAAGGCAGCAGGATTACTAGGTGACTCGCCCGTAGTTCTGTGAAAAATTGTTAATTATGTTTCAAAAGAGACTTCCTTTGCTTTCTAGGTGTTTCGCCCGAAAGCAGAAGAAATACTAGGTGATTCGCCCGTATTTCTTTGAGAAGATTCTCTCATGTGAAACATTCCCTCGTGCCTTCCAGGTGTCTCGCCCGAAGGCAGCAGGATTACTAGGTGACTCGCCCGTAGTTCTGTGGAATGTTTCATAACTACCCAAAATGGCCCAAATATGCGTCTCAAATAAAAGCCTCTTATTGGGCAAAGTCAGACCTGGTTCCTTCACGTGGTGGGTGGTGTTATGATCTCTGTTTGGAGTCAACAAATGCAGGCTGGCGGTCACATATGTTTAGACTTAACAGCTACAACAGTGAGATCATCAATAACCTTTTTTTTTTTCTATTTCTTTCTTTTTAAAATAGGAATTACTAAAGTGACATCTTAGCTGATACAAAGTACAGTAAGTATCGTTACACACATAATGAACATATGAACGTCAACCACGTTAGGACATATCGCGCACATGAAAGACATGCACTCGCGCCTTCGTGTTTGAGGCTCGCGTTATCGATGCTAAATCACTATTGAAAGAGCCTTACAACCAAGTAAAATTCCACAAATCAAAGGAACGAATAATACTAATTATACTCGTGAATATCAAGATAAGCTTCTTTCCCAACTATCACTTAAATGGAAAGAAGTTTGAGCATAAGCATTCAGATAAAACAAAGGTCTTTTCCTCAATTCAATACACTTTCTTTTGTACAAAAAAACGAAAAGTCAGCTTCCCGAAATTGGTCTTATAAAGGTTTGGCCACCACTGTAGTTCAAGTTCTCTCGTAGCGCGTCCTTCACCTTCACTCACAACAATTTTACTTCTAGCTGTTGGTCTTTTAGGATTAGGAAGGTACGCTCGTCTTTTGGCAGCTTCTACAGCTGCTCTTGCGTCAAATTCACCCACGTTCTCGACAGGAAAGTCATTAGTTTCCTCATCATCTACGAAGGTAGCCGTTTCCTTGAAAGGTACGTATGTTTGGGCGCTGAGGAGATCGGCTAAAGATTGAACGTCATATAGTTTATAGGAATACCTTAAAGACTCTCTACATAAAATTGGTGGTCTTTTGTGGCTTGCTTTACGAACGCTATTTAGTTGTACATCTAGTAATTTGATGACATGTCTGAAATAAACTTCTGGCGTTTGATTGACGTCAACTCTAAACCATCTTCCTGTGAACAACAATATCAGTACGGTCATGGTCACTATAATTCAAGAGAGTGGATAATACTGACTACCGAATAAACTCTTTAACTTAGAGTCACCTACAGGTATGCATATCGATAAAAGATGGAATAAAACGTGCATAGCAACAAGCATGTAAATACAATCCCATACATATCTTTGAAGCGCCGAGGGCGGCCAATCGCTGCGAGAATTCCTTTGTTTTTAAAATTCCTTAGCAAGTCTTACTTTCATGTCCCTCCCCTACGTACATACTAGATTTAGTTAGTGACAAATAAGAGTGAGATGCCTGCGAAAAAAATAGACTCACCTTTGAATCCTGGGTTATGTGCCCCATTTATCCTTTCTGTGACGCAAGCAAGCCATTGATGATAATGTTCCTCTGCAGCGTAGTCCTTCGCCATTAACTCAGCTGTAGGTATAGCAGCGGTCAATCCACTGGCATCCAGAAATTTTGGAATGAAAGCATTGATAACACCATGTCTTTCTAATCGATGCTTTTTAAGGCTCTTAGTATTCAAAAACTTTCGTTCACAAACATCACAAGCAACTGATAAGGACATCTTGTAGCGTGAAAAAGTTAGAAAGTCAAGCGTTAAGCGCTGGGAAAACTGCCGCGTTTGTTAAAGCTCAAAGCCAGGGCGCTCATAGGCCAGTGATTGCGGCCAGAGGCGGGTGGTCTGTAATTAGTTTTAACGCCTTTATCTGTTTTCACAGCCATTCTCAAATTAGGCCGGTAGTTAACGTGTTTAATTATCTCGATAACAGTGTATCAGTTAATTAGTGTAAACTAACCCCACTTGGTGAATTAGAGCCTTGACAAATAGATAAAAACTTTGTTCAAATCAAAATCCAAGTTCTCTATATGCTAGATCTCTCGTTCGATTCCACTCTGTTTAAGTAGTTATGGATATTGTGCAAAGCGATAAAGCCGTTAAGCGATTCAGGAGACACACTAAAGAAGAAAGAAAACAAGAGAAAGTCCGGCATAAGGCGAAAAAAAGAGAAGAAGAAAGGAGAGAACGTCTTCAGCTTAAGTCAAAACTAGTGAGTAGCATTGGCATTCAAACTGATCAGGTAGCGTCAAGTCAAATTAAGTCGAGGGGTGCACAAATGGTTATTGCGAGCCGTGAAAGAAATCCCAACGTCGTAGGAAAAGTAAATACTCAAACAGCAAAGCCTGTCGTCGTTTCAAAGCCGGCGTATAAAAGTGCACCACTAATAAGGAACCAAGACTTGACCAAGCCCGCGGAGGGATATCCAGTGTCGGTAGGCGAGGGGAGCTTCGGTACATGCGAGTTCATGTTTTATCGAGGAAATATTCCAGTGGTTGTTAAATCGTACAAGTCTCACGTTTCCCGGGATGAAGTAAATGCAGAGGCTTCATCACTCATGGAATTGCAAAAGCCAAGCCCTCATCCATGCTTGCCCTTACTCCTGGGAATCCATGTAGCTGATAAGCCATACCTCCTTGTGACTCAGTTTCACGGAAATGGGCAAACAAGCCACACTGTATCAAGTGCAATCCGGGCCTCCCTACTGGAATCGGGCAGGGAGTGGTATCTTTTCCTTGAAAAGCTCGTGAAGGCAGTTTCTTTTATGCACTCTAAACAATGGCTACATAATGATATTAAGCACAATAATGTAGTTTGTCACTTATCCCAGAAAATTTGGCAGCCGGTTCTGATTGACTTTGGAAAGAGCTTGAAATTTGTAGATGCAAGGAAAACCTCAATGAAAAGGTGTCCCAAAGATTATCCTTGGATTGCGCCCGAAATCGTAAAGGGGGAAGCAAGAAAGAGCATCGAGGGAGATGTTTTCTCTCTTGGATATCTTATGAAATACGTAGCCCACAGGGTCGCTGAGTGCCGCAGTGCACATTTCTCAGATTTGTACAACAAATGTATGAGCATCATTCCTTCTCACAGGCCTTCACTACAATTTGTCGCTAGAGAACTTCACGAATTCACGAAGTTACCACAGTAACAATTAGGATGTACATAAGTACAATTGAATATGTGGACCGTGTGGCACTATGAAATACATGGACTAGAAATAATGATAAGTCATAGTGTTTAGAAAGGAGGTTATTCCGGGCGAAAGACCCTTGGAAATAAATTCGGAAAAATCAATTTCCGACCACCTCGCTGGGATTCGAACCCACGAAGTACAATTGAATTCGATGGGCCAAGGAATATGGAGTTGTGAAGAAGTTCATAGCAAAGCACAGACTGAACTACGAGTAGTTATCTCTGTTGTTTAATTGAGGCAAAAATTAAGGTGAAAAATGTCCTCGATTTAGTTTTCAAGTAATGCAGCTTTTCATTTTTATGGGAGCCAGTCTCTGAATGACTGTTTGAATCATTATACTTTAATTGTTATAATACTTAAATTATCTCATTAAGCCTGCATATCCAACAACCTAACAGTATTAATGAATGGTTAAGTAATGCTTTCTCCAGCCGAAATTGCGCTAATACATGAAAATAATTGTTCCGCATCAAAATTAATACAGCTTTAAAAGAATGAATATACCATAATGCATACTGAAGAATGTATTCAAAGATTAAGGGCATTATAGGTCTTTTCATTCGAATATACAGATCTAAAGATGTCGCTAGTATATATCTTGTTTCAGATGTGAGCACTAAAAGTATAACCCAAGTAAATATTAACTCATTCACTTTAGACATTTTTACGTTTATTGTTATTTGAAAGAGCTGTATACAGATAGCTTATCTTTTTTTCTTTTCTTTTCAAATATATCTCGGATATCACTTGTGGATTGTTGCTGTTTTTGTTGTTACGTAATTTTTTGCGGGAATTTACTGAGGGTTTAGGGTATCTAATTAGACAGCGCTGGACCCCGTTAGTACACATATCAATCAAACCCTACTCAAGGTTATTTGCTTAGAAATGCCGTCGTCTATTGTTTAGTTCGGCTAAGGAATTCAAAGAAGCCACCAAATATTGGAAACGCGTACAAATCCGAGGGCCTTGCAGCTCGTTATGCATTATGTTCTGTTTTTCCGAGCAACACAACTGTCCAAATACATGGTGTTTACAAGCAACGCAACGCCGGTCAAACACAGGGCCATAAATTTCACAAATATGGAAATAATGCTGAACATTTTGATTCCAAATTTCGATATTATTTTCGATTTTGTTTGGAAAAAAGAAGAATCATATTTAAAAATTATGATATTTAAGAAAAATAATGATTATAATTCTGAAACTACAGTATAAAAGAAAAATAAAATACTATAAATGCGCACGACATTAATTTTGAGTCACGCGTCACGCATTCCATTGTATTACAGTCATACTTACTTGTGTCCTTGACCTCACCATTGGTTAATTTGAAGGTGGTGACGTAATATTATACGGAAAAAGCTATAATACTACGTAAAAAATTACTTATGGGCGAGTCTCGTAAAGGAGGTTTTACATGTAATATTTTTCAAGTGAAATCATGACGAAATAAACCCTTTCACGGTTTCCGACGCCATATTGATTGGGGGGGCAAAATTACTAAGGAGCTTAGGGGAAAGAGATACGTTTTTCGTTATATTTCCTTTCTGAGGTAAATTTTCGAGACCAAACTTTTTCTGTAGATGGAGAATCCTCTGTTTAATATTTTGTGTGCTGTTATTGAGCCGATGGAGCCAGCATAACACTGGTGCATAGAGAGACGGAGGCTTTGGGTTTTGCGATCATACTCGTACTCGTGATTCAATTTGACCGTAAAAAAATCTTGCCTCGACAAGAATGACTCGATCGGCTCAAAAACGTCACAAAACATTGAACAGGAGACACTCCATCTACAGAAAATGTTTGGTCTCGAAAATTTACCTCAGAAAGGAAATATAACGAAAAACGTATCTCTTTCCCCTACGCTCCTTAGTAATTTTGCCCCCCAAACAATATGGCGTCGGAAACCGTGAAAGGATTTATTGCATTAGCTTTTATCCCCATGCATTTCCTATTTTTTGGAAAAAGGCTTCAAAGGATGACGTAGGTGCTAATTGAAATAAACCGATCCGGTCACAGGTCAAGCTTGGTTTTTTTGGTGTCATGTAATAAGGAAATGTATGGGGATTCTTCAAAAATTTTAATAAAATCATTGAAACGTGAAATAAAGCCTCGAAATTTTACCCGATCATTGAGAAATAGCACTGTATAAACAAACGCGGCCTATTCAGGATAAGCTTGATTGATGAATAAAAGAAAGTGAAATTTTTCGTGCTCTGGATATATATTGGTCAGCGTCAGTGTATTTTATGGATATTCCTGAAGGCGCTGCATTGTTCCAAAAAAATGATGAGGTCAGGAGGAGGGTCATCACGGAGCATAGTAGCCTGTCTACAGCCCGATTACGTCTTAACAAGAGCTGAAAGTCAGGCTGCACGCAGGCTATGAGCCTATTTAGCTGACACGAACGGAAGAGACATTTGCTAAAAAATGGCTGAAGCCGAAAATTCCAATATCAGTCTGGATATTTTCCATTTCTAGGTGGTGATCTACGCTAACCAACTACAGTACCAATATTTTTGAGTCTAAGCACAGGTAGCCCAAGCTTGGTTTCTGTGGTATCCTATTATAAGGAAATGTATGGAGATTCATCAAAAATTTCAATAAAATCATTGAAACGTGAAATAAAGCCCCGAAATTTTACCCGATCATTGAGAAATAGCACTTCTTTGGCTCTGCGTGGTTATTTTTTGAATTTAGCCCACCAGTGGGGGAAAAAATCTTAAAACGGGCTAAATTCAAAAAATAACCACGCAGAGCCAAAGAAGTGCTATTTCTCAATGATCGGGTGAAATTTCGAGGCTTTATTTCACGTTTCAATGATTTTATTGAAATTTTTGATGAATCTCCATACATTTCCTCATAACAGGACACCACAGAAACCAAGCTTGGGCTACCTGTGGTCTAAGTTCCTGATGCATGATGATTTAGTGTCAGTAACATAGCACGGGTGGCGAAGCTGTAAGAGCGCTCCTCTATCATGTGAGTAGGGTTGCTTGTTGGTTCTCTCCTGTGCTTCGAACGTTTTCCGTGTTCCCTCGTCTTTCTCCCTCTGTAGAAATCAACTTTTAAATTCCAATTGGAATCCAATGGAAGTAGAGCCACTCTTTGGAATCCACTGTTAACCCCATTATTATTACTATTATCATCATCATTATCACATTTGATGGAGGTGCAACGATCGACGAACTACCTCATAATGGAATCATGAGGATTGGTCTTGCCGTCAAGTAGCTTGCTAATTCCGCAAAAGGCGGAACAAGAAAATATACAGGGAGGGAGAGCAATCAACTAAAACTTCAGCTTTAATTAGGAACATGCCACGGTATCTGATAAACCTCAGGATTCTCTCCCCGACTTAAATCCCTTCTCAGGAAGTGTGCATGGCTAGCGAAGCATGCACCGGTGTGCATCCATGTGTTAGCGGCATGAATGTTTGATGCGATGCCACATGCAATTCGGTGGGATCCGTTGTAATGATCTTTGTCTCCGCGGCACAGCTGTGAGGGAATATGGAGGAGGGGGAGGGGAGGGGAGGAGGGGGAGGGGGAGGGGAGGAGAGGAGGAGAAGAGGACAGGAGAAAATGAAGCCCTCCCTCTTTCTGATGGTTTTACCCTCTCGGAACACAGGCTAACAGGCCATTTATCTCGAATCCTAACGGTGCAACCAAATACGTTGAATCCCTTCACCACATCAAGTACGGAATGAACCTACATCTTACGCATGCAATCTCAGTCAGAATTTATAATTACTTAGCTATAGGGGTAACCAGTTTCAAGCAAGGTCCTTGCAATTGTCCCATTGATCGTATTCAGACACGCGATTTCCGCGTTGTGCGGATCCACGTACTGAAACTACTATGACGACAAGAGACAGGAACATATGGTATCTATTGACGTGTAATATTGGTATTACTTTAAAAAAAAAAATGAAATGAAATATTATAGTCAAAGTGAGACAAAAACGAAAACCGGCGACAAAATTAAGCTCCTATTATATCATGGGTTAAGTATAAAAACGGCCATTCTATAACTATTAGAGTTCTGGTTTGTTTTAAAATGGCTGATTGCCATGTTTCAAGGTCAGACAGGAGATTATAGGCTATAAATGCATGATTAGAATGAAAGACAGCATAGCTGAAATATTCTTCTGGCTACTCAACCCTCCGCGTATGACAGAAATCTGGCTACGTTCCTGAATTGTCCTTTATCTCGTGGTTTCGATGCATTAGTAAACGGTCACAAAACCGAAGGCGGAAATAAATCAGTGGAATGATACGTCATACAAGCCGGATGGCAACTCGGGAGAAATAGAAACTGGGGTTTGCTTTTCTCCGACATTGGGAAAATATTGGATTTGATTCGCTGGAGGTGGACTGAGATTAGCATTGGAACTGATACTAATTGAATCGCTGAAACGAAGCGGAAATGGCTTTTTCAGGGTTTTTTGGGAGGGGGGGGGGGGGGTTGGTAGGGGGTGCGGAGGTCGACAAATGCAGTCAAACTGACACAGTCGTTGATTCTGATCGAGTAGGCGCGTCATTCTAACAGCCGCGCGAAGTCTGTAAATGTTGAGAAAAATTAATTCATTAGGCTAGACGATCCAACAAGAGAATGATAATTTAGGCTCCATGTTACTTCCGTTGGTTAGTCGACCATGTACCACGATGTACTACTCCAATGCGTTCAGTCCCTTGCGTCAGACGCTCAGTACATACACAGGAAACGCAACTGGATCAGTTGACCTAAGGAAAGATTAGATCAGGATCATTCTTTCACCTTTTCTCGCTTTACTCTTAATCCCGATAGGCCAATCTCAGCCGGCCTGTCATGAATAAGCTCTTGTAATTGTGCCCGAAACATGTACATATTTACATAAAACTAGTTTGTGATTTGTTGTTGGTCATCCGATCAAGAACATGACAACATTAGTATCTCAAACGCAGATAAATATTTGATTAAGGCAAGGGTTTATTAAAACTCGAATGCCAAAATTAGAACTCTTTCTGTGGTACCCAATGCGACTGATTTGAGGTAAAATAATTCATTGTCACAAGTGAAATAACCATCGTCAAAACGGAATGCGAAAAAAGATAAATAAGTTGTTTTGAGATCGAAAGAAGAGATCTAGATCTCGCGCGCTCAAGACTGTCCGCGCGCAACCCTACGGCCTGATTTGAGTAGGTAAATGAAAATCAACAAAGCGAAATCATCAACATTCATAACTACCCCGGGATAACTACATTAATAACCATGATAAGGAAAAACATAATCGTAATACAAATGAACGGCTAGCATATGATAGCTTTATAGTTGTAATAAAGTAAGCATTTACAGAGTTTTCTAATGAATAAATTATCGTACGTAACATAAGATCAACGCCATCATGTTTCACGGACACGTGACGTATACTTGTTGAAGGCCTCTGGGTAAATTCTTGGCACTTTGTTACAGAAAGAAAGGCTATCATATCAAGTTTGGTGTTAGAAGGCAGGCTACTTCTTGCACAAATCTTTAACTTTCTCGTCCATAAGCCACGACAACGCAGAACCGAAGTGTGAACACAAAAGCCTGAATTTCTGGAGCACTTTTTGGGTTTGTTTACAACAAGCGTCGGCCATTTTCCAAGAATCCACGTACGTACGTCAGAACTTTATTATAAACTCAAAATATCCACACTTCCTCTTTTCCAAAACTAAATTATTCGACATGGAAATACTTATCTGAGGTAGCATTTCCGTGGTTTGTTAATCTTATTCGTCTGCTAACGAGTTACTCAAGACCTCAAGAAACTCTGTGGAAGCTAAATTTTGTCATACGAAAGTTGTGGACCAAGCTTGGGGCCTTCGTTTTACTTTGATTTTATTAAAGATCATGAACTTTTCTTCTCTATCACTTATTGATAGAGGGGCTTGCTCTTGGCGGAAATAAAGGCTTCTAAATGGCCACAACAACGACTCAGCTCCGTAGAGACAATCGTGTGACGGCGAGAAAAGATTATGATTATGAAAATGTCAGTCCGAAGTCTGAACGAAGGTCGAACTTGAACGTAGAAGTCAAAGGAAAAAAGACTACTGTCCCTACTGTACGTTCACACAAGGATGAACATTCGGTCAAGTTCCCATACTCTAAGTTTGCTGTCACTCCAAAAACGCTTCTTCATTCCAACGCGAACTCAGCTATTCCAAAAAGTATAAATTCAACGATAACATCAAATGAAGAGGAACTTGGGAAAAAGCCTGTCAAAACTGTTGTTAACCGAAAGAATTCCGAGCAGGAATCGAATAGATTGAGTGTCAGCAAACTTAAAAACATTTTTGATTCGCTGGCACCTAATGAATTAAGCTCCTCCAAGCCACCTCTAAAGCCAAGGCCAAAGTCAGACGCTATCGTGAATAAGGACCAGGATAAAGACCAAGCGCATGGACCGATAATAAACCGATGGTCAGTGCCTAGGTATGTCAAGAAGGCTTCATCTTCTGAAAGTAGTCAGAATTATAAAATCTACGTGACCGAGGGAATCGCAGCGAAAAGAGCCAGGTTTGAATCCCACTCGAATGAAAATCTTCCCTGTGTCTTAAAGAAGGGATTGTCTCCTAAATTGTCTGATTTGGTTCCAGAATTAACCGAGGGAACTCGATCTAGGACACGATCCGACCCTGGTCTCAAACCTAGACGACGCGGAGAATATAAACAGAGGAGTCTTTCAGATGTAGGGCAAACAAATGGGGAAATACAATTTTTTGAGAAGAGAAGATCTTTTGATGATTCGGCCATTGGTAAGCCAAGATCGCTAAATCGCCTGTCAAAATCCAGTAGTGTGGAGATTTTGGATGTCAGCGAAAGCATTAGAGAAAGTCCAATGATTACTGAAGAACCACAACAAAGCAAAGTATTTGATTCAGTCGAATGTGCAGCACCTATAGCACTTGATGATTATCATGTCAAAAATGGTGAGACTGTAGATGATATAACAGAGGGTGGTAAGGAATCCAGGATTGATTCAGGGATTTCTTCATCGATGGAAAGTAGTGAAGGAAATTCTGAGGAACTACAAAAGGAAGAACTTGAAGAAGGACATATTCTGCATGAAAGGAAACATGTTGAGGCACATGAGAAGAAAGATGATGACCCCAGAAAGCACAGTCATAAGCAGTTTATAAATGACTCTCTGGTGTATGGCAGAGCAGGGGAAGTACGAGAAGCAAACTGGATTGATGAGGAAGTACCGCCAGACAAACCCAACGATCCAACACCAGTGTATGTAGCTCCACATATGAAAAAGGAAAAAAGTAATACAGAGGTTGATCGGGATTATGGCAGTAATACAAAGGAAAAGGTTGCGCATGCAACTCTTGATGATGGTGCAGCATCATCTGATGAGGAGAGCAATGGCAGTGTCATTGAGCACAGCTCCCCAGAAGCTGATTCCCAAGATATATCACCAATTTCTTTCCTCTATGAAAATAAGCCTCTGGTCTCTGCTTTAAACAAGAAAGACAAATCTAAATCTAGAAGCATAAAGTTTGATGATACTGAACCAGCCAAATATTTTACCTATAGTGCAGAGGAATATGATAGAGCGAATGATGATATTGATCCAGTTACGGCATCAGCAGAATGGGAACTGGAAAAGAGGGTAGAGAAGATGGATGTATTTTCAGTGGATTTACAAAAAGGTAAGATGATTTTTAATATAGATAATCAATATAACAATATAGATTACTTCTGTAAATATTGTACATGTACCTAAGATTATTATTTACAACATAGGTATTTTTTTTTGTATTTCAACTCATGTGTTATGCACAAATTAATAACAAACCTAACAATGAATTAGAAGGACATTTCATGCAAGGAACTGAAATTTCACAAACAAAAGAAAATCATAAAGAAAATCCTTGGTTATTTATCCAAGGATTAATGTTACAAAAATAGAGATGAATATGCTGGATGCCCTTTGAATATCCTTAAATTAATCTTGTCTTACATCTAAAAAGAATATAACACAGCACTCTATATTCCTATAGCTGCATGGGTATTGAGTTGTTTTTGTTTTGCACTTATATGTGTGTGTGATTTTCGACTTAGTATTTATGCTCCAAGAAATCTATTGTCATTCATTCACATCAGTCCTATATTATAATCCCCTTTTAGCCTTCAGTTAAACACATATTTTGGTCATATTTTAAACACATATCTAGGTCATTTGAATTGAAATTTTAGTTCTTCTGTCCCGTAAAAAAATTTGGTATCTTTTTATCTGTGCACAACATGAAAATATCAATTGTCGGAAAACATAAAATTTGCTAAGATATTAGAATTTGCATTTATAGTCATTAAACTGACAGTTTTCAATCATTTATTAAGTTGGTTGGAGTGCTTTAAGTCTATGCTGAAAAATATATGTGCTCTAAAAATATTCTACAGTCTATGTGTTAAATCTTGTACAGGAATACACTTAGTGAATGTGTTAATGTACATATACAGTATGTGTTTAATTTTATTTCGTCGTAAGTGCATAAAAAGAGCTGACAATTGACAATTAATGAAATATTCTAGAGAAATCTAATATAGTTGATTCAATTTCAGTTCTAGTGATAAAACAGTGTTTTGGTCATAAAATTTCTTAATCCTAAATACAGTGTGGAGCAAATATTTTCAATTTATTATTCTCAAATAATAATTTAATTAAAAAAATTAGACCCCTTTGATCAAATTGGTTATTTTTATTCCATACATTATGTTTTTTTTTTTTTTTTTGGAAATTATTTTCGACTTTGCTATGCTCCAAGTCTAAAAATTTGCAAGTCAGAAATGAAAAACATTGTTATACCAGAAAGGAAAATAGTAGTAGGATTTTCATTGAAAGCATTATCATAATAAAATAGAGAAAGCCAATATCCTTAATTACATAATGTAAATTTTGATGACCTCATTTCCTTGGGCCAATGCTTGGTGTATAAACAATCAATCCACACACACACACACTTTAATTATTTGGCTGTATTACCAATAGCTTAAGCTTTCAATAGTCACGAAAACTTAATCATTGTAATATTGTGAATGTATATATATATAGATGAGAATATGTGGACTGCATAGCACTTTTGAAATACATGAAGATATAGGAATATAGATTTAGTTATAGTGCTTGGGAATGAGGTTATTCCAGGCGAAAGATATATATATATATATATCAACTATACATGCAGAGCTTTCAATAGAAGGCAGCAACCGGCGATTTATCGCCGGAAACTTCTGCCTAAACTGCCAGCTATTTTTGACTTAATAGTTCACATAATTAATAAAAAAGGGCTCTAAAATTCCATTTATTGCCCCCTAATATTTGGGAATAACCTGCTTACTCCAAAAAATATTGAAAGCACTGTACATGTAATTTGACTTTCTCAAGATAAAAATAAAAACTACCTTTCAACAGTGTATATCATGTATATAATACCAATAAAGAATATATTTTTTCAGTTAATTCTCCTAAATGGATTTTTGGTTAGTCATAAAAATCTAGAATTAGATCTGTCATTCTTTCACTTTGTAAATTTTTAAGTGGATCTCAGAATGAGAGGACCATACGTACAGTATTTATGTTAGATAACTCTTTGTGATTAATATGTCTTTACTCTTTTTAAAGATGGCTTTTTTTAGAATTACAAACACCATCCAAAAATTATGAACTCCATGGATACTTATATCATTGGTTCAATTTTATCGTATTTCTTGTTTGTCTTGCTTAGAGTTACATACAATCAAATATAGTTAATATGGTCAAAATCCCCAGTGGTGTTCTACATGTATTACATATACCTGCATGTATAGACTACACCAATTTTAATAATTAAGCAACCCAGACAACTACTTTTAATTTAAGGGTTTTTGGATTCTGTCAATTAAATTTCCAACGGTTTGAGTTTGTATCTTTTGAATGATGGAAGCCAAAAACCTAGACAACTTGAGCTGAGTTGGTTGCATAGCTATGAAGATGAGTGTACAGTAATATTGTTTAGTCTCATAGAAATAAATAGATTCAATAGAAATAAAACTCAACAAAAAACCAGCTGCCTTTTCATTAGGTTTCAAACGGGTTTCTATAATTTTTTCTATGATATTTGATTACTTATCCTCATTCTGACACACATTTATTAAGGTTGTTAGATGTAACCTTACAGAGTTTCATTAAATGTTGTAAATAAAAGCTAATATTTGCATCAGAAGTTGTCATTCACTATTTACTTAATCTATGGATGCAATTTAAGTTTTCTAGAGTTGTATGTACAGTTTAGACAATAACAGACATGGTTTGAAATTCATTGTGTACATAACTTGAAACATTACTATATACTTCAAATGTACGGCTATGACTTCTTTTCACCAATATTTTGCAGTACATTTCAAGAGAATACATATTTAACTCCAACTCAAAACAAAATGGCGTTCTTCATGGCAATGTTTTGTCCAGGACTCTAGGTGCGCAGTCATTTAGGGATTGATTCTTTTTCAAGTTAGAAAATCATGCATTGCGTGCTTTCCGAGATCACCTGGTAGGGGTTGGCACTGACACTGGTCATAATAATCATTCATCTTGACCAATCATGTTGTTTAATTTTTCTCTAGATGAAAAGGGGCTTGGATTAAGTATTATAGGACTAGGGGTCGGCACAGACACTGGTCATAATAATCATTTATCTTGACCAATCATGTTGTTTAATTTTTCTCTAGATGAAAAGGGGCTTGGATTAAGTATTATAGGATTAGGGGTCGGCACAGACACTGGTGTTGAGAAACTGGGGATCTTCGTCAAATCGCTAACAGGAGGAGGCGCAGCAGAAAAAGATTCAAGGTAAAAATTTTAAGAAATATCTACAGTAGGATGACGTGATAATTGAACAGTGTGGTTGGCATCATGCTGCCATATGCTGTTAACTAGGAAAAAATGCGTTAGAAAACTTGGCTGTTGTGAGAGCATTTTATATAAGAAAGGAAAAATGAACTCAAGTGACACCAAGCAATACTGTAAGAATAGTTTACTGTTTGTATTTTAATGTGTGGTCACAATGACCGCAACCACTTGAAGAAAGTTAGCCACTCACAACACGAAGTGAAAACAAACGAAGTTAAACTTGAACCAATCAGGAACAAGCAGCAAAGACTAAAAATCTGTGAAAGGACCTACAGATGTCATTAACAACCATGGAAATGAGTGATTTGATTGGCTGAGGTCTATTTGATACTGGTTTTGCTCTCGCCTGATTGGCTAAAGTTTTTTATCTGTATCTGCACAGTAAACAACTGTGCATTAGTCTCTAAATTATCGTGAAGACACTTTATGTATGATGTCGTTGACACCAGTGACAGTGATGATAGCAAAACTGTTATTATGATTGTACGGTGTATAACAGTTACTATCTTTTTCCCCTTTAAGAATCCATGTTAATGATCAGATCATTGAGGTGGATGGTGTGTCATTGGTTGGTGTCACACAGATGTTTGCTGCACAAACCCTTAAAAACACAAGTGGAGTTGTAAGGTATATATCAATATTCATAATACTTACATATACAAATAACAGAAACTCATGAGAAAGTTGATGTGTAACACTATAACGATGCCCTGCAATATTCAGATGTGTCAAGGTATTCTGGGAAATTAAAATTTAAAAAGGGTTAATTTGAGAGGAGGGAGGAAAAACCCTGAGAGTCAGAATGAGAACCAACCAACTCAGCTCACATGGAGTGACTGGGATTTGAACCCCTGACCTCAGAGGCGAGAGGAGAGGGTTTTATCACAACGACATCCTGACTCTCCAAAATGTCATAATATTACAGTATCCTCTGATATGTTCATTTGAAACACACAGTCAATACGAAGCCTGAACACTGAACAAGCCTAAGACTACTCCACCTTTATACATGAGATTTTTTTATAATGTCTTGAGAATGAAATTGTTATTTATTATTTATTTATTAATTTAGTAACTTTTTCTTTATTTTTGAAGGTTTCTCATGGGACGTGAAAAGGGCAAAGTCCATGCTCCACTCAAAGCTGTCAATGCTAATACTCAAGAGAATATTAAAGAAATTGAAGAAATGAAAACCAAACTTGCCAAGGTACTAGAGCAAATAACCTAAACATACAAACTCTATATCCTTGAAAAATCTTTGTATTGCAGTTAGGTTCCATAAATGACAATAATTTTTTGTCTCTGACTTGACGTTTTTATTCTGTAGATGTTTCTATATCATCAAATTGTGGGTTAAAATTTTTGCTGGGTCTCAGTCAGCTGACAAAGGTCTTTGAATTTTATTATCTGTTCCAAATGCATGCATAATGGTAATCAAACCACCAATATGTGCTGTAACCAGAGAGAACTCTATTGAAAATATTTGATTCAGCTGATGAAGGTTCAGCATGAGACAGGAAATAAGGTTAAGTGAAACAAAGGAGTACATGTAATAATAAAACTTCAAAGTACATGTACTGTACATTTTTTTACTACTGTATCTCAACAGACAGAAATTCGAGCCGATAGAGCAGAAGCCAAATTGAAGAAAACAGAGGCTAAGTTACAAGCAATGAACTCACAGGCAACTAATGTAAGTACAGTAAGATTTAATAAAAGTATTTACCAGGTAACCTGGTTCTTTTTAAATCATGTCTTTATGATGCATGGTATCATTTCAATCTCATTTTAAGTGTAAGTTTAAAATGTGAAATTGATAACTATTCCCTTCGTGTCCTTGTCCTTGTCCTCCTAATTTTCTTCTCCTTTTCTTCTTCTTCTCCTTCTCCTTCTTCTCCTTCTTCTCCTTCTCCTTCTTCTTTATCTTCTTCTTCTTCCTCTTCTTCTTCTTCTCCTCTTCCTCCTCCTCCTCCTTTTCTTCTCCTTATTTTATTTCTCCTCCTCCTCCTCACCCTGTTTCTCCTCCTCCTTAATGTGAATACATGTAGGTTCTCTTTTTGTCTGAATACCAGTAGAACAATTTACCCATTTCATATGCCCTTATTCTTGTATAATTCTTTTGTGACTGAAGGTTGATGAACTCTCAGACTCTGACTCCAAGAAGTTGCAGAAAAGCATCGAAGAACTGAATGAAAGAGTCAAGAATGTAGAGACTGACCTGGCTATAGCAGAAGCTGAGAATGCAGATATGCTGAGGCAACTGGAAGAAAGCAAAGGAATGTATCTACTGTTAGAGAAAAGATATCATGCGTTGAAAGCAAAGAACAAGGAATATGAAGAGAAGATTGAGAGGTAGAGTATAATGATCAATATATATAGCTCATGTTGGGTATCCTGTGTTATTATACTGATCTGCTACAGTGTATGGTGACATAAAAAAGGTAAAGGTACCTATAGGTACCATCTAGTTCCTTCAGTTGAAATTGAACGCCATCAATGGAAGGCCTACACTGTAATTCTTACTACTAGGGAACAGTAAACATACCTCCTGGCAAATGTAAAAAAATCCCCAAAAAATGCATCAAATGAATAAATGACCAAAGAAGAATAAAGATTTAACAAATTTACGATGGTTGAGCGTGGTATGTCCTCTTATTTACCACGATATGACGTCAAAAGTTGGTCAAAATGTTATGGACTCACGAGGTGTTTTTTACTACAAAACTCACAAAACTCTAGGAAATAGACTGCACGAAATCTTGCATGACGCCATTTGTTGGTATGGCCTCTTATTTACTGACGTTTTTTAACCAATCAGCGCGCGAGAACATTTACAATTGTGGTAAAAATTATTATTTTTAATGAATAAATGACCTGTACCTATCCTCCTAGTGCCTAAATGGCACTTAGGGTCTTCATAGAGCTCTTCCACCATTTCCTATTGGCCTGCAATAAATGACGTCACTGTTCCATAAAGCAAAGAGGCAAAGTCTATTTTGGCATCCTTTTATTTCCAAAAAAAGATTCCCAGAAACTAGATGTTTGTGAAGCTGGAAATCTTTTGATAAGTTGAAGTCATAAGTAACATATGCCATTACAGGAGAGCAATGACAACACAAGAAATCCAACATGGGCCTGGAAAGCCTGTGGTTAATATTTACACATGTACTGATCCTTACAATGATTTTATTGATGTAGCATGTACAATAATCTTTCTAACTGACTGACCAGCTCTGTGACTGCGCAACTGACTAATTGCCTGACTGACAGATTGCTTGACTGACTAAATAACCCATTATCTTGTACTTACTGACTGATCGACTGTCCAATCCATGGATTGACTGACCTGATAAATGTTAGTGAATTTTTCATTGACTTTAGGGATGAAAGAATCACTAAAGTCAATCAATCCCTCTTTCTTTCTTTAATCCCAGGCAAGCCAAAGCCACAGAGTCCATAGATAACTCTTTAGTCCAGGCTCTTCAAAACAGGGTAAGTATTGAATAAATTTAATGATGAACCAGTTTTTAGTACAATAGTTTACCCCAAACTATAGAAAATGAAAAAACTATAGAAAAAACGAATGGCTCTTTGAATATTCCACAGTATGTCACTGAAAACTGTTGTTATAACTTACTGGGCCCGGTTGTGCAGAGGGTGGATGGCACTATCCAACGGATAAATTTTATCCACTTGATAAATTTATTGGATAACAGCATTGACTTATCCAGTGGACAAGAATTTATACATTGGATAGCAGATACCTAGATACTGTACTGTATACATCTTGAGTACCCTTTTCAGAGCTTTCAATATTTTTTGGAGTAAGTGGTTATTCCCAAATATTAGGGGGCAATAAATGGAATTTTAGACCCCTTTTTTATTAATTCTGTGTACTATTAAGTCGAAAATAGCCGGCAGTTTAGGCAGAAGTATCCAGCGATAAATCACCGGTTGCCGCCTTCTATTGAAAGCTCTGCTTTTTTCTCTTTATAGATACAAGAGTTGGAAAAGGAACTCAAACTGAAATCGAAAACATCAATGAAACACCAACCCCTTACTAACGGCAACGTCAGCTTACCACAAGAACGATATTTCTCATTAGAAGCAGATAAATTTGAACGATTAGCTGCAGGTTCGTGCCATTTAAGGTTTAATTTTTTATTTGATTTGCTATTTATTTTTATTATTTTTATTTATTTATTTATTCATTGATTGATTCATTGATTGATTCATTTATTTAATTATTTATTTATATAATTATTTATTTATCAATTTAATTAATTAATTTTTATTTATTTATTTATCTGTTTATTTATTTATTTATTCATTCATTTATTCATTTATTTATTTATTTTAATTCAGTCATTTCTGTTTGTTTTTTCTTTTATCAGCCAAGACATCAGAAGGGTTTCAATTGGATCTGGATATCATTCCTGCTACAGAACCCCTCAGCAGTAACTACAACCTCGATAAAAAGCGACTTGCAGAAGCACAAAATAAAGCACACGAGCCAACAAGAGCTAGCTGGGTCTGCTCTAATGAAGAGATAGATGTGAGTAATAGCCTTTTCTTTTGGTTAGTTTAATTAAACCAATAAGCCATTTTAGTGTAGCTTGAGCTATACTATACTATATTTCCCATTTCAGACTACATGTCATTTTCTTGAGAATTAGATTCTTTGTTTAAGTTGTATTCATATTCATGTCTTCTCATGCACAGCCGTTACAGTCAAAACGGCTCAACCTGACCCCCAAAGGTTCCATAAATGATTTCATTATTCAAATATTGAAATTTATTATTCTTTCTGAGAATACGAAGAATAATACTGGATTATTCCATATAAAGAACAACAATCAATCAGAATTCAAGTTTTGAATCAGTTATTATTTTGAACCCTGAGTCTTCATATTATCAGAAAGAATAATAGATTTAATATTGGAATAATGAAACCATTAATGGAGTCTAGGAGGGTAAGCTTGAGCTGTTTTGACTGTAAACAAAGAAATGATAATCTAGGGATCATGGTTCCGACTCCCCTTAGTTACCGTTGCTATGTCCCACAAGCTCATCAAATTAGCTAGAAAATCTCGGTATATAGAGCTCCGATCACGGAAAATTGATTATAAATTGTTTGAATTGTTCATTGTCCTTCGCATGAAAATAAAATCAATTTGTAATCCTTATATTATATTATTTAAAAAAGATACTGTGTAGTTGTTTGTGGGACAAGATTTTAATACATTCCACTGGGAAAATGGCTGCAACGGTGATTGGTTTGCTATTGTCTGAGTCGGAACCATAAATTGATACTTGGTCTGAATATAGAAAACATGCCCAAAATGAATAAGGTCCATGAGTTTGCATAAGAAAATAGATAACTACAAAAAGCCTTGGTTGACCTAACTTCACACCTACGTTCCTCCACAGATCTTTAAGAGTCAGGATGATGATGATGATGACGAGGAAGACGAAGATGACACTGATGCAAGAGGACGACAAACCACTAGTCCTTCCAGGCAGCTAGGTCCAGGATTCGCTCTTCCTGGTTTCCCACTGGGAGGTTTTCAGCTCAAAAAGACGGGAAAGAATCTCGTGGACGAATCGTTGAGTGAAACCAGCCCATCTCAAGCACAAGGTAGTGAATATTATACATGTAGTGTTGTAAAATAATACAGGTGAAGAGGGGGGATCATAAAGTCAAAGAATCTACATTGTATTAGCTCAAGGATTTTTTAAGAAAAGCCAGCTCTTGCCAAAACGTCATATAAGTGATGTTTGCTAATGAGGGTTACAGAGTGATTGGTTAAACAGGAGGTTAAATTCTTGGGGAAAGACCAATGCAAGGTAGACTAGCCATTCTCAGCCCTTCTAGAATGTAGCACTGAAATGCCTTGCCATTGTTTTCCTGTGACCCATCCCATTGCCAAGCCTTTTTTCGGCTATGATAACCAGAAAGAAAATATTTTCAATTTCATATATTTTCAATTTATAAATATGTTTTTTTACACTTTTTTTTTAGATTCCTCTTTTAATTTATATGTACATATATATTTTTTCATTTCCTTTTTTATATTTTGATTATTGTAAACAGTGCCTTTGGACTAAAAGGATTAAGGCGCTATATAAATCTTATTATTATTATTATTATTATTATTATTATTATTATTATCATTATTATTATTATTGTCCGTTGAATTTGTCCGTTGAAGTAACTATTTGTTATTTATTTTTGTCTCCCAGAGCTAAGGAGCAGCTATCCTTTAGCGATGAAAGATCGCTCCCAGAATTTGGTGGTAGAAAATTTACTGGAGAAGCAGCTATCAAAAACCAACACCAAAGTGACGTCATTACCCAGTGCTCTGGACCAAGAAGTAGGACGGCCGAAAAATGGAAAAAACAACTCTGATGAGTGTTTCTCGGGATCGGCGAACTCTCTTGAAGAGATTGAAGAAGCTGCTAGAAGGGTAGGTATTTACTATTTTATTAGGGCTGAATCTTTTATCTAGGGCGTAATGTTTTCCCATTTCTGGCCATATCTTTGTTTAACGGTTGCATATTAGAAGATAGATGAATATGGATACAACTCAAACAAAGAATCTTATTCTTAAGAGAATACCACATGATCTGAAATGGGAAAACCTTACTGGCCCACCGTAAAGCCGTCTATTAGCAATATTTATTTACTTACATATAAGCAGTAAACAAAACTCTATTCAACGGACACATTTACTAAGCATACACAAGCCAAGGTCCTAAAAGTGTCCACTTAATATAGTTGTTCGATTACACGTTACTTCATCGCGGCCTCTCGGGGGAGCGTTGGTTCCATTTAACAAGGGATCTCATTAGCATCCAGTGTTAACATGGCCGCCATATTTTCATCTTTTGACGCCCTTGGGAATGCGTTCAACCCGGCAATTGCCAACTTTATTTCTCAGATTGACTCGGACTTGGCTTCTTCACAAGCTTCATCACGTGGCTCATCCCCATTCCTTCCACCAGCGATGCCTTTACTCAAAATGAAGACAGTACCAGTATCTGATATGACGTACAGTGAATCGGCTGTTGATGTCCCCCCGGAAATATCAACAGACTCTGATTCAGAAAATGCTGACAAGATTGGTAAGGAAACCCATTATTGTCTTTTTGTTGGGACTTTCTCAGTTTCACTTTGTTTTCAAATGCATAAATTTTGGCATGGGATGCTACTACTTTGAGCTTCTTAAAAGCTCCTGGATTTTAAAAATTACTCCTAAAAACCATCTTATTGAAAATAACCAAGGTGTTATCATTTTACTTCTCTTACGTAGGAGACAGTCCTGAAGAACTGCTCTCATTCAGCCCTTCACCAGATAGTCCATATATTGGTAGAGGATCATCTCGTTTATCGAACACGTGGTTGTCCCGCCCTGTGCAAGAGTGGGATGTGTACCAGGTGAGCAAGGGGAGTTCATTAAGGGTATTAAATTGGGGAAAAAAAGAAAGTGAAAAATCAGTGCACGTTCTCGATGTCTTTCACGCCGTATTTTTGAGGAATTTTAGTTGATCTGAAGGAGCCCTAGAATTCATTGTTCACTAACTTTTTGCGGTATTTCCTCGTAGGTTGGTATGTGGTTAACGGGCTTGGAACTCGAAGAGTATGTCATCGAGTTTGCTAACAAAGAAATTGATGGAAAACAGCTTCTTAATCTAGATAACTCAAAAATGAAGGTAGGTGTATATGGTATTGTATCTTTATTGGAAATGTTATAGGGCCCCTATTCATATCAGGTTTTCCCTGACTGAATGGGCCAACCTGTTGAAATAATGGCATTTATCTGGCAATGAAATGTTCGTTTTGTCTGTTGTTATTCGCTTCAGTGTCAGTTGATACTTTATAATACTGCTATGTATAAACAATGCTCCACCTATTTGGAAGGGAATTACAGTTTCTAGCGTGCGTTTGTATGCTACAATAGATGTCATATTTTTACGTTTGAGTAACAGTTGTGATTTTTTTACTCACCTTTAATAAAATTGCCAATATCTCATGAATACCTTGTTACCTTGTCTGTGCGGTATTCGCATTTCTTTGTCTATATGTCCCTCCACCCTCCATCCCTACGTCCATCCGTCCATCCATCCGTCTGGTCAGCCTGTTCTCTATCCGGTTATCTATCTTGTCAGTCCTAGTGTGTAATGTGAAATATTCATATTATATTCCTTTCTAGACTATGGGCATCAACCAGAACGCTCGAACTCTTCTCAAAAAGCGGATAAAAGAACTGAAGGCTCAAACGGGGAAAGAGGGAAAAGCAAGGAAACAGAAAGAAAAGGAACTGAAATCAGGGAAAAAAGACAGCACACCAACAAGCCTACAGGATAAGTTCGAGAAGCTTGGCTTCATAAAGAAAGGAAAGTACACAGTAAATAGTCCTTGAAGGAGATAAATGAGTTATAATAAGAGCAGATTTAATGTGATGGGGAAAGTACAGAACATACATGTCACGTGATGTGCTTGTGCATTCTGATTGGATAGTGTCGTACTGTGCCATATAGTGTACATAGTGTATTGCTATGCTGTGCTATGTAATGCTGCGTTGTGCTGTCACCTCCATGTGTCGAATTGTCTTCAAGTGTTATACTCGAATATTACGTATTTTCCTGCATTTTGATTTATCCTGGCAATCTCCATTTGAATGCAATACAAAAACCCAAACCAATGCAACTGTCATTCCCCACTCACAAGAAATCTGCTCGTAGTTCCAACTAAACTTTTTCATTTTTCTATTGCATCTAGATTTTCCTTCTCTAGTTAGTAATTGTATCTTTTATAGCCGGAAATCCAAGGTTTCTACACCTTGTATTACTAAATATCTTCTTGTAAATTGTATTGGCTCTCAATTTAATGAATACTCTTCGATACGCCATTTTCCAAATCTACGTAAAAAAACGCCGAGATAAAAAAAAAAGGAGATAAAAAAACGTGTTTTTCTTGTGCCTAAATGCTCAATTTTTACTCGTTTTATGCGTTCGTTTAAATTCCGATACTTCGTTATGTTGTTCGTGCGTGATTTGAATTTTTTTATGTTGTACTGATACTTTCGTGTTTGTTGTGCTCTAGTGCTCAACATTGATTTCTTTTACTCTGTAATATCATTTTGTGCTTTTATCAGTCAACTCCTATTTTTTTTGATCGTTCTTTGCATTTCATTTCGACTACCTATCGTTTTCATCGTTCAAACCTAGTCAGCCTTATCCTTGTTTGTTGATTGGTGTATTTTGGTAATTGCTCAAGCCATATTTTCTTTTACTTTTATATCCGTAATACACGTAGTCTTTCATAATTTTTAAAAGTATTTGCCATTGTCTTGAAGAAATTTTAATTGCGCTATAGAATATGGATAGATCTGATGTTAGAGCAGCGAAGGTGTGCTGTTACAGTACATCATGTACATATTATAGTTTTTATTGTAATGAACGCTTGGGCTTCGTTGACTTGAAGATAGGACTTTTAGGCCCGTTTTACTCCTTCGACGCAAGTAGAGGCATACGCATAGACGTGCAACAAAAACTTTATTTTTTCTCTACCTTAAAAGAACAAGTTAAAATTCGTACCGTAACAATAAAAGTCGGCCTGCGTCTGCTTATGCCATTTTGGTTTTGGTTGCGTCGGTTGTGAAAACTGCATAGCATCTGTCAATCATCGTTTTATGCCACTAGAGGATTCGTCGGAGGCTGCTATCGACAATTCCTGGTAGCCCGGCATGTTTGTCATGCGTACGCCTTTTCTGAATTCGATAAACGAGACTTATCCTGGTCAAGCGTGGGCACAAACTCCATTGCCGGGTTTCGTATTGAGTGGGAGGACTGGGGAGACTGGACTACCGCTGGCCGTACTGGATGAAATAAACTTTTTGAACATGTGTAGTTGTATGATACCATTGAGCTCGAGAAATACAGCCCGATCTGCCGAATGAACAAAAATAACTGGGAAATAGAGATGTTTATGACATCTTTTTCACGATTGTCCAGTTTCGATCCAGTCCTCCCACGATATGTAACTCGGCAGCGAAGCCAGACCAAGATACCATATTCTGCGCAAGTCCAGCGGTTGCTAGTTACTAAGCAACAGCTATAAACCTAGAGAACCGTAAAACAATTGTCGGTCCCAGCGTCCTTTCTTCATGTTAACGGAGTTTTAAGCATAATTTCTATTAATAAGTAGTAATCACATAATAGATTTAAAGGGGGTCCAATATGGGAATTGTTTGGGGTTTGACCGAGATAAATAATTGGGAAAGGTTGGTAATTGTTACCACAGGAAACCCAATTGAGCGTCTGTTAACGGGGTATGCATTGACTTTCATTGTAAGTATAAGAATTATTACGATCAATTATTAGAAATGGATAAGTGATTTACTTATAACCACAGGTAACCCACTCATGCCCTACTAGTCAAAAAGACCTGTGAAAAAAAACTTTTTTTACGTAGGAATCGGGTAGCTTTTTTCTTCCTTCATACTTTTAAGTCAAAAATAATCATAAAAATATATCTGTGGGACAGATCAATAATTTATAATTCAAAATTCAGATTTCCTGTCAATTTGAATTAAGGCAAATTATAAAAATACGAGTGTGGTATTTTCCAGTAAAACACTAATGTCTGTGTCTATATAATACATATTAATAAGAACCGTATTAGAAAAGTTGAAAATATCAAAGTACTACTTTCTGGTTGAATTTTCATGTTTTTCAGTTCGATTCTTTCATTCTCATCTCACCTAAAACGTTTTTTTATATTACAGTCAATAGACCTTATAGGCAAAGCCTTTGTACCCATCCCAACACTGTGGCTCATGCGTGAGAAAGGTCTGTTGAGGAATAGACCCCTTGCACTAAATCCCTACCTGGGGCTCAAAACAATTGAAAACATTAACATCATAAGAGATTTTAATCCTCAAGTGAAGGGATTTCTTTTGTTTTGACCACCAGAGTGTTTCTTCGAATTGGATTACTGGGTTGCCTGTGATGAAATGATTACAGTTGGTTCAGGATTGGGCTTCCTGTTTTATGCACATAGGATGAATATTGAAATATAAATAAGACTGGTACCGACTACGTGATGCAAAGGATTGTAGGCCTTCATTTGGGAAATTGAGATGGTGAATCTATTTGATCTTTTTCCAAATTTGTTCCCACAATCCTTTGCGGTACTAGTCCTCATGTCTTCATTTGAAGAGGAATATATCACGTGATCAAATTTAGGCCTCTCGGCTTCGTTGCCATGACTCCATAATGCCGGCGTATAATTCTTTACCATGTAAATCGTAAGCCCAGAAGTAGCTTTATACTGGCTAAGTTTAGGAAAAACCTCGGGGTGCTCCTTCAAATCAAACTAACGGTTGCCATGATAACGTCAATACTACGAGTACCGGAATTCTTTTCGTTTGTCTGTTAATCTTAAAAATCTTGTTACTCTTAACAAAGATGAAGTTTTCGAATTCATTAAAATAAGACGGGGTAACAATAGCTAAAAGACTTTGGCAACAAGAAAGTGATGCGTAACTTCGTAAGGAATTCTGGTAGTGATAGTGGCATTACGTCATCATGACGCATAATCAAATTGTTACACAATCTCATTGATTTTTACGTAAATAGTCCAAAAGTGAGTGTTTCATCCAGTCCAAAAGACGAAAACATGGGTTATAAAGCGTGTTGCAGGCGGAGTTTGTGAATAAAGGATGGATAAAAGATTTTTATAATTGCAAATTATTATAATCATACCAATAAGCCTAATAAATAAATAATAATAAACCAGGTTTTAAATTAGCTGTCAAGCAAGTAATTGTGGATAACGCCAATCATTAAATCATATTTTTGTAAAAAGCATTTTCGTCTTAGATTAACATTTTCTTATACTAACTCGTATATTTTTTTGAATCAATAAGTGACATTTTTGTTCAACAAATGTGTTGCGAGCATAACTTTTCCTGGGCATAACGCTTTCCCACTTGTCACACTAGACCACATGTCATTTTCTTGATAATGAAGATTCTTTATTTGAGTTGTATCCATATTCATGCGCAACTGTTAAACAAAGAAATGATACTCATGGGAATGACACGTCATCTGAAATGGGGAACTATTATGACCATGCTAAATAGGTCTCCGTCTCTTAAGGCCAGAAAACGATAATGAAACTATGTGACATACATATTATACAAAGGTAGTTAAATTACATAATAAAGATTTATATGAATGCAATAATGTTGTTATAAAAAATCAATAAAAATTGATCTTAATCTGACTCGATCCTCTGTTTTGTTCATGGTTTCTATTGTTTTATTTCCTTTTCCTTTTTTTGGGTTCTTCGGTTTTCCTCTCTCCGCAAAACCTAACACGCTGAATCCCCATTCGATCTGTAAAGTGAGTTAGCCCTGCCATGACTTTGATCAACCCAGAGGTTGTTTCAGCGCTCGATCTGTGAAGTGAGTTAGCGGTGCCCTGACTTCGATCAGCCCAGAGGTTGTTTCAGGGTTAGATCTGCGAGTTATATAGCCGTTCCCCTGACTTGATCAGCCCATAGGTTGTTTCAGGGCTCAATCTGTGAGTTATATAGCCGTCCCCTGACTTTGATCAGCCCATAGGTTGTTTCAGGGTACTTGCTGAAACCCAAAAGAGAAGTCGGTACTGCTAGTATTCATTCATTTCATCACCCCGAAACACACATACACACGCTCCCGTACCTCTCATACAACATTTTGTTAGCAATGATTGTCAGCTATAAAAAGCATTCCTTTCATTTTCTCCAACGTAACTTTATTGTTAGGTTGATTCGGAAATATTTGTAATCACGTGCTCGTTTATCAGTGCACGCTCGTGGATAATTCGTATGTCGGTCTAACGGGGGAGGGGGTGGTTGGGCCATTACATGATTAAGGGGAGAAAGGGCATTGCAGGTATTTTATGGGCACATTTTTTTGGTGTTTGCTTGATATTCCTTTTTTTTCATAGGTGAAGTGCTTGTTCGACATTTCTGTTTTGATTAACGCACCCCCCCCCCCCCCCCCCCCCGCTCAATCCATCAATTATTTAGTGGTCCGTTCCCAATATTTGATGTTTTTTTAATAGGATTACGCGCCCTTCAACTTTAGTAAACATGTGAATGTATAATCAAAGCGCAACGCGCAAAAAGTATAACCACGTTTACTGTAAAGTAATATTCGCGTACTTCTATGCAAGTGTTTTTTTAGGCCCCGTCCATACTATGCCGGATAAATTTGAATCCGAATTTTTATTTATTCGGTTCCATTTCGAAAATTCGTTTTCGGTGAAGAATCGTTCCGGATTCGCCCGGACTAGTGTGGACGGTAGGCCTAACCGAATAAATAAAAAGTCGGATTCAAATTTATCCGGCATAGTGTGGACGGGGCCTTAGGCTGGTTCAGTACGAAGTGAGCTCGTTTGGCAACATAAAGCCCGCGCATAGCAGGTCATCTTGATTCCTAATGGTCAATTTTCAGAGACGTCAGCCGTTGTAAAACGCTTTGCTATTGACTGAAGCGGATCTCGTTGGCATTTAACTGGGTTCCAGATATTTGGCGCCACTTGTTCAGCACTCGCTGCATGGACTTCATGGAGGTAGGTTGAATAGAGACTTCGTGCCCGCAGAAATAGCTAATTCTGACCAAAACATTTACGAATACTAGATTCTTTAATGACTAATTCTTTTATGAGTTGGATTTCTAAAAACGATAAATATTTCTCTTCGTAACTTGGAAAGGAAAAGGTTCTCCAAACGCCTGAAGTTTTTGAATTTCGCAAGGAAGGCCACGCTTGTGCGGCAGAATATTGAGACATTCACTGAAGACCTAATTTCATAAATATGTTATTTAAAGATTAAGTAAGATTAATCAAGTAAGATTAAGTAGGCATTTAATTTTAATAGGAAAAATAATTCATTCATTGCTTTGTCACTCTCGAGAATGATGCTTTATGGGCATCGAAGCTCGAAGGCGTCGAGCAAACTAAATCTTGTTGTCATATACTTTGTGATTAAAAATTATTAAAATTCGCTATTTTTAAAACTTCCACTCGTAGTGTTAACTTTGCTATCCCTTTTGCTATGTATTGAAGACATTCCTTGACAAATCAAGCTTTTTCCTTAAGCTGTTGACAAGCGCCATTTTGAATACCACAGGGGCCCCAGCAATGAGCTCATGGAACATGTACATCATGTACTGTTACAGTACATGATGAACATATATTTGTAGATTTTTATCGGAATTGATCATGATCGCATGTTGGCATGAACCAGAAAATTAGTAGTTAACAGTTAACGGATATTTCATTTTTATTTTGGTTAAATTTATAATCAGCACTGTAAAATTACTAACAGTTGGGACCAAACGTTTTTTCTTCGATTGCACGTTACGTCCTCGCGGCCATGTTGGTGCCATTTAACAAAAAAATTCTCATTAGCATCCATTGTTAACAGCACCACAATGGCCACCATGTTTTTGTCTTTAAACTCTCTTGGGAATACTTGCAACCCATCAATTCTGTTGCAGTGGGGAGGGGGGTTCTGAAAAAAGAAACCGTACGATTTGTATCCCCCTAAATATATGTCAATTTAAAATGTACCCCCTCTTTTTTCTTCCATATTTAGAAAGCTCAGTTAAGAGTCATTTGAAATTGCAAAAAATTTACCCCCTACTTTCAGTTGATTTTGAAAATTGCATCCCCCCTCTAAAAGCACCACCCCCTATGACACAATAATTCATTCATTGGCTCCCCAAAAGTAACTGACCTTGGGATTAAAATTTATAACTGACAATCGGGTAATCCCATCGACAAACCCCTAATAATGTTGATTGTAAGACTTTCCTTTGCTTTATTATCCATGTTTACATAATAACTAATTTACTTTTTTTCTTCTTTTTAGCACCCATTGCAAGACCATCCCAGTGTCCATTTGAAAACCAATGCTACACTAACCTTGCGAAAGTGTAACGTTGATTGTCGAGCCTTGTATACTTGAATAGGAACCACAACCGATCCCCATTTAAACCAGTGAGCATTATGCTACTGATGACCCGAATGGCATCACCCTACAGCATCTGATGTCTCGTCATGAAGGGGTGAAACCGGTCTGTACAATTTGATTGTTTAATAGTAATTTATTCTCACTGAATACTCATAATCATGTCGCAGTAATTAAGTTATGGGGTGAGATCAAAATCTCCGAACTACATTACGCAATAAGTCTAACAAGACATGTGTGTGAAGTTAATTTATACTTCTCCGTGCTATTTAATTATGCAGCGAGAATAGTAACTGATTGGGCAAATGATTAAGCTTCCATTTTGACAAGGACGAGTTTTATTCGATGCCACTTTTTGGCGTTAAGATTTCTTTCCTATCTATTTCCGATCTTCGAATTTAGGTCTTGGATCAATATAATTTCATTGTTTGCGTTATTCTTTTTTTGGATTCATACGTATTAAGGTCCGATTGGCTTTTTCTTCGATTTTTTTGCGTTCTTAAGTTCGCCTTTTTCCGCGGATTAAGGTTACGTTTTCCTGGAGAGATCGTCCGCCGAATTTCCCCAGACTGCAAAATAACAAAATCTAGAGTTCGGTTCTCTCGAGATTCGTCGGGCCTTTTTTGTTCGTTAGTATAAAGTCCTTTGGATGGCTTTATGGAATCCGATCAACTTTTGATCATTCTGG
Source organism: Actinia tenebrosa (assembly GCF_029948245.1). Taxonomy (NCBI): domain Eukaryota; kingdom Metazoa; phylum Cnidaria; class Anthozoa; order Actiniaria; family Actiniidae; genus Actinia; species Actinia tenebrosa. The sequence goes on along the minus strand of NW_028292581.1, from coordinate 6,431,961 downwards.
CTTTTCCTTTTTCGAGGCTTTTCTCTTTATTCCGGCAGAAAGGATTATTGGCTTTTCTAGAACAGGGTCAATTGTAAAAATAGCATCAAAGAGTGCTCATGATGGGGCGCGTGGATTCCTTCTCTTAATTCATTTTCTCTTGTGTGAGCTGTTAGCTGAAGTTTTTAATATTGAAAATTGACAATTACAAAACTGTAGATTTGGTAATAGTTTTTGAGGACTGGATGTGATTCCCAGCTGACGGGATGACTTTTTGTTTAAGACTTTCCCGCTATATTTTCGTGTCTGATATATCTCTTACCATCAAAAAGTAACGAAATATGGCTTTGCCTTTCCACCCGTTGTTTCTTCGGCAATGACAATAAGAAGCGCTAGGTTTTTACAGCGTTGGTCAGTAGACGTATATATATATACATGCGTCTATTTTAAAATTATTTTCAAATCCATACATATATACATGGCTCGAAGACAGATATTTCTATCCTCATGCAGAGTGATATTCCTGGGTTCTTATGGCGTTGGGTAGTAGACGTACATACATGCATGCGTCTTTTCTTTTATTCTCAAATCTATATACATATTTACAAAATAACTGTTCCAAATCTCGCTTTCTGGTTGTTTATGAGAGCACACAGCACGCGACCGCACTTCCAGTTTCTTCATTCCTGTAATTTGTATTTTTATAAAAGAAATAAAAAACGCGCGCGCGTGCTGTGTGCAGTCATAAAGAGAAGAACGAAGAACGAGAGAAGTGTAGGAGAAACACGACGCGTAGCACGCGCGTTTTCTATTTCTTCGACACATAGCTCAAAGACAAATAATTCTATCTTCATGCAAATGTGATTTTCCTCATTCATGGAGGACCGTTTAAAAATTGTATCAACTAAAGGAAAACAGAGGAATTCCTCAGATATACTCCTTCAGGCTATATTACATGCATCAGTTAAAGTCGCAACCCCGGCACTAGGAGACATATAGCAAGGACTATGATCGAATCATGCATAGTTACTTTCTGTCTACTGTATTTTTGAACGATTTCTGCTGAAGATTAAAGTTTTAGGGTTTTTCTCTCTTTTTAGATATTTTTTTGTTTCTTTTGTTTATTCGTTGTTGCGATAAATAGTTTTTTTCGTGCAGTTTACTAGCTTCTTGAAGCCGGAACATTACGTTGCGACTGACAACGATGAAGATTTGGATCACACGGACGTTTGCACGATGGCATCATTGACCTCTACTACCAGACTCCCTTGCACGCTTTCTTTTGTTCAGTTAATTAGCACCAATTGTCTTACTATTCTCATGAGGGAATACAAATTTAAATAAGAAAGAAAATTCGCAAAGCATCTTGGTAGTGGTAGTCAAATGACGCCATCATGCAAACGTCCTATTCGTGACTAAAAAAGTATCATGAAGTTCAGTTCTTTGATATTTATACAACATGCAGCGGGGACTAAGTTTTGATTCTGAAACAGCAATCTTTTGTTTTTAACTTTGATTTTATAAAAGTATACTGGAGGAAAACTTGATCAAAATTGAAGATTCAAAAGCAAAGGGCTTTCCTATTTCAATCAGAAGGTGACATCACTTATCTGTATTGGCACCATTTCAATCTTCTCAACAGTATTGTTTGACGGCTGAAAGTGTACGTAGGGGTCTATTTATGGTTCATTCGTTAAGGGTGTGTATTTCCCATCAAGACTTTCTTTTCATTTATCGTCGCGTATTGTGTTCAGAAATCAAGGGTTGCATGTGTAGCAGGTAGCACCACTCGCCTCTCGCCCCACTCTCGGGTTCGTTTCTTGGACTCGGCATCATATGGTATATATACGTAGAGTTTGATAGGTCTTGTCATTGCAGTTGGATTCCTTTGTGTATTAGATGTTGTTCCTAGGGTTTGTTTGGGCCTCTTAATCTTTGCTTCAGAAGGCCATCCTTTTATGGTTCAGACTGGGTGTTGTATTTTGTTTATTCATTGGGTATCGGGGTTCCTTTGTTTTTAGAAAGTTCAATTATCATCCTAAGCATTAAAAGAATATAAGAAACAATTAATCACCTGGTATAATGGCTGCTAAACAAATGTTTTTTTCCATGTCGACTGAAGGTAAAGAAATGTTTTTATTACGTTAATTTATTCGCATTAAATGTTATTATATCAACCAACATCGCGGCAATGTCATGCTTCTTTTCTACATCATTCGTATAGGGATGACTGCAACCCACTTAAATCAAAAACGGAGACATAAAGAAAACAAAAACGAATTATTTAAAGAAAATCGTTTTCAGTTCTTTTGGAAAAAATAAACAATCTTCGACTTCGAAGAAGTAGCTAAGGTTACCGCTGACACACATCACATACGTCATTTTGATTTTAAATACGTTTGTTTTAACGATCCTGATACAAAATTAATTGTCTTAGAAATGATAAAAAGGTAAATTATACACCGTGAAAAGATGAAAAAACTTACTAAACTAACTTACTTAGTAAGTTTTTTTCATCTTTTCACGGTGTATAATTTACCTTTTTATCATTGCTGTTTCATTAGAAACGCCTACGCAACTCACACTAGTTTTTAGTTAGTTATCTCTTCTAACTGTCTTCGAGCAAGCATAATACATAGAAGTAGACATTAAGGCGGTTTCGATCAAGTATGCGCGTTTTAGTGTGGACGCGCATGTGCAAAACGCATTGAAAACATGGTATGTGTTTTCAAACGAAAACGTTCAAAACGTACGAAAACGGGGCCTAATTCCACCGTTTTCTTTCGTTTTCATTTGACCCTTGGTCACTAATTATACAGCTTTGTTTCACTGACAAAATAAAATAATTCCAGTAGTTAATCCCAAGCTCTATATATCCAGCATTCCAGTGGGGTTTTTTTACGTACCTTGTTCCGTAGGCGAGAAAAACAAGCGCAATGCATATGGCCACCGTTGCGTCTAAAAACCAAATAGCACTGGACTTTTCATAGAGTAGCGAAGCCAGTAGCATAGCAAATGCCATGATACCCCCCGCTGTTGTGTTGAAAGCTGCGAGGAAATGGTTTCAAAAATTGTTAATTTTCTATTCATGGTCCAAGTATAGAGTATAATCAGTGAATGGAGACGAGGCTGATTTGGAAAACGAGTCGTGGATGAAATTTCGGGCTCACTGTTTGGTATGCAAAATACCTATGGTTTCGAAAAAATTCTAAAATCTGCTACAAAAGTGCAGAGAATATATGTATATATATACACTCGATTGCAGAAACGTTGTAGTATACATTTATACATTTATACATTTATACAAATACCTAATGAGATGCACATTGCAATTTTACTTTTTTAACCCTCAAACCCAATTGATTTATAGTCCGTAGGATGTAAAGCACAAGAATACAATATTTTGATGTTCATTGAATGAAACAAATAATAAATAAAGCGAGTTTTCTGCTTTGCATATCATTAAGTATACTGAATAAATTAGGTATTTGTATACTACAACCTTTCTGCAATCAAGTGTATATATATATATATACGGTCATTTATTTTAAGCCCAAGAAAAATGCGTATTCTACTATATATTAACCAAATGCTTAAAGTTTGTTTTAGCTGTGTGTAGAACTTTTTGTAATGTGCTAAAATGCTTTTTTTCTGATTGAAACCTTGGACGTGTTAGATGCGAAATTTTCCAGCCGCCATGTTTGTTTTCTTAGGCAATTTAGCGCATGCGCGTACGTTCTTCAGCCCCTTCATGTTGTGAATGGCTAAGTTTGGTACTTTGATTGTATGAGCACTCTTTCTCGTGTTAGAACTACTATAGAACCTCTGTTCTTAAGCGATCACTCCTTGAGAATGTGACCACTTAATAGAGGTCCTACTGTATTACATACCCACCGGCGTATGTGTTTTTGTTTGCAGAAAGTATCGGTATCTAGTATCGGTTCGTGCAAGGCCCTTACCGTCTGTCCTCAAGGTCATACTGTCTGTTTTATATGCCACTAAATATTTGATGTGCGCCATTATAAAAAGAGCAACGAAACTGGCTGCTGTGAGAATTAAAAGACTCTCGTTCTGTAGGGAAAAAAGTAGAAAATATCACTTAAAGGTATTCATATTTGGTTCATTTATGTAGTAAAACCATGAACATAAAGCCAAGGGTCATCCTACTAGTACTGCAAGGCTAAATGTATTGCTTTTGGTGTCTCCAGGATAAGAGAAAGAAAGATGTACACCCATCTAGCATTTTATTTTAAATGAATGGGCCATAGGTATTAAATGTGCTATTCTGATTCAAAAGGGAGTAGAAAATGCTTCCGCAAAGAGTATTACAGGAAAAGAGAAACAGTGGTATTTAAGCCAATTACGATGTTATCGTTAACGCAAAGGTGCAGTCATTTTAGCTCAGAGAAACTCATTTGGATGCTCATGTTGTTTAAGGATTTTTAATACGTTCTTGACTCTACCATGGCGTTAATAATAGTCTTGTTAATGAATTTTTTCCCCTCGCAATGAACAGCGAAAAGTGTATTAGGTTTCCGTTCCACCCCCACCCCCCCCCCCCCCCCCCCGTCCCCCCGCCAACAAAATAGTGGTACATTTATTTACCTTTTTAGGCTCTTTATCGATGACTAAAGTATGAATAGCTTTTCCTAGAATACCCAACGCTGATAAGATAAAGCATACAGCTATCCCCAAACAGGCCCTGTATAGAAAAGGACTTCAATTTAGTTTTTAAAACAGCACTCTGCAACCGGAAGTTATATTTAAGGCCATTCCGAGGTTGAGGGGGGCGAGTTAATTGACACTGAAATGATAGAGTTGTTTTAGGAGACGTATTTCCAAGATGGCGCGTTATATTTAATACACTGCAATGCTAGCTCGGCCAGCCGGAATGGCTAATTAATTACCACGATCGCTTACTTTCTTTCTTTCTCATACGAATATAAATGCCCTGCCGCTCCAATGAACCTCCAAACCACCAAAACAGATGAAGCACAATCAAGGATCACTTCTAACTGTTAAAAAAATACCACAGAAATAAGATAACATTACACATCAAACACAGACAGATTACTTTATCTTTTAAATGGATCACATATCACACGCTGTCTCAATACTAATTAAGGTCAAAGGTAGAACTTCACATGAGCCGAACCTAATTCATTAATAATAATAATAATAATAATAATAATTTATTGAGTATTTAACAAGTTTCAATACTTTACAATAGAAGAAAGAAATTACACTAAAAATGACAGGTTTACAACTATATATAATATTACAATTTCTTAAAAAAAGATAATATAATACATGGAATAAAATGATTTGCTAGGTAAAAACTATAAATAATAATATTTACGAAATAGATAAGTTTTTAATTTAGATTTAAACAAATTAAGTGAGCTCAAGGCTCTTATCTCTTGAGGAATTTTGTTCCAGAGAGCGGGGGCGGCAGCTGAGAAAAGACAACCGCTTCGTAATCCTTTGTTCAAATAGGTTCGGCTCATTTGAATGAAATTCTTTGTTTGACCTGAGCCTTGGTGTTGTCTGTTTTATCAACGGACGTATTATGTTTTTTTCAAACATTACCAAGGGGAATGTTATACTTATATTTTTCTAAAGTTAGAGTTATTTTACTTGGCCCTAAATTATAGCAAGCATGATGCATATTGTCTTGGTGGAGTTGTCATTACAGTGCATTGTGGGAATGTTTAGGGAACATATTTCTAAGATGGCGTCTATTTCGTCCCCCAACCAAAATGCACCTCAATGCCAACAAATGACGTCATAATACTATTCTTGTTGATGTGACGTCGTCTGAGCCATATTGGAACTAAAATAACCATTACTTATTCGTTGTTTTCTTCACCTTTTGATACCCAAAACTATGGCTTTCTTTTCATTATCTTTTATTAGTTAGTTTTTCAGTACTTCCCGTAGGGCAAATTAAAAAATATAAATTTCCACCCGTCTCGGGGAAGTAGAATATATTTTACGTGACAAAATGTTATCGTGTGTGTCTGAGTAGAGTAGGGAGCCACTTTAAAAACGGCCATTAGGAAATGTATGTTTTCCTTATATAAGTGATTAAGCGTTAATTAACTTCCTCTATTATCAGGCAGAAGTCGAGTATCGGATTTGAGTCGGATTTGAGTTGTACTGCCATGAGAGTAGATCTAGGTTTCCAGAAATACTTTGGCGTGATACAAGATCAACTTAGTTGTCTCGTTTCAAAATAAATGTCATTCTTTGGGAATTTTCGTCTGATTAATAGCACAAATCGAGTAGGTATATTATTAATATGAATGAGACTCAAACAAAGAATCTTATCAAGGGAATCTCAAATGAGGGAATGTATGCCACATGGTCTGAAATGGGAAAACATTACAACTATAGCAATGATAAATTTAAAACAATGTGAATTTCCATTTACACGCCAAAATTCTTCTTAAAAGGATATTTAATAAAGATTAGATTAGTATTAGTAGTTTTTATAGATTATCTTTATAGATTTCGATTAGTCAAGTGTTCCTATATAGTCATTGATAATTATATTATATGCATATAGTTTTAATGGATTGTAAATTATTTTATACTTTATTTCTATTATATTGTGGCTGAAAAGCCCTGTCAAAGGGAGCTTCAATAAAATATGTATGTATATATGTATTTTAAGAAAAAATTGATGTAATTTTGGACCCCTACAACTAAGACTAGCTTCGTGAATTGCTTCATTACGATAGTAAGTACGAATGTTGTACAAAAAGAGGACGTGCGTGCAATGGATTATGGTATATGTAGTACATTGATCTTAGCTGATCTTATCATTCAATCGGCCATCTTGTCGTGTGTGTACGTCGGAACTCCATCACAAAAGTACTGCGGATCGACACAAGTTAAATCTGTGATCTCATCTCGAGCAGATAGCGAAGTATAATTGCGGATATCGCATTTTTTTCCTGCGTCCGCCTTGAAGAATTAAGCGCTTTCTTTCCATTTAAAAAAGGGAAAGCAAACCGTTAGACTCACCGCAAAGCCAAAAGCTGCTGGACTCCAAGCCAAGTACGAAAGCACTAGAAAAAACAACATCAACAATATAACTGAGTCATCTAAGATTAATTTGAAGTGAGCTTACCTTTATTGAAAAAAAATCCTGTTATGTTGATAGTTTTCCTGCATGTATTTTATAAAATATTTAATGAGCGCTGATTGGTTGGCTATCAAACACAGCTCCCAGCGTGTTTATATTACAAAACAGAGACATGCGTGCTTGTTTTATGTCCATTAATTATAGAACTCTGCCTTATTAAATTAAAACAAAAATTCTATATTCAAAAACGCCCTCAAGGTAAATCTCAAGAAACTTCCGAATAAGCGTTGATAGGCGCGTATAGTAGTACTCGGAGATTGAAAATCGATTGAAAATCATTTCACGGAGATTTATAGAATCGAAGTTTTAATGGTTCTGCAGTCCTTCGATGTGTAATGAATTGAAATATAATATTGATGTGGATTCGCAAAGGTAACCTTTTGAATTGTATACTAACATTTGAAAATACCACTTGAGGGACGTAGTTATATACGTCTAAATAACAGAATTTATTTCAAATAATCCGGCTTACTTCTTAAAAAGAAAATGAATTTTTAATTGGGCAAGAAGGGTTTATCGATTATAATATTATTCATGCTTCCGTAACTATGATTACGATAATGACCGGAGAGGATTTCAGAACAAATGACGCTAAAAAGAAAAGGAAAAAAAAAAAGAAGAAAAAGCCAAAGGAAAAAGAAAAAAAAAAAAAAAAGAAAAAAAAAAAAAAAAAAAAAAAAAAAAGAAAAAAAAAAAGAAAGTAATAGAAATGACGCTATGATCCATTGTCTCGAAACTCGTTGAAAAAACTCTAGAAAGGAAACTTTCTATTAATCGAAATTAATCAAAATTACCGAAGCAAAAATGAAAATTAAATGAAAATAAAATGCTTTGAAAAGTCAGACATCACGCAAGCTTGGAACGCAAGTCGATTCTCTATAAAAATCTATTTTTAAAAAATATCTTAAAGCCTGAAATACAGTTTTTTTGATTTTATTTTAAAATAAAATATTTTTATTTTTAAAACTTGCATGATGTCACAGATGTCACGCACACACACACAAAAAAGGCATGAATTGTGGTTAGAATTTTAACATTGAAAGGGATTGGAAGGTTATCCATACAGTAACGTTGATTCTTAATTAAGCGCCGAACTATGAATTACGGTTAAATCAAACCTTAAGCTCCTAGGATAGCTTAGTTGTCTGTACGATGCTTAGAGAACCAATATAGATAAATACTAAGAACTAGGAAGCTCTCTTGAAAAGAAGAATTATCCGCTGTTAACATCATCATTTTGACATTACTAACACAAATGTCAGAAAAGGATGCGGCTGTACAAATAAATTTAGTTTGAGCAAAAAAATAATAATTTCTTTTTCAACAGTTTTACATTGTGATTTCCGCCATAAGGTTTTACTCTTTTGTTTGGTTTATTCAGCTTTTTAAAAAAAAAGTTGACTCAAGAGACGAGATGTTTAAAGTACTTAGCCGGCTGAAGATTGAAACATATGAAAATAGGACATTGCATTTTCCGTCGATTTCATTGCTGTCTTTTGTGTATTTGAACGCAAAAAAAAAAAAAAAGTCGAATAACAAACCAGCTGTCGACTGAATCAAAGACGGTTGGGATGCAAACACAAACAAAACAGCTTTTTCTGTTTAAAAAAAGGCTCTTTTGTGCTTTTCTCGTTATACTTACCAAAGTAAATTACCCCAAGGCTTATGTTTACAATAATGGAACAAAACGAGATGGACAGCGCGGCCGCTCGCCATTTTCCCGCCAAAGGAGTATTGAGTTTCTCCAACTGTCTGAAAATACCTACAAAAAGAGAAGAAGAAGAAAATAATTTGTAAAATACTCGCAATAATTGTTCCTGTTTCTTTGAAAAATAAACCAAAATTAGCTTAGTATTCAAAGTATCAGGGAATTCATTGAACTTGTTCTTGAACGGTTTCAGAATCACAAAAAGAAAGAAAGAAAATAAAAAAATAAAAAACAAATTAGCAAAAATCGTAAACGTAAATCTTTGTCAAGGAATCCTAACTCAGAGAGCTAAAAAGCACGTCATACTCTTTTCCTTTTATTCCTCATTCATTATCACTTGTTCAATATTATTTAATCTTGAGGTTGAATATACCAGACTGCCATTCTGAAGTTTTCCCACCTTGATCGTTCACAGCGATTCTGTTCGCTCTTCGAACCTTCTCGTTATCAGGCAATGTCTTGATGTGAACATCTAGACCCTTTAGATTCATATTGACAAACGTTTGTGAAGAAGACTCTCCCGCCTCTAATATGATCATTCAGTCAAGACGATTTCTAGGTGAAAATTTATTAGCCAGCCCGAACATTTAAACTATAGATGGATCACGGCATCCATTGCCACAGTTCCTATATAGACAGTCGACTAGTAAAGATTGTCAGCTCTGAGCGAAAGACACGATGAATGGTTCGACGAATGGCTATTATAGCGTTTATCTGGAGCTAAAGACTCGTATCTTGCTTATCAGTCAACCTTGGCAGTGAGCATTTCGAGTTGACATTAATGCAATTTCAGGTGTACCCTATACGAGAATTTACCGCATGGCTTATTAATTCCTATTTAATCACCCTTCCACATTTGAGTTGACCCTCATTGATTGTCGGTGTTTATATTAGACAATCTCCTAAAGACAATAAATGCAAATTAAACCGTCCTCTTCATACCTAGTATAGAATGTCTCTTACGGTTATAATTAAAAGAAAGAAATCGTTTCTTACTGTTATAAAAATTTTTTTTCCTTATTTCAGTCTGGCTTTTTCCAATTATTATTATTTTTCTTTAGTTTTTTCTTTTGAGAAGGCTACAATACTCAGATCTTTTCCTCTATTAGTACAGACTTAGGGGGTCTAGTTTCACTTTAATTTTTTGAATTTTAAAGTACCGTAGCAACCAACTGTCTATTTCAGCTAAGGCAATCACTAAACGAATGAAAGAGGAGAATAAAAAGGAAGAAAGATTAAGTAAAAAGCACTGTGACTTCGGTGCAATGACTAGACAAAATTCATGATTTTCATATATGATTTATTCATTTGTCTAGAAAAAACTTTTGAATTCAAAATTTAAAATGCTTCAAGCGAAAAAGCGATAAATAAAATATGAAAGAGAATGCATAATATCACTCGAACCATTTAGTCACGTAGTGATGGACTAATACTAAGAAACCTTTTTTTGAATAACTGAAAACACGACGTTCTATACAATCGCTTACTAAACCCAATATAATAAGGATAAAACGAAAGACGTTTTATCATAACATTTTATTTTCTACAAATACGAATTCTTAGGCCTCTTATCTTTTTTTTGTCAACACCCCTTTTTCTTAGATTATTAGTTTATAATTAAAAGAATAAATAGCTGTCGACACATTCAGTGGGGCACCGGCGCGAAGGTTTCTCCACCCGCTATTTCTTCTTTTTGTTTACTTCAAACTTTTAATTTCAAGTATTTTCCTCTTCGAAGCACTTGCCATCGAAGTTTCTGCGGATTTAGTCCGAGTTTTGCGTTAAATTGTCTTGCGGAACATATACTATTTTGTCTTATTTGTGTCTAAGTACCTCGTTAGGTTATCGGTAACGTAAGTTATCTGATTGCAAATTTTCTGCTTCTTAGGCTTTTAATAATGTATGAGTCGATTAAATTTCTGCTATCCAAGGAAAATTTGTAAGCAGTAGGCTTGCTTCATTTCGCGCTTTAAATTACTAAAAGTCTGGTACAAATAGTATAATATAAAATAGTAATTAAAATCTTTAAAAATATATTTTTTTTTTTTGCTATCTATAGTTTATGGTAGAAGAAATGCAATATAAATACTGGTTTTCAACTTTGGCTTAATCTTTTTCTCACTCACTAACATTTAATAAATAGAGGATATTATTATACACTGCTAGCTGTGTATGACCGTCGGATAATTTTACGAGCAAGGAAAGCGGCCGTATTTTTTCGAACTTCGCAGGCGGGCGGGAACAAATACAGCTTCACGAGTAGGATTTTCCGGCACAGCCGCTGTAATACACAGCTAGCACTGAGTGCAATAACGTCTATGTAGTTACACTCAAAAAATAGTCCTAATACACGGGAAATTGAGTACGGTGTTGTTTAATATCATGTAATATTCTATGCATATGGCATATATCTCAAATCACATGCTGATTTTTAGACTTACATGTCTAAGCTAATGAAAATAAAATACATCAGGAACTTATTTAATTTGAATGTTATTATAAGTGTCATTAGAATTGGCCAATGTTCTGTTGCCAAATTCAAAACAAAGTGTTAGGAGAAGTAGCGAAATTAGCACCGGATTAGCCTCAGTCACGAAGTGCAGGACGGAATAATTTATGGAATAAGAAGTACGAAAGAAAGAAAAATGGAGAAACGAAAGGAAGAAAGAGATTAGATGGAGGGGAAAAAACAAAAAAGAAGAAAAAAAAAGAATGAACGAAAGAAAAGAAGGGAGGAAGAAAGGAAATGACTAAGCCCCTGTATAAGTTTCGTTTTTCACTGTGGTTACTGTTGCAACCAAGAAACCCGCAAAAAAAACACAATCCTGCCTGGAAATCTATTAGCAAGCCCGTGATTGATTCTCAGATGGTACAGATGTAGACGTACTACTTACTCTGCACTAATTACACTCAAATCTGGGTATCAAATTCTCTTGAACATTGAAACCAAATTCAAAACAAAGTGTTAGGAGAAGTAGCGAAATTAGCACCGGATTAGCCTCAGTCACGAAGTGCAGGACGGAATAATTTATGGAATAAGAAGTACGAAAGAAAGAAAAATGGAGAAACGAAAGGAAGAAAGAGAGTAGATGGAGGGGAAAAAACAAAAAAGAAGAAAAAAAAAAGAATGAACGAAAGAAAAGAAGGGAGGAAGAAAGGAAATGACTAAGCCCCTGTATAAGTTTCGTTTTTCACTGTGGTTACTGTTGCAACCAAGAAACCCGCAAAAAAAACACAATCCTGCCTGGAAATCTATTAGCAAGCCCGTGATTGATTCTCAGATCGTACAGATGTAGACGTACTACTTACTCTGCACTAATTGCACTCGAATCTGGGTATCAAATTCTCTTGAACATTGAAACATTTTAATTTTTAAAATTGTTTTTTAAACTCCAGGTAGGGATTTAGTCTAGATGAATTTATACAGATAGTTTTATTTTAATGCAAACTTTTTGGTTTCATTACTCATGACTCATTACTCATGAATTTCCAGGATGCGGTTTCGAACATTTTTCCACACGAACACTTAAAGTGTATATGACACGAAAACATTTCATCGTTTAAAATGTATAGTTTGTTAATAATAATAAATATGTCGTAATAAAATTTGTTTCAAAAGCTTATTTCTTGAGATATTTGAGAAAATTAAGCCCAATTTGTGACGTCATTTTGTTGACACGTACTCTAGATTCGGTAGAAATGCACTAAATATAAATTGTAATTCTTATAAAATAACAACAAAAGGCATATTCTATTCAGCTTCATTTGATAGCTTACGAAATACTCTTCAAATGGTGGGAAACTGAAAAGTGTACTACCCGAAATTAAGATTCTGCATTCAAACAAATTTCGTGTATTTGCAACTAAATCTGGAGACTTGTAAACAAAATGACGTCACAACATGTGCTAAATTTTCTTGAATTTCTAGAGAAATACGATTTTGAAACAAATTTAACTGTGATATTCTTATTCATGCCAATAGAATACACATTTTTAACATTAAAATGTTTTCGTGTCATATGCACTTTAAAAGAAAACTGCGAAGGCGAAGATACTTAGGTTATTGGTCGATTATGCCTAAAGAAATCGAGTGACGCCACAGTTGTTTTTTTAGTAACACTGCACAGGCTGGGAAAAGACTGAGACATGATACATGTACATATAAACTACATTTAGACAAAAATACATAAAAATATAAATTGGAAGTAAAGCTAAAACTATAAATATATACTAGAGGCGTCAGAGACAGCAAACGGCAGAGATATTAGTGGATCGGCATTTGGAGCAAACGGTTAAATATTATAAGATCTGATACCATCAGGGTCAAAAGCGGAAAGCAAGAGAGAAGGATAGTGAGATCGCAGCAGTGTTTTTTAAAAAACACGAAACTGAATTAGAAGACTCAATCATACAGGGCAGCGAGTTCCACAAGAAAACAATGCGATTGAAAAAGGAATCCCTGTAGGTAGATGTTTTCATGAATTAACCCTTTAGTCTGTACTGAAAGTACTTCTAGTAGATCTGAATGAAAGCGAGCATGGGGTAACATAACTAGATAGATCAATATTATTAACCTTAAAGCGACATTTGAAAAAACACAGGAGATCTACTAAATACTCACACCAGTAAGACAGTGGGAGTAGGTTGAGTTTGACAAGCCTGTCTTTGTACGTAAGATAGATCTGATTGGTACCTGAGAATAAATTTTGTGGCACGGCGCTGGACACGTTTGAGGAGTAGGATAGCCCGCGAGCTTGATTGCGGTGCCCAAACCTGACTGCCATAACAAAGGATTGAACGCACAAGCGTTTACAACATAAAGTTTAGATATCATACTAATTTTAGATGATACTGGTCAATAGTAAGTTTATGTGTTGGTGTATCATGCGTAGTCGTGGTTAGCCTAATTTATTGAGCCGTATAAGAACAGCACCTTAATCAAACTAAAGCACGTTTTTGTGGTCCAACATTGGTGGCATTTTGATTTGTAAAAAGCTACGAAGATTGATTATTTCATATAAAGAGAAACAAGACGTTAGGTTAGTAGATGGCAGGGTACGACAAGTTGTATAGTGATCTTTATTAGACCGCGCTGGAAACGACATCTCAACCTTGATTTGTCTTATATTTGTCTCACCTGAGAAGGCAGTCATAAACAATTGCTTACTATCAATCACGTTACTTTTTGGACTGAGTTGACTGGGGGGCAAACAAGCGGTTGACTGGGGGGCAACTAGCGGATGCTAAGTCAAAACATATCAAAATAAGTCCTCAAACTATTGTATTTGACTATTTTCACTACATCAAACCAGAAAACAAGAGATCAAAACAACCTCCAGTATTCTACAAGCCACCAAAAAAGAGCTATTACCGGATGTGACGTCTATTGATAGCAACCTATAGAAACTTTCTGCACAGTATTTGCATAAAAATAGAGTTCAATTCCCTGAGGATAGAAAATGTATTGTTTCGGTACCCCATAATGGTCACTGTGACGTCACGTGAAAACGCTCTATAGGCGATGCTGCTATTTATTACGGAGTTTTTAAGGTTCTCGTTTACGGCAAATGTACGTACAACTTGAAAAGGAATCGCAAAAATCAAGTAGTAGAAAATCATTTCGCTTTTGATGAGTAGGTTTGCAAAAGGTTAAGTGAATACAAGAAAACGAGGTCATGTTTGTCGTATGCGGGGAGGTGAAAACGAGAAACTTTTAAGGTTAAAATCATTATCAAACAACTTTTGTGCTGGTATAAGTCACGGACACTAGATCACGAATGGAGTAATCTTATGTATTATTAGTTAGTTAGTAATAATTAATTCACACCGATAGCTTTAATATATATATATTGGACGGGCTAGTCAGGGGCGAATCCAGGATTATCCAGGGAAGGGTGCTGCGCACTAAGTTAACCCAGAGATGGGTGCACCCCTTAATCAAAAGGAAAAGCAGTATTGGTTATAATAATAAATAATAATAATAAATTACATTTATAAAGCGCAGATTAGCACAAGATGTTCATCTGCGCTGAATACAGAAACAATACACAATAACTAGAAACATAAAAGCTAAGTTAATCGATGGGAATTGCAAAAACAACTAAATAAAGGCTTTTCTATAAAAATATGTCTTTAAGTGTTCTTTAAAAGAAGGTAATGATGTAATATGCCTAATACTAGATAGTAAAGTGTTCCATTCTACTGGCGCAGCGTATGCGTTATCTTCGAAGTAGGGGCACAAACTGGAACCAGGGAGGGGTGCGCATCCCCTGCACCCCTCCCCTGGATCCGCCCCTGCAGTGTAGATAGCACGCATTCCATTGCATGAGAATAACATGATAAAAGACAACACACATAAAAAAAGATCAAATGTAGTCAACCACACGTCCAATTTAGCCACCTCATAAAGTGCCAGAGCATGGAGGCTATTCGTATACATATCGCATGCCACCCCAAGAATGCAATGATTGCCACGATTTCTCCAATGGATGGGTTGCAATCATTCCCAAGGGAGTCAAAAGACAAAAACATGGCGGCCATTGCGGTGCCGTTAACAATGGATGCTGATGAGAAATATTTTGTTAAATGGCAAAATGTACAACATGGCCGCGATGACCTAACGTGCAATCGAAGAATATACTCTATAGGGTCATGTGGCTGCATATTATGTGGTAACTATCGATATCTATGTGGTTTGCTTGAAAAAAAGTTTGAGCGCACAATCTGGCTCCTCTCCGCAGCAAGTTTGGTTTCTCTGATCGGCGTACGATCTACCCTTATTTAGCTCGGCTTTTAGATCGGGGTTGTTGCTTGTCTGGTAGCCAGACAAGAAATAGAAAATCGCTATTCGGAATTTATATTTACGAGTGATGTTTTGAAAGTTTTCAAAATTGGACGAGCCTTTAGGCGTCCTGAACTATAATTATACATTGAAATATCCTATGTTACATGTACCACAAAAGCTTCCTCGTGTCCTATCAGCAATTAAAATTTTAAAAAACCAAAGCATAAATGCAAAAAACAAAAATCTGTGTTGTCTTAATTTAATAGTCACTAGTCGCCATTTTGATTACCGTGAGATATTATGAAATAGGAGGCTGGGTATTAGGGACTGTTCCATTGGACAAATAATCCTTTGCGTGCTTTGAGGCTAGATCACCTTGCATGTTACAGCGTTTTTTTTAAATTAAATGAAGTTGTTTCTGGATGTTTTGTCTTGTACCTTTATCAAATTGGGAGCCCTGTGGTTTGCTTTACTTTAAGCCCATAATCAAACACAGCTGATAAACCGGACACTGCCTTGATATACACAGCGCGTCATTGTGTATTTAGAATGTAAAGCAAAGAAATTTCAGCTGATCGATTAATGTATATTAGTTTAACTAAAAATTAATCAAATATCGCGGACAAGGGATTTTAGTTATACGATTATAGCAAAAAAAAAAAAAAAAAAAAAAAAAAGCGAAAGAAAAAAGTATACGTAGACCTCAGTTTAATAGTATGGCTTCTCAAGCGCGAAATGTACATGTCCATATATTGTTACCTCATGTGATTTAAAAAAAATACTCTTAAACGACGGAGATCTGAGTACTCAATTTCTTTTGTACTCAAAATGAGTACATAATAAGGTACAATGCATGTCTATCTTTGTTTATTTCATCGATGATATTTAGTACTGACGAGCACTATTCACCTTATACTGCTTGACGATTAAGTGTGGGCACTCTAAGGCCCTGGCTAAACGAGGAAACAAGTTTCCATGTTTCCCGCGCGCATGTTACCCGATGTTTCCAAGTTCAGCCACATCATAGTTAATATTAACTATTAACTATGGCCAAATGCGAAACATTGCTACGTGCAACAAATGTTGCTACCAAGACGCAAAAATGTTTCTGCTGTGCGGCAGAAACATTTCATGCTTCCAAGAGGCATGGAAACAATGTTTCCCAATGTTTCTTTGTTTAGCCACGAAAGTCAACATTCTAAAAGTTTGTTACTTAGCAACGCTAGCTCTATCTTGAAAGTGCGTATGCGCTAACCGATGTTGAGCAAACATGTTTCCCGATGTTCCCTGACAGTTTTGCCACCTTTGGAAACATTTAAGAAAACATGTTTCTGGAAATGTTTCTGGAAACATGTTTCCTCGTTTAGCCAGGGCCTAAGAACAGTACGATACTTCAATATTTAAAAAAAAAAAAAAATTGTGTCGGACTTTACCTGAAATTACAAAAGCAATAAAAAAGCACTGAAGAGTTCAGAGACCTGACAACATCATGAAGAGTATTTTCAATTTAAACATGAAACCTGAATGCAATGATTTTAACATTTCAAACCTGTCCTCCTCGCGCCTAAATGGCACAAAGAATCTTTTAACATTTTAAAATGTTATAGTTATTTTGATATATCTATGGTTACCGTGCTTCCCGTTAATAGATTCTGTACGTGTACTTCATAACCCTAAAGATGGCCGCAATGGCCAAAATCTCGGCTTAATATAGAATAGAAACGGAGATGAAACATTAGTTATTAAATATAATATTTATCCCCCAGATATTATAACAATAACATCCAAACTCAAAAACGACCATATTATGGATTTTTTACTTATTTATTTTCTTATTCCGTTTTAAAAAAAATCGCCACCACACCGTAGCGTTTTCGGTATATACGTATGGATACAGTCATCCAGTTATGGCAATTTTGGATGATAAACTTTGAAAAACGGAGTTGACTCAATGTCAGAATGAACACCGTCAAAACGGATCGAGCAGCTCGCAATATATTCAACTAACGATAAGTAAAAGACTTTTTTTCGACCCAAGACGATTATCGTTACCAGAGCAACTGCAGTAATGTCTCGTTATTTGATGGTAAAGTTGCGATTAAAACCATTCATAATCCTTTCTAACGCTATCTAATCTATCTAGACAAACTACCTTGATTTGTCATCAAAGTTTTAATGTTATTTCACTAAACCAGTTAACGATTTTTCAAGTATTTTGTCACTGCAATGGTTGATGAAAAAGGTCGATACGTGCAATTCACGTTCAAGTTATTACCAAATATCGTTATTTCTTGTCCTAATATATTTGTATTTTTTTATATTCGTAATACCTCTTTACGGTAATAAAACTGAGATCTTAAACGAAAACGTGTCACGAGCGCCTTCCTTCATTGAAAAACGAGACTATTATCGTTCCTTTGTGCCACTTGTTCTGTTTCTACGAAGATCCACTCGCTCGTATCATTGTGCAACTTATAACAGTAAAATGCCTTTTATTATTTTGTTATATTATACTTATTTTATTATATTTGCTTTACAAAGTTTACTTTATGAAGAAGTGAGTTAATGCCTAGATATTAGTACCAATGGACTGCAATCAATATCGGAATACTATATAAATCTGTAATTCTTAATTTCGTTTATTTATCACTTTCGATGCAACTTCCTTTTAGGTATTTCCACATTTAGCCTACATTTTGTCCTTTGTATTTTAACTTTTTGTATTTTATGGTTTAAATTTCCCATCTTTTATCTCTTTTATCTTTATTTTTGCTCTTTTATCTATCATTCCCTTATCTCGATTTTTTGTCATTAGAACCATTCGAAACCCAGTCAATGCAAATCTCTGCTTGACTACAGTTTCATGCATAAACCGGCCAAATCTCTCTTCATTGATTTTGAAAACTTCTCACTGCCTTTTGTTGTTAAACCTCCTTTAAAAAAGTTTAGTCTCGTTCTAGAAAAAATATCGATTTTACTCAGAAAACACTAACAATTTAAAATCATTGAGAATAATCATTCACTTGGAATCTCTCGACTAGCGGTTAATAGTAATGTAGAAATACAACATTCAATTATTGGTTTATGTATAAATGACTATTTTCACCATATTTTTTTCAAACAAGCTCTGAACTTGATTACCTGTCATGTTGCTGAATCGCGGATTATCCGTCCTAAGATCTCTGATATCTTCTTGGTACTTGGTCCTGCCAGTCGTTATGAGATTGGCTTCTCGGGTTATTGTTTCTGCAATAGAAAGGCTGTAATCAGTGATTCAACACCTCGCTATTAGATGCATTGTAACACTTTTAATACAATCAACCAATCAGAGGTCTTAGATCGGAAAGTTATAATCCATAATCAGTTGCTTCATGCATGTTTACAGAAGAGAAAATTAAAAACACTCAACAGTTGAATAAATAAAACTGAAATCGTTTGATAGCGAAGAAATAATCATTTAAAAAGCTGTTTTATCTGTTTTTTTGTTTGTTTTTGTTTTAATATAAGTGACGTAGTCCTTGATTTTCTTTTCTCTCCAATACCCAACACACTAAATTCCAATTTGATTTGTAAATTAGCAATTTCCTAGTGGCTTTGATCAGCTCAGAAGTTATTTTATTCTTGTTTCCCAGTTTGACCAAATTGAACATTAGTTCTTTCTTTATTCCTTCTTTCCTTCCTTTTTTTTGTACTGACAAAATAGCAACAAAATAGCTGCAATTAGACAATAAATCTTTAATTTTGTTTCACGCTCACAACTAACAGCACACGACAAGGAATAAAGCGGAAGTAAAGCGTGAATAATCAACAAGCAGCCGTGAGCGAAAATAGTTGTGAGCGTACTTATTTTTATTTGACTGCCTTAAAACCCTTCAATGCATATGAAATTAAAGGAGAATGTTTGTAAAAGACACATCTTTTAGTGACTTCATTTAGAAAAAAAATCATTCGACGATTTTTTGAATGCCGCTTTCACCAATATTTTCTATCGCTTTTGACAACAAATTGGGTCAATTAGCTTCATATCAAAAAATCCATAACCTTAGAAAGAAAGTCACAATTTGATTCATACTCAATAAGGACAGTGTCTACATCCGTATCTATATTCTAGCTACTAAAAATATTGAATCCACTAAATTAAAGTCACGATTTTAAGGGTAAATAGTTGACACGCTGGAAATAATAGTAAAAGTCCATGAAAATATTCATCGTGTAATATTTGGAAAACGCTCTCATACATTTTTTTCATATTGCTATATGTTGGGTGCCTCGATGAATACTATCGACTGGTGCAAGTCGCTTTGAAAGTTTAGGTCTAGTTTTCGAGAAAATAAGCGGTAAACGATTTCTATGATGTCATCATTACGTAACTGAATGAAAAGGCCGCTTTAAACTAATTTATCATTTTTGAAACCTTTAATCCTTTCCTGACATTGCGTGAAAAGTGCTTCGCAGATCGAGTTATTCAAGACGAAGTTGTAGCCGTTTCAATACGGCTAGGTGTGCCAGACCAAAACTACCCAGGGCCTCCTTAAATAAAGTGGATTGGCAGCGCCATGCTAATTGGTTGATATTCAAGAGGCCAATGGCAATCTCTTGTAAAAGTAGACAAACATGGCGGCTACGTAACGTCATACGCACACAAGATCACTTTAAGTCTCCGTACGTGGGTATACGGCTCGGGGATCTGTTTCAAATGATGTAGTCGGTTACACAACGATATATATACTTGGGTTGCATGTTACACGTCATAGCTGCCATGTAGGTTGACGATTATCTCATTATCTTCTCTCGTTAAGTCATGCCAACCAACATGGCGGCTGCTTCCTTGGTGAAATCATCCTCAATGTCGGTACTAGGCTGCGTAGTCCATAAAACTAATCCGGCCCTCCTCTCGTGATTGTAAACTCCAAACTGCACGGTAGCTTTAATCGCCATCACAAACACTCCGTCAAGTCCTCAAATATATATCGTAAATTTAGATCTAGAGCAATTCAACTTGTGCCTACAAATATGCTATAGAGCTTTGAGGTAGTGAGCTTATTAACCCCCCCCCCCCGATCGAGAATGGCTGTTTTCATTTGCTTGTAAAAGTGTTTTTCCTCTAGTTTTCTTCATGTTCGGTGAACTTGGTATGAGAAAAACTAAGACTAAGTGCACTCTTAGGCTTAAATGAAAACCAAGCACATTTACGGCAATATAAGCTATGATATTAGATATACAACCTGCAGCTAAGGCAATACCATACACTATACTAATAGGATCTAAATATCAGAATATAAAGATAGAGTTTAGGATAGATTTTAATAGCGGAGCTCCATTCTTAAGAAAAAATAGTAGACCATAGAGTTAATTTTTCATGGCTTGGCTGACGTCACTTTCGTCCGTACGTACGTCCGTGTGCACAACACAGGAATCCCTCTTGATTTCAAAGCAAAACTACTCGGAAATGTGGTTCACACAAATGTATAGAAAACATCGCATTGGGACAAATCATAGGCCAACAACAGATTTAAAAAGCTTCCATATAGTCAAAGATGGATCAAGAAGTATTCTTCAAGAATTCAGGTGTTTTTTTTAGCAAACAATCACACATTTTACTTTCTATGACAAGCAGTTTCTTTCGATGAATCAACAAATCAAAGACCTTCTCTCAAAACTTATAATATTTCTATAGAAAATCTTCAAAAAGCTTAATTTCTTCGAATATTGAATGGAATATAAAAAGGAGAGCATATCACAACGAATATTTAGCTCTATAAATCTTCAAGAATTTGTTTAATTTAGGTTCATAATAGGTTTATTTTCAAAACAGGTATTTTCCTATCAATCAACCAACTGCACTCTTATTCATTATTTAAGATAACTACGATATATCGCGCGATCTAATTAGCCAGAGGGCGTATTAAAAATATCAACCTTTGTCGGTAAAGAGGGGAAGTCATGTTAAGTGAGCGCGCAGCGTTTATCTAATTTTCAGTTTTTAAAAATGGGTACACCTTTCCCGCATCCAATACCCCTACTTCAAAAAACTTTAAAACCCAACTTTTAAAAAGAGACAGTTTGTCATCCTATTAGTGTAGATTTTTTTGGAGGGCTTGGGGTTTCCACATAATTTTTTCTCGTGCTCGATTTTATTTTCTTGGTCAACAGAAAAATATCAATTCTAAATCAGTCTTTCCTTTCGTTATGATATCTTTAAGTTCCTTATGACATGCATTAACCCATTGGCAAAAATATCACAACCTAGACGTCCAATATCTATTTCCGAAGATAAGAGAGAGTATTCCAGCCTGACCGCATCCTTGAAGGACCATAAACCGACCGTATAAAAAGATTTGTTGATTTTGTATTCATAAACTGAATCACTAATAATATAATTATATATTACTCTTTTATCGATATGTTCGGTCTTATAGGTAAGAAGAGAAGACAACAGAAAGGTAGATGAAAAATTATCTTCGAAAAAGCGATTTTTTGTGAACCACATACATTTACTGTAATTATACACACTATATATATACTGGCACAAAAAAAAAAAAAAAAAAAAAAAAAAAAAAAAAGCAACAACAACATTGGGTTCCCTGTGAAAAGAACCGACAGTATACCGCCCCGTTAATTTCCCTTGATCCTATCAAATTCTCCAGTCTACAATCAGCGATCATTGTTTGTTGAGCAGAAAGGAAAAAAAAAGCACAAAAAAAAAAAAAAAGCAACAACAACATTGGGTTCCCTGTGAAAAGAACCGACAGTATACCGCCCCGTTAATTTCCCTTGATCCTATCACATTCTCCAGTATACAATCAGCGATCATTGTTTGTTGAGCAGACTTGACACAATTCATCAACCCTTCCAATGTAACATGATTAACTTTTTTATTTCTGCATTGACTATTTCTCCATTGACTATTTTGATATACAAACATCGATACATCACGTCTATACTATCTTTGGAGCGAGAGACTTCCTTACAATTCACTAACACGGATGTTTGGATTCAAAATATGCATCGATAATGATCAATCGATACAATGAATTTGTAGTCTATTCATGCAAACAAGCGTTCAAGTCAAGTCGGATTCGTTTTGATCTTCAGAATAAAACTCATAGGTCGCTATTAAATAAGAATAAGATAATATGCCTTCGACTTCTTTTGATACGAATCTTCGGTATTCAAATTTTGTTTTGCTCGTATAGTTTTTTTTTCGTGTTTTTTATTTTTTTTATTTTTTTATTTTTATTTTTATCAATTTAAGTTTTTTTCCATTTTCTTCTCGTAATTCTTGCATTATTTTCTTTTCTTTTCTTCCTCTTTTCTTCCTCTTTTCTCTTCGCGCTTTTTTTCTTTTTATTTCTTTTTCTCTTCTCTTTCTTTCTTTCTTTCTTTTTTTAACCTGGTTTTTTTTTCATTCTTTTGGTTTTTGTTTCTATTCTTCCGACTCCTTCCCTCTTCCTTTCTTCTTATCGTTTCCTTATTCTTTAATTTTAATAGTCTTTTTTGATTTGAAGGAATCCTAAAATATATGCGAAGTTCAAGCCCGGCATTTGAATTGATTCTGTCCAATGGATCATTTTAAGATAAAGCTCTTCATGATTTCTTACTAGTCGCGCTCATTTGCGCCTTGGCCGTCGTGCAAGGCTTATTCCTTAACTATAAATGGACTCCATGAAATGCGTAGTAAGTATCATTGGAGATATAAACAGAGTTGTAAATTCAAAATCCGAATAAAATTTCGAGAACATTGTGTAGGACAGCACTCAGTACTGTCTAGGAACTAGGAAAATGTTCATGTTAAATAAATATGTATATATATATTTGTGGAAAATAGCTACATCTTGCCTGAAGAATATAATTAAAACACACTAATATCCTCTGACATAGATAACCATTTTTGTAATCACTAATATCGGCCCAAAAATGTCTTCTCTACTCGATGGATGGAGGTGAACTGATGGTTGAAACAAGCGTTTTCTTATTCATTTGTTGTAGCCGAATTTTGCACTTTCAACAACCTGATGTCGTATGTGTGAGTCAAGTTATTGGCAGGTGACTTAATCAAGACTGTCTCAATGTTGTCCTATAGGAAGACTTGAAAACACAGTTATTAACATTAAATTTAGGTTTAAAAATAAAATAAAAAATGAAATAAAAAGCTCCTTACCTCCCCAATACGATGTCATGGTTTTCGGCGTTTGTCTTCACGATTTCTAACTATGCTATGAAAATAATGAATTAAATATTGTAGTATGGTAGTTTGCTTAGCCTCAGCATCCAGATACAGCCAACATCTTCAGCAACAACTCAAAATTAACAACTTGTTTTTTAGTTCCTCGAAGAATGAATTCTCTGTAGTTCATTTAGAGCAGATCCTAATCGTTGGATATAAAATAGACCTATAGCCTTGGTCAGTCATTCACTAATTTATTTCAGAGCCTGGCCTCCGGCCTTCCGCTGATTACAGACTCAAAGAAGTGAAGTATGTCATTCACGCCAAATATTCCTTCTTTGTAGTCACCGAGTTTACAAATGCCATTTTGCCAAGTCAACCAATTAAATCGTTGGTCTAATTTAATAGTGTTTACCTACTCACGACGAGCCTTAAAAGATGGATCGCAATTGGAATTCTTGAATCGAACACCTGACTGGTTGAATAGAGCTCGTGCAGGGATGTTTTGAAAGCCGGCGTTTTGACTCCTCTCTTCTTTCATGTCCTCGTAGATATGATTATTCAGTATTAAATCAATCGTCGTTGAAATTGGGAGCTGCCCTTAATTTATTATTCAAGAACTACCACAAAACAACTAACATTAAATCCTTATATACTACAGTACTAAACAAATGCTAACTCCTAATCTTCAACCAATTCATTGTTTCTTCCCCACTTCATTCGTATTTACTTTGGCGGCTCTCTGCTTATTTTCACCTCCAAATTTACGGTTAAGTGTGATTATAATGTAATTAACCAATTTATAACCCAATAAAACTACGGATGATATCAATTTTTAATGAATTAAATATATAATTTTGAACCTTGAATAATAATTTACGTAAACTTAAAAATTTCTTTCGCTTTCATTGAATTTTAACTTTGCTTGCTCACTTCATTCTTAAAAACTTTTATACTATTAAAAATTCCTTTATTTGGACAGAAAATAAAAATATACCAAGAACAAATATTAATTTTCTTTGTTTGAATAAGAAAGTAAAACTACATGCTCAAAAAAACTTTTTTTCTTATACCAATTGAATTACACTAAAATTGAATTGTTCTACCTTAATATTTTGGCTTGAATTAAAAAAATTAATATCAAGCCCTAACTGAGATTAAAATTAAGTCATTCTTATTCGTTTATATAATTTGATTCAGTTCGCAATTCTAGTTTTTTAATGTATTAAATTTAGTGTACACTGATTCAGTAAATGATATCGTAATTTATTTAGCTGTATCTAAATCGGCAGTTTCCTGATATCAAGATGCTTGTGATCTTGCAAGTATTCGTTTGTGTTCATGTGTTTATGCTTTTCATCAAGAGGGTGCTTCAACCATTTGAAAATTATCGATTTAAAAAACCCTCATTAACAGAGTTTTTCATATCTATCATAAACCCTATCTTCATATCCTGATATCTAGATCCTAATAGAATAGTATATGGAAAAGCCTTTAATAGCTGGTGGTTGTATATCTAATATCAAAGCTTCCTTGTAAACACATGCATGAGTTTTATTTGAGAGCCTACAAGTGCACTTAACCTTAGAGTCTTATGTCTGCTTATTATATCAAGTTCATGTAAAAACATGAAAAAAATTGCCAAGTCTACGACACACATGCCATTAGGAACGTGTACAAATTAAGCGAAAACCGACAAGCAGCCAATTTCAAAAAAGGAAGGAATCGAAAATGGCAGACATGTTAATGAAAATCAAGCTCTAAGCAAACAAAACCATGTAGAAAACAAGAAAAAATGACAAGAAAATCTATTATAAACACAACAAAAATTTCCCCAAAGAGTTAACTTCATAATGAAAAATTCTAAGACGAAGAGAAGAGGAGGTTATTTTTCAGTGGACGACGGGGATTCAAGCTTTTTCGATGCAAATAGATTTATAGGCTCTTTAACTCTTGGCATAACGTTTTCCCAGTCCAGACCGCTTGTCATTCTCTTTCCTGTAATCATTGAAAAGATACATATCAAGTTGGATACTAATCCAAACAAACCGCCGCCGGTGCTATTACCAAATTCATGATCACTTTTAAAAGTTCTGGCCGGTCTAGATAACAAATCATACTATTTTTAATTTTATTCTTGCGATATCAATTTTGGATTATATATATTTTGCTTTCGAACGAAAAATATCATCACGATTGATGCTGGTTTTTGATTTTACTTGTGTATTTCTTAATGCAGTTCCCTATTGTAAGTCGCTAATGTGACATAGGTTTACTGTCGAAAGAAAGAAAGATTTATTTATTTATTTGGTAGTCTAGAAGAAAGTAGCTGACTCACTTTTAAAAGAACTGGTCTAGATAACTAATCATACTTATATTATTTAAATTTTGTTATTGCGATATATATATAGAATTTAAAAATTCTTTTTCTTTTCTTTTTTCTTTTTCTTTTTTCTTTAAATAAATCAACAAATAGATGAATTAACAACCTTACAGTCTTACAACCAATTAAGGTTACTGGAGACTTTCAGGGGTATGTTTTGTTTAAGACTATCTCTTCGCAACACTTTGGACAAACCCCCATGAAACTATATATCGTTTTAAGGTCATATTATAAAGATTTAGAAAATAATATTATTTGAAAGCTATTTTTTAATTTGAAACAATGCCGTAGCCTTAAACAAAAATCGGGCGCGTATAGGTCCGTGTAGGTCCGTGTAGGTGGGTCCACTTCCGCTTTCATCATCGTACAAATTGGTCGAAAATTCTTCCATGGTTTTCTCTCAAGGTTTACATGTTGTTATAACACCCTCCTTGGTGCCTCCCCTCCCTCTATGGTTTTTTTTATTATTGTCGTTGTTAGTGGACCCACCTACCCTCAGTCCGCCTAATCTTCACCTCCCCCTGTCTACAGGATATTTTTCCAAAGTTCGTTTTCAGAGTACAAAATAAAAATTTCGAAAAGTCATTTCAAATATTTATTTTAATTTTTAATTTTTGAATTCGAAAATTGAAGATTGACATTGATGAGATAATATTCGAATTTTGACATGATCATAAAAAATGAAAATTCAAAAATCAGGCAAATTTCATATGTCAAATTCACGCCAACTAAATTGAAAAGCTCTTTGTGGAGTGTTACACGGACCGGTGTTACCCTCTAGATGTTTACATTTTTTAAACAATTTTAGGAGGGGAACTCTAGGTGTTACCCTCTAGATGCTTACATACCCCAATGGTGTATCATTATTGACAAAATACATACAGAAATGCAAAATGTAACGATTACCGACAAAAACATATTAAAGCGATATAACAACCGCTTACAGCCGCACACAACGACATCAGCAACAACAGCAACAACGTCCCAGCCTTAGTCAGTCTTTTAGAAAGAAAAAAAAAACATCTATGGATTTAAAACGAGATATATTTTTCCCCCATTTTTGTTTATGCTTTGAAATAATATTAATAATAATAAATATGTTCTTATATAGCGCATTATAGATTCTCAATGCGCTTTACAAATATTACGATAAAATGTTAAGTGAAAAAATAGATTAAAGTTACAAATTGAAAAAAATGTTTTTAGTTTTCTCTTGAATATTTCCAAAGACTGCGATGTTTTTATATCTGGTGGTAAACGGTACTATTCTTCTCCTTGGCCTCCATATATTCAATTTTTTCATTGTACCTTAAGTAATTTTTGAATAATTCTAAATTTGGAACTTTACCTCTTTCCCTTGCCTTATAGATGCACATTTTATATAATAAAATAATGTAATTAAACATAATATCATCAACACCCAATATAACATTAACGTGACTACATGCTGGTAAATAGAAGTTTGATTCTAAAAACCAATTTCTGATGTCGATATAGAAATTTTTGGATTCTAAGCATTCCACAAATAGGTGATCTATAGTTTCGGGATACAAACAAGAAAACGAACCTGAAGGATTATCTACTATTTTAAATCTATTGTTTAGAATCTTATATTGAAAATATCTTGAATATGTATGGACTGAGGTAGTGTAAATTCTCTCATATATCTCATCCCATTCCAAGGGGTAATCATGATTAATTCTTTTTTGTATAAATTTAAACAAATATTATTTTCGAAATCTTTATCATATGACCTTTAAAACGATATATAGTATAGGGGGTTTTGTTGAACATGTTGCGTAGAAGGAGTTGAAGAGAAACATACCCCTGAAGGTCAGTACCCTTAACCTTAAATAATTTATGATCAAAAATAATTTATGATCAAAAAGAGAGAAAATAATTGAGCTTCGGTTTAAATGTTTACATCATTTTTCTTTCCTCTTCTTTTCAAATTGATGATAAGGAAAATGGATTTCAAACGTCTCAGCCGAGGCGCATCAGCTTCAGTAATATACCCTAAAGCCACCATGATATAGTTTACAGATAGCATTAATGCCTGATTAGAGAGAAGAGAGGTCTCGATAACTTGGACTTAAATGTACGGCCTGGAGGGTTAAAATTAAAAATGAAATTCCATTAAAAACTACAAATGTCAAGGTTCCGCGAGAACTCCAGACACTGCCTGTCTTTTTGTTTTTGACTTGACTTCCGCCTTACAAATTTAGAAAGCTCTCGGTAAATTTTTGATGAACGGAAGCCAATGAGCATGATGTGCTATGAGTACTAGTCTTAGAAACGTGGAACGTTCGTAATATCTTTGTTACAATGAATTCCTTTTTAATTTCAAGCAAGCTAAAATCTGACATTCATTTATCTGCTATGTTTGACATGCCTCGTTTTTTTCTTTTTTATAATATGGGGATTGAATCTCCATACTCATAATAATGGAAATCATTGACGAGTTTGATTCTTGTATTTCTCTGGCGCCTTAGGAGTCGACTTCACTATGAACTCGATATTCTTCATTGGTATGTGATTTTTCTTTTTCTTTTAAAGAAACTGGAAAACGCGTTGATGCGTTGTATGCGTTGTATTCGTTATATTCAGCTATAGGCTAGAACTATCCAAGGCAGTAATCGGCTTATATTGATTTTCTAGAGGAATTGTTCAGGGGGACAAAACTTGGCCGTCTTTTTTTTCTTATGCAAAAAAAAAATATTGTTTTGTCCCTCAGAACAATTTATTTCTCTAGAAAATCATTGCAAGGGGTCTATTATCAAAGTTTACAAATCAGTACCATTTTTATACTAAACTTTAATAATTAGAATTTGTCCTATCGTAATTACACCTTACGATACATTAATTCGCCGATTGGCCTCTAGATTGCAGGTGATGTGCTTGATGTTATCGTCGCCAAAAAGAACGGAGATAGTCATTGAATTGTCGTACAAATGTACTGAAACTCAGTTTATCTATATCATTTGACTTGATTCCTCGATGCTTATCCTATATATCATTATAATAAACCATTTCACCCTTGTTCACTAGATAATTTAATTTTCCGAAAAATCTTTTGAGAAAGCTGAACAAATCAAATTGATAAACTGTACATTTGTACGACAATTCAATGACAATCTCCGATCTTTTTGGTGACCGTAACACCACTTACACGAGTTGTAGAGGCCAATCGATTGAACAAATCTAATTTGATTTGAATTTTCGTGAAGTTTTTGGTTGTTTGATTGTCTGTTGTTTGGTACTTTGTTGTTATTTTTTTCCTAGAGCGGATTATTTTTGTTTGTTTGTCTTTATGGGACGATGTTTCACATGAGAGGTGAAGTCAGTCGTAAGAAGAAATATTGTACTAAAAAAACCATAAACGTGTACTTTTACGCACTTTCAAGGAATGTCGAAAAAGGTGAAACCATTACGGCTAACACGTTATACTAAACTGATTTTAATCTTTGTATTCGTATTTATTTAAGCTAGCGCTAGACATCGCTTACTTTGCCATCTCCTCGGTAACCTGACAGTGCCTTTTTTCAGCGAAGTTTCTCGATCGAATCGCATGAAAATCGTTCAGTGAATTAGACTCCGTTGAAATTTGAGTAAAAGCTGCTTTTAATTAACAAGCGCTAGGTTCGAAATAATTCAAACAAAAGCTTTAAATTATTGAAGTATGTAAACCCACATAGCTGCTTTAATAACAAATAGAATCATTTTTAATCAACACGGCCGCCGATGAAATTATTGGACGATATTAATGTGATATGTATCGAAAACACGAAAACAAAAATCACTAAAGATTTGGTATAGAAGACTTGATTAAAACCTGTTGCTGAAGACAGACCACAAGAATAAACTAACAGGTTAAAAGGAAAGCAGTATTCCTTTTAGATAATTACCGAATTGCCGCCAGATTGATTAGAGTCGAAAGAATAGATAAGTTTTGCTTCATATGTTTAGAAATGGAAATTATGGCAAGATTTATTGATTTGGAAGAGAAAACAGAAGCGGACGACCTGCAGTGATGCTCGACTGTGATCAAACGAACACAAATAATAAAAATCAAACTTGTTGCACACGTGTAAAAACATTCAATCTTTAATGATTTTATTCAATTTGCCGAATTTTTTTTCTAAATCAGATACACTTTTACTCACCGCGAACGCCACCACACACAGGCTTATTTATATTCATTTATTCAAAAGAAAAAAATTAAAATCAAAACAATCAAAAATGATTCTATCGAACGAATCGTTCACGCGCGATATTTTCTAACCAAATTTCAAAACTTCGTCTTTGGCTTTCAGTGAACCAGTTACTAGCATATGCCGTGGCTAGCATCATGTGAACGTCTTGTGAATAACCAGGGAAATTGTGGTAATAATCGTAGCAGCGTTTGATGGCAGCGAAAGTATATCCACGGTCAACATAGTAGGGTTTAGAGAGTAAAGATCGTGATATCATTGAAGATAATTGCGCTATACTTTGAGGTGAATAGCCGTAGTTATATTCTGGATCAAAATCGCAATCGAATTCTTCGTCTTCTTCAGCGGAGTGAAGATCAATTCTGTACCTCATGTTCCTTAGCTCCCGTTCGAGTTTTTTAACATTTCCTTTGGATAAATTCAACGAATCTTTAGTCTTTCTTAAATCAGCTTCAACCTCAGCAAGTTGTTGAGTTAGCTCGTGTACTGTTGGGTTAAAATCATGATCAATCGTTTCATCTGAGTATGATGTACAACATAATCTTCTGATGCTTGCGCAGCTTGCGTGATGCTCAGCTAATTGTCGTCGTTGAATATTTTTCCAACACCCACTACACTGCACCGCCTCGTACCTACACTCCTTTAAATGGGAGTCAACATTGTCTAACTTAATCACCAACTTACATCCATCGTCAGCATTTGGACACTGAACAATCAGTCCATCGATAATCCCTCGTAGGGCTATGACAGGAATCGTGTCGGTCATTAACATCTCGGTCCTACAGGAAGGACATGAAGCAGGGATGCCTTCATTTTCGATTCTTCTTTGCAACCATGTTTCTAAACATTCGTCACAGTATGAATGTCCACAGGGAGTTATGACGGCTTTCTCTAGTACCCCAGCACAAATTCCACATAACAGGTTCGGGTCAATGTCCTGATTGACAAATTGCTGAACATTATATCCCATGATTTTCACTTGTCTCAGTCACGTTCGATGGCAAAGTTCCTAATCAATACGGCTGTTCAACGATTAACAGGAGGTTAATAATAATCACCAGCGTACGTATATAGTGAGTATTCGTGACCTCAACCAGTATATCCACCTCCAGTAAAAATCTTGTAAATCACTCAGGCGTCACCTATTTGATTGAACCACGCATGCGCAGAGCGTCGAGATCAGCAGGTGTCATGATTGATAGAGTCAGATTGACGCGTTTATGAACTTAACTCTAAAGTATTTTAAAATTTGTCTTTAAGGGAATACATCTCGATAAAGTCAAATAAATAACCCTCAGTCTTATTTACCTTTGGAAAAATAACTGGTTGCCAATAAAATGACGTTAGAGTATTTTTTTAGAGTAAATAATGTGAGTAAAGAGTAAATATGTGATATAAGAATATAAATTACAAATAAGGAAAAGGCTTGATGTGATGGTATATTGACTGATATTGATGGAAATACTTGTTTAGTTAGGTATTTGTGTACATGGTTGGAGAAAATAAAACGAAAAAAGCGTACAAAGTACAACGGCTTATTTTCCTCTCCTCAGGGGATATTATTTTTTATTAAATCAAAAAGACACGACGTTTTTATTCAAAGATTTTTCAAAGGTTTTTTGTAAATAGCTTCATGTTTTTCACCAGCCCCACAGGAAACAGATTATGGTAATTTGAACAACTTGATTAATGACGTCGTTCTACAAAAGAATCTTTTATTTATTCAAGTTTAGTTTGGTATTTGTACAAAAGGCTCAATAAGTAGAAAGACAAACAGATAATTAAAGAAATAGCGAAATTGAGTAGTATCTTCTCTTAAAATAGGAAAACGTTAAACAAAAGACTTCGAAAACCACCCAGAAACCTCCTTGTGGAAACATCACGCAAAACTCGCATTACTTATCAAATTGTTACGTGTGTGACTAAGCGTGACCAAGTGTGAACGTGATTGATGCGTGATTGATTCGTGTGATTGCCATTCAGTTTCGTGTGCTAAGCAAGTCGCTGTTCCCATGGTAATTCCAAAGCCGTTCTATTTTTGTATTTTTTTATAAAAAAAATCAAAAATAGTCGCCACAGCCATACTCCTACATAGGAGATAGAGCGTCATTTATTTTAGTGTTAAAAGTAGCCTGCAATTTTTATAACTTCACATTTTATTTTTCTGAATACAGTAAAAACCCGCATAAAAGAACAAGTGGGTTAAGAACACCCAGCCTGAATTTTGGCGTTTTAAGTACCATGTAAATAAGAATACAATCAGCCTGAAATATTAAAAAGTGTTCTTTAAAAACAAAAATCAATATTACCAGTAGCAGACTCCATGCCTGACCTGACAATAATTTATTTTTCTACTGTTTTGATACAGTTATTATTGCAGTCAAGATTTTTTAAAATAACATTTTTGAACTACATGTATTGGTAGTCTATATATAGTAATACTGTGTATATTTTAGAAACATTTATTTTAAGAACACCTTAATAACACCTTCAGGCTGATTTTCAGTAAACACCCGTTAAATAAGAACAATATCGGCCTCAACTTCAAAAATGGGTGTTCTTTTATGCGGGTTTCTACTGTAGTCAAAAGCAACACAAATATGAAGGCAAAGGCTGGGAATCAGGGGAAAAAGGGGGAAAAAGATAGGAAGTATATTAATGGCCTGTTCACACAAAATTGGAATCCATGGTAGATGAAAAAAATTGTAGACTCTCTCTCTGCCGAGTTCAGCTTGATCGTAATCAGTTTACAGATTTCAAACCACGTGTCTTTCCCGCCATTGGGAATAAAATATTTTTCGATTTTCATCCATATGAGTTTCTTTTATGAGCGTTGCTCATAAACAATTAAATAATACTCAAAAGATTGACATGTCGTCTGAAATGATAAAAAAACAACACTCAAGGTAAGATGGTCTGTTGAATTTTTTCTCGCGTAAAATATTTTTCCGAGACATAAAAATGACACAGCGACCCACACATGACTATATATGAAAATCCTTTATTAGCAAGGTGAAAATAAACAAGCAAACAAACAAACAGCAACAAGAAAATCGTTAGTTAACGAGCGGTGGATCTCAAAAATTTTGAGTTAGTTTCCTACTGGGCAAGAGGAATTCTAAGCACCCCATGAACATCCTCTAGATCCCCAACAATCAAAATTAAAACATATATATATATATAAAATAACATGTTTGTTTTATCTAATCAGTAATGCCTATCACAGCATATATTTCAGAATGAAAACGTAACCCACGAGTAATAACATCTAAAAGAATAGTCCCTTTCGTAGTTCCCTGTGCATCTTGAAAGGTAGCCTTGTCGAAGTGAGACGATCACGTTGATCTTATAGAGACCTTTTTGACGAACATCGGCTTGGACTATTTTTCACATTTCGCGCGGGGGGCACTGTGAAAAGGACTATGATTTCCCGTGAAAAGCATAGTCTTGTGAACATTACAGTAATAATACTTCGTTTCACGGTCCACTTGAAGACTAAAATCATAAAATAACTCATACAGGTACTATAGACACTATACAATCATATTAATTATATTGTTGTCAATTAGATTTTGTTTTATAGATTTATCCGTCCTCGAAACCCAGGGGTAAAATTCTTTCAAAACCAGCGACAAAATTTTACCCCTGGGTTCCCGAGGATGAGATTTTTCTAATACTCTGTCTGATATTAAATTATTTTGTACATTATTTTGATCAAATTCAAAACTGCCTGCTGTCTTCAGTGATGCTTCACACTCCAAGAATGTTCTTCCATCTTCTTACTCTTCTTTTTCTCTTGATGGAATTGTACTCGTTTTACAATATTTTTAAGATAATTTTGAATTCTATTTCTTCGGGTAAATCCTTTAAATTGTCCTCCTACATACCCACCTAGCGACGGAATATCAGGTCTGTTTCTGATGGGTAGTCGTGATTCTTTGAGTGAAAGTTGGTTTGGGTCTATCACAGAAACCTGCTGACCATTTACTCGCTGTTCGGCATCCTTCTGCATTCCACTAAATGCGTTGATTGGGCCTTTTTCAGCCAATGACTGAAAATTGAACATGTATTTGTCCAAGATGGCATCGTCGCGTTCCTTTTCTTTCTGCTGCTCTCGGAGCTCTTCGTTTGCTCTTCCTTGGGTATTAAAAGGATAAAGTATTATCCCATGAGTAAATGCAATTGAGATTCACAGAAAATGATATAAGAATGAGAGAACCTTTTAAGGTTAAAAAACATACGGGTCGGATCAGCCCTATAGTCTCTGTGACAGAGGTTACTATTAGCTATATAAAAGGCTACAGTTATTTTTCAAAACATATCAAAGAGTTAAATATGGAAGGATTGGGAAGGGAAAATACCATTCCAATTCTTAAGGGCTAGACTAAATTACTTATAAGTTCGATTTCAATCGATTTATTTGGCGAATTAAACATAATTTCCGGCAAGAAAATGATGCTATTTGATCGGTGATATAAATTTATGGACTTTTTTTTTACAAAAGTGGATCTTGGGACTGTATGGGTTTACCTCAAAATTAATGACTAACGTAAAAATCTAAAAAAGGAAGTAACAGCCAATCTCATCGATCCACCATTGCTATGAATTTTGACTGACAATCAACAAATTCCTTTAAATACCTAGTTCCTCTTTCAGCATCTGCATCTGTGTGTCACCTTCAGACGAATGAGGGTCACCAAGTTTCGTATGAACTTGATTATTCAATACATTTGCCTGTGAATTCGATATGATTCCAACATTGGGCGTGGTTGTCCCGCGTGTACTTCCTGGTACTGGTACCCGAATAACATTGCCATTGAACATGTTATCTTCCATGACTGGAGGTTCCAATGGTGGGGTATTTTTTGTTCCACTGTTATAATCAGCGAGGGCTTTGAACCCATCTCCATAATTGTTCGCTTTTCCATTGACATTTGGATAAAGATGAACGATTCCATCCGGTGAAAGACGTAGTTGATCAGACAGAAGTAGATTCATATACTGCAGAACTTGGTGTGCCTGTCTCCCAGAGTGGCGATTGAGAAACTTTCTCATTAGTCTCTTCAGATGTCTATAGTACTTGTTGTGAGAAAGGCGTAGATGTCTTCGGGGTTGGTTCCAATTCGGTCGAGGATGTTTGTGGTGTCTATACATTTGTTTGCACAGTTCTTTTATAATTGGGTTCTTTGCGTGCTTGCATGCCTTTTTTCTTTTCAAACGGACGTGTATCTTATTCAGCATGTTAGCTAAAGGTGCTTCATGTCCTTCAGGTTGCAAGACAGCGCTACTGTTTTTCTCTGCTCCGCTACCACCGTCATTTAAGATCCAAGGTAGCATCTCCTTTTCGGAACATTTTTTACCGCGATTAGGTTTTTTACCTGCTTTACTGGTAATCTTGTCCGTTTGTTTGGATTGATGTTTTAGCTTCTCTTGATTCTGTTTGTTCTTGTGTTTTTTCCCTTGTCTTTCGTCATCTTCGTTCTCCTCGTCCTCTTCTTCTTCTTCCTCACTTTCTTCTTCATCTTCATCATCCTGACACTTTGTATCATCCCCGCTGTCAGATTCCTCGTCTTCTTCCTCTTTCTCATCTTCGTCACTCTCTCCATCGGAGTCTTCATCTTCCTCCTCCTCCTCGTCCTCATCATCATCATCAACCTTGTGTACTTTCCTATTCCTTTTTCCATCAATTTGTCCAGCTTTGAGCATCTTTCTTAACGTTGCACTATCTACTCCAATTATAGACTGAAGCTCCTTAAACATTGTCTCTTTGTTAGGGCCAACAATTTTCTCTAAATCTTCTGCCGCCTTCTTTGTAGACAGTATTTTTACTGGCCTAAGGGGAGATGTAGCATTATCAGGAATGTGCACTGCTAGCCAGATTCCATGAGACTTTTGGCTTTTTAACTCCTTGATCTGCATGTTGTTAGAGTCTGTGCCTCGGATAGCTACGTCAGATAACACTACGACTTTACTAGGCTCTAATTTATCCTTGGCTTTCCCTGGCTCATCCGTTTTTGGGTTTTCTTTAGTGCGCGCTGATGCCATTATATCTCGTTTAGATTCTTGGAAAAGAAAAGATAAAAGTTTGATTAATGATATAGACCTGTTATAGGACATGTCGCCACTAGACTAACTCAAAGTCGCTTGTTGTTTTGCGTAATAAAAATCAGCAATCATGATTCATAAATACCCATAAACCTTAATGTATCCAAACAAGTCAGTATAACTCTAAATAAAAACATAATACAATTAAATATTGTCTTAGGTTTAAATTTAGGTTGCTGCAAATTTGTCAATTATCATTTCTAGTATGAAAGTTAAGGATGCAAGTGCTCCACCCATAGCTCGTACACGCATCGACCGCTTCCCTAGAAGTTTGGAATCAGTTGTACGTAGAGTTACCACAAAGAACTAAAACGCAAAGCATAATTATAAAACATTCGCATGCTTTTGTCAATTGAGTTATTTCTAGTATGGAAATCAGTTATAAGACATTCGCATGCCTTGATATAATTAACTCTTAAGACCAGCATGGGGAAAAGGAATGTTATTTATTTATAAAAATACCTCAACACAACTACTTGATTGATCATTTTGCTTTTATTGCATGGTTTAATATATTTTGATTTGATTACATTATCCCATGTTTCTCTTTTTTTCCAAGTCTGAATTTTAGTTTTTAATTACAATTCGTTTTTATCTCAGTTTTTCATTGGTACTTTTCTGAGATGATTATTCTTTGCTTTTCCTTTTGGAATACTTTTTCTTTTTTTGTAGCCAATAACATCTCTTAAAACAAGCTCGACCTTGCGTCTATTTGTCCCATGTTGCAAGTAATCAGGGTATTCTGTCTGAAGAAAATCCACCTCTCCTGGGGTTATGGTGCTGACTTTCTGGTTAGTGACAGTTTTTCCAACGATTTTGCCAAGAGAAGGATACCTCAAGAGCATTTCTGGGTCATTTGCAGCACCCGTCTGTCGCCAGTGAGCGTTAAACTCCTGCTCCAGTCGTGTGGTACCAAGATCTTGAAGTTCTATAAAACAAGAACACTTCAGTGAAAATAATTTTCAAAATGAAAAAAATTTGAACCTGCATGCTTGAACAGTTTAATCAACACTAAGTTGATAGGAATGTGATTAAATTTCATTTCAGTTAAGAAAATTGACCAACCTTTGGCATGTTGTTTCTTCTCCTTTTCTTTCAATCTTAGAGCATGATCCTCCTCAATCTCATTCAATAACTTTTGGTCAGGCTTCAGTAGTTGAGCACTAGGCGAAAAGTTTATTTCCACTGGTGAATTATGATTTCCTTGATCAGCGTCTGCAGAAATAGTGGGTTGTTGACTACTGTACTGGGTCTGGGTATCATTCTCATCACCTGAAGAAGTCTGAGCGGGAACAGCAGCTGAACTGTCTTCCGTAGTGCTATTGGCTTCTCCTTTCCCATCCAGTTTAGTAGCATTTAAACTCGCGTTTGAGTTTTCTTGATAGACGTCCACATCGTATACCGCCCCGTCGTGCTCCTCATTTTCACCCTTTCCATTTTCCTCTTTTTTCTTACTATTATCATTATCATCATCATTTTCGTGGAAAACATTGCTGTCATAATCGTTATGCACAGAATCATCTATAAAAGCGTCACCGTTATTTTCTTCGCCCTTCGACTTAGTAACGTGCTCTACTGTAGCATCTTCACCCGTTACTTCATTTCCGGCATCTTCCTGTTGGTCAGAGAAACTAACAGTCGGTTCCCTTTGTTTCACAACCATGTTTTCTATGTCCTCATTTTCATCATCATTGTCATTTTGTGTGGAAACACCTTGCTCGTCACTAAAGTTTAGTAAGTTAGAAAAGTTGTTTTCTGTGTCTTCTTGCTTTGTTGCATCTATATCTTCACTTTCATTGCCATCTTTGTCTCCAATCTCTTGGAACTCGGGGGGTTGTTTATTGGGTTGACCGTGTCTCAAAGAGGTCTTCCCAGTTTCTTTATTTTCATTCTCTTGTAAGCTGTCAAAGTCTTGTTGAGACAAACTATCAACAGTCTCTCCAACTTGATATCTTG
The DNA here is from genome assembly GCF_029948245.1 of Actinia tenebrosa. Taxonomy (NCBI): domain Eukaryota; kingdom Metazoa; phylum Cnidaria; class Anthozoa; order Actiniaria; family Actiniidae; genus Actinia; species Actinia tenebrosa. The sequence continues at coordinate 6,393,518 of NW_028292581.1, read as the reverse complement.
CATCTTCCTCTTCTTCAGCCTTATTATTCGATTGGTCACTAAAGTCTTGTTGATCAGAGAATTTCGCATTGTGCTCGACGTATTTGCTCGAGGTCTTTCCATTTTTCACCATTTTTTCGCCGTCTTTCATGACATCTTCTATCATTTCTCCGGCCGATTCTTCCGTTGGTAGCTCCGCTGGGTAGCTGACTGTCATACGTCTTTTTGATCCAGAGTTACCTGATGTCGACTTCTTTGTTCCTTTAGAAGACGAGGAGGAATTAGTCTCTCTTCTCTCCTTTCACTTGTCTTCACCTAACAAATAATCTTTGTTTTTTTTTCCAAAATAGTAGAACTTCATACTCATTTTATCATTGGAACTAGCTTACCATTTTCAGGTAGGAATGCTCATTTTAATGAAAATTGTATATATTTCACTATTTGAGTTGGCCAATAAAACATATGTTGTTCAATTTGACCAATTTTGTCAAATACAGGTAGAGCAATTCAGTGGCTTTTTTTGGGAAAGGAAGACAAAGACTGCATATGTGTGGAAAAGGTCTGGAGGAGGGATACATGGACCGGATAATAGAGCTTTGCACCATCACATGATAGCAGCCATGACAGGAGGCAAGAACAATTGAATTTGTGAATTTGGTCTAATGTAATTTACTTGAGAAATAATTCAGTTTTCCAGGGGAAAAAGACTCTTGTTGCGCCTCCTGTCATGGCTGCCATCACGTGATGGTACAAAGCTTCTAGCAGATACAGAGAACTATAACAGACTCTAAAGCAAAAAACCGCGGCACTCTTACCTAAGTCCTTGATGACTGTATCAATAGCACGTCTCTTTCTGGAGATACCATTACCATGGTTGCTAATTTCTTCTATTTTTTCCCCAAGTTCATCGACCCTTTTGTCCGCTTCATTTTCAAGCTCTTCAGCAAAATTATCTGTAAAAGATCAGAAAGAGACAGAATTGTTCGAGCGTAACTTTCATTCCTCTTCCTCTTAACAATGATTTCAATCAGATAATACGTTGTTGGTGCAGTTCAATCAGAGGTAATAGAAATGTGTATTGCCTTTAAAAGTATAAAGGCGTCTTAATAAATACTCCATTGCAACCAACAATAGCGCATTGCCACGTTGAGATTTAATAAAAAAATTATTTCATAACAGAATATGTCACCAAAACACTAACACCTTTTTCGAATTTGCTGTTGTTTATCCTTAACCCCAATTTTGTGTAGAAGATCATGTATTTCAATGAAGGTCCGTAGTATTTCAAAGTGTTTTCAATGTTGAAGTTGTGCAGTCGTCACTCTGACGTTGACACACATGCAAGGAACACAGCAGTATTCTATGAATTCGACGCAAAACAAGATCTACTCTGTGCCGGAAAATGCCCACCTTTGTCATTCACTTCTTCCACGCCCTCGTCCATAATGTCATCCACATGTTTACTTGCTTCTTCAAACTTTTTCTCTTGATTAGCATCCTCTATAGTCCTGCCCTTAGCTTCTATTTCAGAAGCCATTGCGTTGCTTTGGTCCTCGACTTTCTTGCTCTCTTCTTCGATTCGTTTTGCCATGTCATCTGCTTCAGCGACAACGTCTGCCGTTTGGATTCCTAAGGAATTTGAAATAGAATTCTATTATGCGAAAATTTTATAATCTAAAATACGAATAGTCACCAGGTCATTGGCTGGATTATGTACAAAAGAAGGGTGCATTTTTCCATTTGGAGTCGAGAGAGACAGCGTAATGTATAGTAGTAGTGCAATCTGTCTCACTTTAGAAGTGCCGAATTCGACTTTCGGGCCATCCTTCCTCCCCCTACAACATCTATTTTGTGACTACTTAGACGAGTTCTCACTTTCATCAACCCGTAGTTATCTCAACAAAACTTGAAATCAAATCGCATTTTAGATTTTGATGAGGTATATACTTGCGAATCAGTTTATTGTTTGTATCCTGAAAACAGACGCCCATAATTATATTGGATTGATCTCCTATTACGCGTGCCTACTTGCGCAAGGATAGTGAAGAAGTCTAAACTAATGTCTTGCAGTTATAAAATAATAATGTGTCTCTTCTTCTCGAAATGGTGTCAGCGGCAGACTGAAAATCATAAGCTAGGAAACTCCGCACAGAGAATTTCTTACATGGATATATAAAGTAAGAATATTGAGTTGAATTTCAAGATTATGTAGCCGGGCCAAAGCGAGATCTTAGTCCTCATAGCCGATTACCTATACCTATATTAAACATCAGGAGAATCGTCAAATTAAGTTGAACTTCACTACTTTTTTGTTTCCACCATCTTAAAAGGTGATGATTATTGGTTAAATAGAAATTCAAATCTTCACGACCATGTACGTAGTTTAAACTGATTGTTTAATATTTAGGTAGGTTGATCATTTGATCAGATATTTCTGGATCAATGGCACATATCTCACCTCGGTCATCGTTATCAACTAAGTAGGCACTCAACTGATGGCAAAACAAACCCATAAAAAAATAAACACTGAAACCTAAAACAAAAAGCACATAGCTATTCATGAAACAATATCAACTTCACTTACCCGAAATGAGGATTCCTAACACCACCAGTAATTCCAAAACTATTCTTCTCATTGTTCTCCGTCTCACCATCGTCCTGCCTGATGGTATTGTTGTACGGGATTTTTAGTGTTAAAATGGAAGCTTGAGACTTCGGTCAAGTAAATTCTTAAAAATCATTATTTCTTTTTTTGAATTTCCTGGTGTTTACTTGTATCAATTAAGGTAAGCAAACAATTTTTTGTGTGTGTTTTAATGCCAAAACAAAAGAAAACCTTGGTCGAGGCAGGTAATGTCAGTCCATTGATTAACGGATGACTGCGTCGGTTTAAATAATGTACAACAGACTTGACATATAATATGGGTGACCTCATCCATCTATCGCATGGTTAACGAGTTTTGACTAGAAAATAATGGCTCTGGAAGAGTTTGTCTGACACACCTTTTTGACCAACCTGATCTACTAGATATTTTGGCATATAGTATATAAGCTAGTTTATTCTGTTACCTACTACTGGTACGTAGATAACAGCTTTAAGAATGGATTTCCATGCTTTAAGAAAACGGTCTGAATTGAAAAAGTTGCCAAGTTGGAATTGAAGATGCATGGGATTAAATTAAGTAGTCTTTGAACGTAAAGTCTAGATAGGGGGAGATTTGTCGAGATGTTGCTCACATGTGTACAACTTTGCATGAATACAAAAAAAAAATGTCGCGAATAGAAAATCACATTAAAAACAATTAACCAATAAAATATCCACTGTCAAGACCTTTCTATGATTCCTTTTAATGGTGGGAATTTTTTCTTCTACTTGTGAGATAACGAAGATGGCAGACCAGCACTTCTGTATTGGCAACTGCTTTAAAACCAGTAAAAACAATCATTAAACCAAACAGAAAATACAACATAGATGATGATTATTATAGTTTATTATAAAGAGTTGTGTTCAAACCCAATGTGTATAGAACCACATTTTTCCAGGGTTATTACTTACGTCTTTATTTTCCTTTTTAACTTAAGAGTCTAGATGTGTTCTGCATATACCTAATTGGCTGCTTTGTTTTACATGTAGTAAAACAAATATGTTTTTAAAATCTTTTCTCACCAGTAACAGATTATGGGCACTGTTTGCAGTCATTCTTTCATCGACGGAATTTTTATGATAATATTTACAATTGAAGATTATAAAAAGCGTAGCACTGTTTCCATCTTTTTCGAAGTGCCTATTAGAATTGCTTATGATTTCAGTTTCTGAATATCTTTGTATGCATACTAACATTTTGCACTTCACTTCAGTTCTACTACATGGGTACATGTAGGTGTTTAAATTGCAATGAGTTGGACTGAGGGAAAATTGGTTTCTTAACTATAACATTACACAACTGAGTTTCAACAACTGGTACATGTCACGCCCAGTTTAAAAGCTCTTAATGACATTTTAAAAGCATCCCTTATTAAGGCCCTTAATAAAGAAACACTGGTCGTTGTGCTTTCTACCGAGAGATACTCTTCTTACTTCCTTTTAAAGTCTCACTTGTTTTTAAAGCTTGTTATTATATATTCTTTGATAAGCTGCTTTTTTATTAAAAGCAAGTTCTACTCGGTTTTTGTGTCTGTTTTAATTTCCATATGTTTTCGTATTTCTAGTTAAATTGGTTGTGGCCGTAACATCATTGACCCTTAAATGATGAGAAGTCGAAAACGCATGGCCATTCTTTTTATGTATCTGGCTTTTCTTCAGATTATGTTTTGATGATCCATTCATGATAGGAGCTCTTCCAATTTTGCTCCTAGACTCGGTGACGCTGTATTTTTGAGGTGAAGTAATATCGATAAATTTGATGCGATTTCTTCCTTTTCCTTTATGAGTCACTCGAATTTGCATGGGTCCCTTAGATTTGATGATCTTTCCTCTCCCTTGAACGATTCTACCGTCGATGATCTTGCTTCTCAACTCACTAGCATTCTCTAGTGGCTCCCCATTAAGCCTTATAACAACGTTTTTAAATCCATGGCTATCAAGGTCAGAATGAAAACCTTTTGGAATAGTGTCCTTTGCTTGGAGTTCCATTCGCATCCTTTCTCTGAACCTTGCTTCTGAGGCAGACATCTCAGATATTTCACCATTTGGTGACTCAATAGAAGCCATCCTTGGAGCCGTATTCATAAATCTCGGAAGAATTCTTTCTCTGAGCGGGACTGAAGGTCCAAGGACTTGTTCCCTCGAATATGTATCTGCAGATAATCTTCCTGGATAAGCAAACGGCGAATACATTCTATGTGATGTTGAAAATGACGGGATTCGGATAACAGAAGGTTGTTCTCTAGACTGCATCTCACGGTGATGATAGTTCAAGAAAGGGGAGGCTTCGTCTCTCTCTACCTCAGGTGGTCTTTCTTCTGCAGGAGGAGGATCATCCCTCGAGTCTTGCAAAGCACCTTCATTTTCCTCGGACTCGTTTTCTTCTTCATCGTCACCGTCTTCGTGAGTTTCTTCTGCAGCTGTAGGAACAGGCAATGGAGGTGAGCTGCGTACACTAGCGTTTTCTTCTACATTGTCAACATATCGTGTATCTTGGTCGTATCTAGGCTCACTGTTTTCGTAATATTCACGTTCACGATATAAACGTTCACGCTCGGCCTCTCGTTCTTCCTCTTCTCCAGTTCTATCTCTATCATCCTGATATCTTCTTTCCTTCATTCTTTCATAATCGTTATATCCATGGTATCGTTCTTCGTCGTATCGTGAATCCCTTCCATCGTCATCGTAACTCTTTTCATCGTCATATTCTCGTGGCTTGGGTTCACCTTCTTCGCTGACTTCACTCCTTTGATGACCAGGTTCATCTGTCCAGTGAGTAGCCAAATGATCAAGTCTCGTTCCTTGTTCTAAAGCTGGCTGTTGTACAAGCTGTGGTTGTGGTTGCTGCACTGCTGGTACTGCGAACACAGGATAAATAAATCGTTGCGGTGGTTGTTGCGGAGCAGTAGCCATAGGCACAGTATAAAGACCCGACCGATCCTCTGGCTGTTGTACAAAGGGACTCTGCAGCATAGGTTGTGATGGGACAAGTGGAACTCCAGGTTGAGCAGATGCAGAGGGTACCATTGGTACTAAAGACTGCATCATAACAGGCTGTCTACCGTACTCCTCTGTCGGTCCTTGTCCAGGGTCACTAAGAGGGGCCGAATGAATATCTTGAATTGGTGCAAATTGAGCCATCTGGACATTCGAACGTCCAGCATACATTGGCATGTAGTACGTACTTGGCCGGTGATCCATCAATACTGGTGCAGGTCTATGATGATAGTATGAATGTCTGTGTCTCCATCGTCTTATTGGCCTGTCTTCAGGAAAAAACATTTCTCTGTGCATTCCTGAGTGTCGGCCTAATTCTCCTCTGAAATGAGATCTGTGAGAGTCTTCTACTTCATCTTGTCCTATTTCGAAAACATTAGGTTCAATTGGTTTTGAAGGAGGTAAAAGTTCCCCATCAAAAAATCTTCCGACTGGTTTAACAAAACTGTCTTTCTTTCTCAAAGAAGATGATTCTTCATTTATAATGTTGATGTCACTGTTCCGAGTCAATGGCAAATGTTTCTGATTGTGAGATTCCACATCGTAAGTTTCTGTTCTTTTAAAATTCACTTGAGGATCACTGTTGTTTCTATTGACAAGCTTCTCTGCTCTTGATTCATTAACCATTTGAACTTGGCCATATTTCTTAACAGCACTGTTAACCTGCTTTTGCTGCTGCTGTTGATGGTTCTGCTGCTGCTGTTGTTGCTGTTGCTTCTGAGGAGAAGAGACTTGCCTATCAGTCTGGCCAAAATTCTTATCTGAGTTGATAGCATTGGGAGGACCATCTGCTTTATTGACTGCTATCTCCTTATACCTGCCACTGTGGAAATCTTCAGAAACAAGCAACTTGTTGGCGTTGGGTATTACAACTCTACCATCCGGGATGAGCTCCTTAGCATACTTCTCCATGGCAACGGTTTTTCCTGGCTCCTTGTCACGTTTGCTGCTCTCGTTGTCCTTGTTCAGTAGGTAGATAATCTGCTGTCTTTTGTCGTACGGTAGAGTTCTATTTCCTTTGTTGGGAATGTCGCCTGGTTCGTTGAGTATCCTTCGGTGTCTTTGTAATGGACTTCCTCTACAGGCAGCAACTAAATAGAAACAAAATCAGCCACTCAGTTACATAAAGAATTCTCAGAAACTCAATGATTTATGATTTGTATAGCGCCCTTTCTATATAGATATCATCAAAGGCGCTTTACGTTGAGTCGTGAATGACAAATTGCTTTTATGCAATTTACAAACATGAACACACAGAAATGTCTAATTATATGCACCGTCTATTAGTGAAGTATTGGAATAGTTGACATTGGTGAAAAAAACGTGATAGACATTTCTTTGATTTTGTACCAAAACATTTGTTTCATAAGTATAACTGATATAATTAGGATATCAATATACTATAATTCTAGTACGTTTGAGAAATCTGATTTGATAGTTTTTGGTCATTAATTGCAGCAAAAATATTAACTTACTGATGTAGTGATCCAAATCAACAAACTGATGCAATTCATTTCAATTTTTCCACGTCCTGCTGGTAAACAAGTGGACCGTCAACCTGCTGGTGATCCTCGAAGAATCTCGAGTGTCTACTCCAGGTTTTCACCGATCACCTAGATAACGCATTCCGTTTTAATTCTAAATCTAATCAGTTTTCCTACATACCTAAAATGGTACCCAATCCAAGCCAAAGAATAACCATCCTTCTCCTACTTGCTGCCATCTTGTGCTACGAATCTCACATTGCTTTTGTTGATATTGAAAGAAATTCTCAGCACGAAAAGAAACACGATTTTCACTGTCGACGAAAAAAACTTCAAAAATAGCGATGAGATCATCGGTGGTCACGTGACTGTAAAAAAAACAATGGATAATCTAAAGTACATTACCAGGCTTTATATAACAAAAATGTATGTCAAAAATTCGCAATGACTATTATCTAAAATCAAAATCCATCTGGTTATGAAAATAATTCTGGTTTTTTGTCGGTTTTTTGGAGTCATGGTTATACCTGTGTGCAGATCTCGAGATTCCAAAATTTTTAACAATTCAAAAATTTTAAGTTTTAATTTTAGTTCATTCAATAACATTCAAGCCAGTGTGGACAAAAAACTGCGCATGCGTCCCTTCCCAATATGCACACTTCGATTCCTCGCGGTTGACTCCGAATCCATGACACTGGGACCGAACCCAAAGGACTAGTGCTCATTCCTTCGCGGATTATCATATTTACTTAAAATCAAAGAAAAAAAGTTAAGTCGGTTGGCTATGACGTCATTGAGTTATAAGTAGCAACCTGTCGGTGTACCAGTAAAGGTACCAGAGAATAAGAAAAAACGAAGCGCACAAATATGGCAGACTAAATATCATCGGTTTTTGTCTGGCAGGGAAATGGACTGCAACCTGTTTGTTTTGTTGATTTTTGGATTGTCAGTTTACTGTACGGAGGCTCGGTACCATGGTAAGTAGAGAGATTAAATTGAACTATAACACAATATTATCATTAAATATACAAATGAAACGAGAAAAATGATCTGACTGCACACCGTTTAAGCTCATTGACACTGGTCTGAAAATACGTTTTTTTTTTTACAAAAAACGCTGTAAGAGAAAAAAAAGGCATTTCCACCTAAATATAGTTTAATTTTCCAATATCTAGCTAATGATATGTTGATGATTTTGATAATGTAAAAAAAAATCGAGTGAAGACAGATCGAGTAATCTGTAATCTAAAAAGCGCAATTGTCAAGCCATTAACGATATATCTTTCTTTCGATGCCAGTGATTCTGACAATTTACGCCATGCCCAGCGACCAAGGTACACTGAGAAACACTTCTAGGGAGAGCCACATTTTTGGGGTTGTTTAAGATACACAACTGGTCGATATCGTGGTATCATTTGTGTGCAGTCACGCATATTTTTCTTCTGTTCAAGTGATTTTCCTCACGATCTAAAATATTTCGTCTTCAAATGTGATCAAGATCATGAAGGTCTTAATAATGCTCAACTGGATGATGAATGCGATCACTCTCTAGTCTTACTTTCACTAACTGTCATTGATATGTCGGGCAATAGCAATACGCCTTCCTAGCGTTGCATGAAGACTAATGTAAAGTATGGACTATAATCAGGATAATAGATAAGGATAAGGTCGTGAAGGAGATACGGAAAGAAGGTTGAGCTTCGTGCTTGTATGTCATTCAAGTGTTCTCAGGGAGTCTTTCAACCTAGATTTATTGAGGACAAGAACTAGACTTACCAAGGTGTTAATTTTGTATCAAATTGATTAATTGACAATGAATGTGTTTTTTAAAACTATTTTGCTACCCTAACAGTCACAGACTGCAAGCTAGTCAGTTTGACTACCTTTCATGAGATTTGCAGGTTGAATTAAGGATTTTTTGATTGACGGACGGAAATAAAAACCTGAGGAGTTTTAAGAAAAACCCATAAAAAGAATGAAAATAAAACAGGTTGAAACGCGTTTATTTCTGGTTCTTTCACATATAGGAAAACGTGATCACACTGCTCATACGGCTCATTCAAAACAGCCCAAGAAAAAGCAGTTATCACAGAGTAAAACGACACATGAACACTACCACTCTGCTTTGCACAAGAAAGAGGAAATGCTTGGCCAAGACTCCATGAGAATCAATGAGGAGGAATTCAAGCTACAAAGCCTCGTCAGCCCTGAATTTCACCAAGGTAGCAGAGCACTAAAACAAGGAAAAGCGTTTGGTAACATGGAAGTCAATACTCTTTCTCCCGAGCAAGTAGATTTTATGCAGTCGACCTCACAGTGGCCAAAATTCTATGATCCAGCTAAGGGTAAAACCCTAAGTAGGACTATCTATCCCGAGGATCCCGTATTGTTCCCTCAAGAGAGGCAGAATACTAATACTAATTATAATGGCAATAGCAATTGGATGATTGGTAACGATGGGTTTAAGCAAGGTATGTAAGACAGTTAGTCCATTTATGTTAGTGATGGGTAAACTATTCAGAACTGGCTGAAAAACCATGCTTTGCCCATTGCTTCTCAATGGCGAGCGCGTAGGCTAGTGAACGTCAATGAAAGCGTTTCCATGACATTCCATAAGCAAGCGCCCTTGAGTAAACTTTGTGTTTTTCGACAATATTATGAAAATACTTCGATTCAAATTGCTACAGGCTTGTTAGCCATTGGCTATTATAAGTGCTACCCCCGTAAAACGAAGGACGTTTTTTTTGTATAAAATATAGAAACGTGATTGCATGACATACGCAAAAACCCCCCTTTTTTGTTGTGATGGTAAATTGTACGATTTCGCTCGAGTGATTGGGAAGCGCTGTAACACCATCACAATACCCTGCGAGCAGTGTTTTTTTTTCCTGACCCTCCGTGAAGCTGGCTGAGGGTCAGAAAAAAACCTCTGCTCGCAGGGTACCATCACAATGACATTGAATTTATATACTCAACATTGTTATTCTCTTTAGCGTTATTATTTCTTTCTTTTTTATCTGAGCTCTACCCAGCATTATTGCATAATTCCTTTTTTTAACAGCAATGTCGCCATACTCAGATGCTACGTCTATCAGTTCCATGTTATCAATGCCCACCGGCTCATCATCTCTTGGCAACGGAAATGAAGTGTTCCAACGATCACAGGATAAGTCAAACGACATGATGTTCGAGGAGAGACCAAGATACAAGATGAATGACAAGATGCCTATCTCTGACTTCGAGTTCAATGATATAAATAAAATGTCAATGAATGCTAAGAACATGATGGGATTTGGTGGTCCCTCCAAGTACACGATATCTTCCTTTCTTGGTGGTGGTGGTCTGGTGAAAGGACATGGAAAACCAATTGGTATTTTGGGGAATATCTTAAAGGCATCGCAAGCTATGCCAACAGGGAGGATAGTCAAGCCATCTTCAAGATCACAGACCAACTGGTTTAATGATGGTCCATTTTCACGGCGCCAGAATCTGGAAAGGTCCATGTACATTGCTCCTGCTGCGGCGAAACCCGAGTCTACTAGTTACAAGCACACTATCAAGCATATTTCAAAAGTCAATCAGAAAACGACGAAGAAAAGTTTATCGAAAAAATCAAAGCTTTAGTAGAACCGGCACATATTGTATATGCCAACTGAACACAGCTCAAGCGGTTCTTGCTGTAATCTGTTATAGTATGGACAGCGTAAATACCACCTGGTTGTAGGAAAAACATGGCTCTATTCAAATGACTGCATGGGTCTTCCAAGAGCGTATGATGAGTAAAGTGTCACGATCAATCCATGCCATTATTCCTAAACTTAACAAGTGTTTAACAATTGATCTAATTCTCTAACGCTCGGAAAAGGCAATAGTGCTTATTGCCATGCAGGACATAATTATGTATCATCCATTTGTCATCAGTTTGGATTAGTTATTCGGTCAATACCCTTCAATTCAATAAGATTCCAAGTACAACAAAGCATGAATCGATGTTTCTATTACCTTATGATGTGCAACTTAGACATTATAGAGGGGTTTCGCCGTAGCCACAATGTGGGACAAGAAAAGAATGTCACGTTTTAGATTGAAAATAGATTTCTTGGAAAATATTTTTTTTTGTTCTAATGACATCATGGCCAACATGAAACCTCCAAATAGCATGTTCGGGCGTACCGGTAGATGAGTAGTATAGGTATATTGTGGATACAACAAGACCAACAATTAGAGTACTGAATATAAAAACGAATATTCAGTTATAATTAATTGTTCGATAATATAGTTATGTATTTCAAAATCAAAAAATATTTTTTTATTGTTGAGAGTTAATATTCCAAATAAAGATTATTTAATATTTTTTGTTGATGTGCCAACGAAGTGAAATGGAAATAAGAGATAAGACAGTGTCACCGTATTAACAAGAATATTTTTTTCCTTTCTTCCTCACTTTACTGTTGTTTTTTTCTCTTATTTTGAAGTTTCTTTCTTATACTCCAGAGACAATAACTTGAAAGGGATGTTAGTCTATACTATCGAGCTAACTATCAATTATTAACTAAGTTAAGAAATTCCATCGATTGAAAAACAGAACATTCAACAGGTGGCAAGTGATATGATAACGTCAGTCATCAAACAGGGTTGCTCCTGTTTCAGAGAATATAAAAGTATGTCGGGAAAACTTTATAAATACCAAAGATTGTAAGAATATCACGATGTGAGGGATGTGAGACCGCGCAAAGATGTACAGGGAACTCTTGACGTTCATTGCCCTGATTTGTATAAATGTTCTTGGTTTTAGGGTCACAGGTGAGTGTTAACAGTTAATTGAGCAGAGAACATCAGTGGTCAAACTCAGTTGATTCCATTGAACAGTCGAGATTTTTTCTTTTTCTTTTATCCTGACTCGGCTATTAGGACTTTTCGATCCCTTTTTAGAAGATTCTCATTAACTTCACCCATTCCAATGGTTATATTTAGAGTTTTCATCGCTACCTCTTTCAACCCGCCGACATGACTGAGTGGTTCATTGCATACCATGCCATTACTTTCTTCACTTACTGGTTGCAAAACATCAAACATTTCTACCTTTTAGTGGGTAAAGTTGGACTCGTGGGTTTATCTTACTAGCATCATTGACCATTGAAATACAATTAGCGTTTTTGCATGTACACACCAAATCCATGAAAAAGTACCAATAGCTATTTAGTGTTAAATGAATGACAGACACCCAAGGGTTTAATAGTATTTTTAGTACTATTTAGTTCATCTACTTTTAACAGATTTACTGTATGCATTTTATAAAATCGTTGAACTACGTACAACAAACGCATTAGAGAGTGTTTTAAATCCGTCTGTCTCAGTAATATTACATTGATTACTGCCAAAGCCAGACTCCTAAACTCCTAAAGGCTCTTTTGAATAACATGGTTCATGGAAAAATTTCTTTTCAAGGTGTGGCAATTGGAAATCCTCGTCGGTCTTCCTACTGGGATCCGTCAAGGTTCGTTCCTCTCAGCCACCTAATGCCAGGTGGTCAAGGCGTGACATATCTGAGCGACCTCACCCAGAATTTAGCGGACGATATGAGCTCTCAGATAGCACTCGGTGGCCAACAGGTTAGCGCTGTTGGGCAAGCGATTGAGAACCATGAAGATGCTAAAAGTGAAGAGATTCAGCACGTGTCTGATATTGTAGACTCGAATTATAAATCAACGGCTGTGGATAATGAAGAGGAAGAACAAGAAATAAATGAAGGAGATGGATATGAGGAAAATGAGGCCGAATACTGATAGGGCTTGCTTGCATGGAAGCTGTCAGCCACTTGGTTGCGCACGCATTTACTCTGGGTTAGCCTAATTCCAGCGTCAAAATATTTAAAAACAAAAGTGAAGTGAGTCAAGAGTGAATTACGTAAAACAATAATGTTTTAAAATTTCACGGACTTTCACTGGAATGCATGAATACACAAAAAAGCCAGGCTAATCCTGAGCAACAGAGAGCTCGTAACTAGAGTGTACCATAGGTTTTCGAAAACTGTCACAAACACAAGAGACTTGGGGACAGGTTTATTTGCGGATTGTTGTGGTAGTAGGGTCTGATGAGTATCTATAATATACATATTGTACATATACTACTGAGATACGTTGCCTAAAATATGAAAACAGCAGACCCTCAACCTGGCAACTGTCTTGTTGAAAAATGTGGATTTTTTGTCTCTTAATGGCGTCCATGCAGCTTTCCTATGTATTTACAGATAAATACAATTAACAAGTAAGAAGTTTGAGTGAACAAAATTATGATTTATGGCAAACTTTAATGAAATATTCTTTTCTTGCGAACGCAGTTTTAATGACCTAATTCAGTCTGTACTATTTTAAAAATACTTAATTTTAAATTTTGAAGAAGTCAAGCCTTTATCTATAAATTATTATAGAATGTATTCTATTCGAGTCGTTAAATGTTATTCTCATTACGAAGATCGGTCTTGTGAACATACCAAGTCAGTATTGAAATGTTGTTCCATATCTGACCATCGGTCATTTCCTTGATTATACTAGAGTATCTGTGGAACAGTATATGATCGCGTGCATACCGCATATCCATGAAAAACTTTGTAATAAAATGGAACAAATTTGCACAATTTAGTAAGTTCAGTAGACCGTGGACCTACAAACCTTTACACTAATTTGTACAATTTTGTTAGTTGACTTTTTCAAGGATATATGGTATGCACTCCATAGAATTCTATTTAGCACTAGTTTGTACTAAATAACACTGATGAAACAGTTAATAGAAAACGATAGATTGACTACAACAATTGCTCTATTTTGTAATATTTAAAACAAAATAGATCTAATACTGTTTCACGGATTAGGTCCAACTGAGCCTGTACGAGTTCTAGTCCATAATAGGAATCCCACAGTGTGATGAGGCGAGGCCATGTGGGTCCCCCTCCCACAATTGTAATATTTTCTAATGGCAACAATAAGAGATGTGACTTCAATCATCTCCCCCTTCTTACTAATCTTCCTCCAGCTGTTTTGCCTTGAGCCTCGTCACCATGAAGAGGGCACGTTTCTTTATATTTTCGTTTTCATCATCGACCAAATCCTCGAGTACACGATGAAGACCTGCCACTTGAAGGTCCCTTGCAAAATAGTCTGAAAAGAAGTAAATTGATGATTATGAAGTGTAATTCGGGAAAATATAAACTTTATTTGGAATATATATTTAATTTTTGGTGGAGAACGAGCAATGCATGGCTTCCTGCAACCCGGCTGAAAAGCCGAGCACAGGTAACTCTTATTTATAGCTTCGTTTCATTGGAATATAAGAAGGTAAGCTGTAGAAGCAAGAAGTCGCGTGGAAGGGGAAAATATGTAATCTATTTGTAATATGTTTTTAGTTTTTTTGGTCGAGAAGTCGCATACCACCTGAAAAGCCAAGCACATGTTACTCTCAATAGGTGGTATTTCTACTTCCTTTGAACCTTTTTCATTCCGATGCGGAGAAGTTACCAGATCATGTTACCTACCTTTGGTCGAGAGTGCTTCTAAGTACGCCAAAGAATTATAACATGACTGGGGATTGAGCTTTCTTTCTTTGATGAGTTTGATAAGAGTTTGTGTAAGGCCGGTCTCGCGAAGTTTAGGGTAAAAATCCGCTGCAATAAAAAAGAACCCGTAAAAAAATCTTAAGATAGATGTCGTTGTCGGGTTCAAAAAATAGAACAAAAAAACTCACACACAGGCAAAAACCATGTTATTGAACCCGTAAGACAACCTCTGAGCTGATCTAAGTCAGGGCACGGCTAACTCGCGTATCGAACCCTGTAAAAAACCTCTGGGCTGATCTAAGTCGGGGCACGACTAACTCACAGATCGATCTAGGAATAAAACCAAAGCCCCCTATGGTGAGAGGCGAGTACGCTACCACTACATCGAATAGAAGAGCGTTATGTCAAGTAAATTGTCTAAGAGGGCATGAAGGCAATACCTGGAGTTTCGTTAGGGGATGTCTAGATATATAGCCAAGATCACTACTCACGTTTGACAAACGAGACAAGAATAGTCATTGCAATAAGAGCCTCGTTCTGAACAACGAGTCTGGATGACGTCACGATCTCGGCAATTTGTGGTAAACCACCACTGGTTATCATCTTATGGCTGATTTCTGGAACAAAAAATGATACAGTTTTAATGGAATTAATATTGGATAGAACATGGCTCAGGTAGCGATAGCGGACTGGTATGCGGGAGGTCGGGGATTCAAATCCCGGACCAAAAAGAACGCGCAGTCTCTGTAATTAATCCAGAAATTGTTAGAGTTTTAAGTGGTTCTTACCTTGAGAGCTTCCGTACTTGACGATAAGAGCTAAAAGTCTACAGCTTTCAATTCTGACCTCTTCGTTGCCAGTACTTTTACTCAAACGAATCAGAACTTCAAGCTGGCCCTTTGTGTTCACAATCTTGTTGGCTGTAGTCTCTGTATATAAAACGAGCACTAGTTAGGGACAATGCCAAAACATTGGAAGTCCAAAATAGGGACCCCCGATTTTATTGATTTAGGTGGTGGGTACAGGAAAATACCCCCTCTGATGAAATGTTCGATACTGGGTGTCATTAGTTGCTATTTCCATACACAAATACGTTTACTCATCAGCATACATGTAAACAGACGGTACATTCACGTCTGCGATTCTACTTTTAGTTTTGGAGATATCATTATTATCTGTATAGTTATGTACAGGGCCCTTCTGGATACCAGCTTTTAGCTGAAGGGGCCACTCTGTTAAAATAAAGTTTCCATAACCATATTTGAGGACAAAACGGCAGGATTTCACTTACAGAGGTGGTGGCTACATGGGTAACCCCACCCCTCCCCTCTAAATCGGGTCCTGAGAGATTATAATCGATTTGATCTTATCTCTTATATGAATACGGCTTTGTTGGAAGAAGGCAAGAACACGTCTGCACACCCGAGCACTAAACATTAACGGCCATTTTGTGGACATCGAGAAAACATTTGCGCAAGTGTGGAAAAAGAGCATAGTGTGGAAAAAGAGTAGATCTGAATCTATTCGTGAAACGGTGGAAACCTCTCTGGAGTCCGCGCCTCACACTCACACTCATCCTCAACCAAACAAGCATGGGGCAAGAAGTGTAAACAAGATAAGAATCATCAAGGAAGTTTTGGGATTGTTTTAATCAAAAAATATGCTTTTTGGAATTGGAAGGTGCGCATCACTTTACTGTTGGTATTTGAGAATGTTTTGAACATGAAATGAGGCTATTTAACCCTGAATGAATGAGTCTGTAATCAAGGAACAGAAAGGGTTTTTATGAATTCGAAAAAGGTGTATCGAAAAAGGTGTATCGAAAAACAGGTTTTTAAATGTACGATTGGCTTTGACTGTGAGATTTTTGTTGAACGAATGGTGTCACGTGATCCGTACCTGCTGCAGATTTGACCGTTTCTTCTTTGCCTGACAAAAACGAAAAGTCGCGAAATTAAAAACATTCTATTGTGGAATTTCATGAATAATCGAGAATAATGAATATACGACGAAGTTTAAGAAAAAGAGCGAAACAATTTTTGGTTTTTGTCAAATGTGTGGTATGATTATACATAATATGTCAAATATCTCATGATGTTTTCATGTTTAAAAAGGAAGATGTGAAAGCAAGATTAATCGAAATTACAGACTTTATCTCATGCACATGTAAAGCATGTAAGTATGAGTCGCACCTTAACAAACATGACCCTCATGTAACCATGACAACTCGCCTAATCTGATGACATCAAGCAGATGGTCGAAAATGACTGAAGCCAAAAGTACGAAAATGAAAGATGTGAATTCCATAATGTTCACTCAGGTGTTCTTCAAATGGGACCGTTTTTGACCGGGTTTACGAAGGGCTCGAGCCGGATACCATGGGATGATGAGCTGAAAAGTAACGTTTAATGTTTGCTGTAAGTCTGATAAAAACGTGACTAAAAATGAGCAAAGGAACAGGATAACGCTGGAACATCACATGTTAAAAAAACATCTAGTAATATGTATATGTTGAATGAACGTTGAACTCCACAGACGATGAGTAAATGTTTGCTGTAAAGTAAGCAACCATTTGTGGCTGTTTTGCTATAAGTAAGGGTTTTATGGGCGTCATTGGGCTACGTCGACGATAGGGCGGCCATCTTGGATCGCAAGGCATTATGGGGCGTCCAGGGGAGCAAATACAGCTTTGTTACAGTAATGATGACGCTTGTTATTAACAGCTGCCCACAAGGGAATACAACAAAAGATGAAATAAGACGGCATATTGATAACCTTTATCCATAAAAGAAAAACAAACACACGAAACTCTATATATTTATCGTCGTATTTGTTTTGTTTTGACCCATGGCAAGATTGCCGCCGTATCGTCGAAGTAGTTCATTTGATCATATATAATGATGTAACAACACATCGTACGCCGAGAATACCGTAAGGAATAATATATAGGGATATGGTATTGAAGAAAGTTTGTGTTTCATGAGGGTAAAAAAGAAAGACCATTTATGACGGGCTACAGTCCGTAACAAAAGTTCTATACCTAGTAAATGAATGCAGTCTGAATATTGGTATTTAAGATATACAATATATACTATCCAACCACCATGCAATGTTCTATATACAGTGGTTTCTCTATTCAAAACGGTCACCCCTTATCAACCGGAACCCTTCATTAAATAGACAGCTACACGAGTCTCAACTTTCACTTCAACTTTTTTTCCCCTATATTAACAGTAAAACAAACCTCCATTTAACAGACACCTCTATTGGTTAAAGTATCTCACAATACACGTACCTCTGTTTATCTATTCATCAAAGAAACATATCTGGGCTGCTTAAAGCCGCGCATTAGCATAATTAGATTATGGGATCGACATCTTTTTTTTCAAACGTACAGGGTACATCAGGTGAACTAGTATACTATATACTATTGAACTAGTATATCTGTACTTACTCGGAACCGCCATTAATGCACACATTGTTCCCAACACTTTGGTCAATACCAGTGGTGACTGTGACGAGAGCTGGGCAAGACACGCTTCCAGACAGCTGTCATTTAGAAGGATGGGTTTGTTGACGACTACGGGATGGACAAATGAATAACACTTTAGTTAGTCACTCTACTTTACCACGACAAATTATCAGTTTGGAATCTTCACTTAGTACTTACGCGGGAGAGCTAGATTTTTTAGGGCCCCAAAAATTGCCTGTACGTGTTTAAATGGCTCCTGAAGTGGAAATCAGTTATATTAATGCACCGTATGCACCCCAACTCATCCCATAAGTCATTGCGCACTGACAAAGAGAATGTCACTGACCACGCCATAATTCCAGCACCCCAACTCATCCCATAATTCTTTGAGTAACGACAAAAAGAAAGTTACTAAAGAGAACATAATCCTAGCACCCCAAAACGTCCCATAAGTCACAGCACATTGAAAAAAGTAAGTCGCTGGCCATTTTCATTTTTCCAACACCCCATTTCTACCCACGATTTGCATCGAAATGTGGCAACCAATGTGAATAACTATTGTTCTCACCGACTAGCACGGGGAAACATAAAAGCGTTTTCACATGTATGAAAGGCTTGTCAGTCACTAGTAAATAGTTATTCAAATTAGTCGCGATACTTGGATTCAATGTATAATCAAACTTATTGGTAGGACTACTTTGAACTTACCAATGAAGGTAAGATGATTTTAAACAAGCCGTGCGTGCAAACTAACTGCTTATGAAATAGTTTATGAATGATGTTAGCATTCTTACCGGTCGTTGTTTGGCTAGTGGTAATAAATTCAATAGTTCTTTATGGACACCCATCTGTACGAGCTTGATACAATTGTCATCTGCAGCAAAAACAATGTTGTCAACTAAATTATCCATCCAAACCAGAAACAAAAAGAATCCATGCAATCCGGCTTTGTCCGGTTTTTTTGTTTTTTGTTTTGTTTGTTTGTTTGTTTTGTTTTTTGTTTTTGCTTTATTCAGTTTTATCTTTACCTGATCTTCCAAAGTTTCCTACTGCAAGCGATCCAGAGATTTCTAAATGCTTGTTTCTGGACGACAACCACTTGATACATTCTTTAACGACGATCCCATCGCCATTCTGGAACAACCGCTTCATGCATTCATCTAACAACGTCAAAGAGGATTTCAAATATGAATGAATACATCATTAATAATAAAAAAAAAAAAAAAATACATCAAACAAACTCACTTCACATGTGGCGACCGCAGGGCTCGAACCAGCGACCCGACGCGTTGGCCTCACAGCGGTTAACGACGATGCGTTAGCAGCGTCCGCCACCCATGCTACCCATAAGGTGAATTTATCTGGCACGGTTTGTTCAAGGGAAAATTCAAACTCACCATCAGTAAGAATAGTAACTATCATATCTGCTGCTGTTTCAAGTCGATATTTCATACTCTCTTCCTCCTCACGGCCTTTGCACGAGGCAATCACGTGAACAAGGGTTTCAGTACATCCTGCATTCACCATCTCTTTCTTCATAATATCTATAGGAAAAAACAAGGCAAAAAAAACCAGTTACAGTCTATATATATATATATTTTAAATAACGCTTGAAAAAAAAATGTGTTACCATCATTCATGACTAAAGGGTTGAGGGCCTCTAGAAGAAGGTAGGAGAGTTCCTCGTCGCGATAGTCTTCTTTTAATGCACTTAACAGCACAGAAGGTCCACCACTTTCCTTGAAACTCTCCTTGCCATTAGCTGTAACAACATAATATAAATGTTAATTTAATCATTTGTTTTGATTTTTGTCTATTACAACAGTCATTTTCAGTGGCGACGCGGATTTGGTGATATGGTGCAAGATTTCACCTTTTCTAAGCAGGATAGAGTCAACATGACTCTCAAGAGATCCCCTTTGCTTCTCCTACTGGAATTGAGAGTTCCTCCAGTCTTTCTATTTTATTTCCTCCCTCCTCAAAAGTTACCCATGCGTTTCAATGATTTATATGCCTTAGAAATAATAATGACAATAACAGTGATGATATAGATCCTGCTGCTGCTGCTTATGATGGTAATCAGTGAGTCTTAGGTGATATTGGATAGTGATATGATAACTGTTGATGTTACCTGTATTCATTAGCTCCGAGATAGCAGAGACAGCCATCCTACAGAGAACAGGGTTGCTATGGATACTCTTGTGAGCAAGACCCAAGAGATGAGGCATGGCTCCACAGTTGACTAAATCTGCAGCAAGCTCCTCTGGAAATGAGAACAACTGAAGACATTATCATCAATTCCCCTCTTAATTAACACTAATGAAAAGTGCTTCTTCAGCTATTAACAAAAACTGGGTACGTTCATTTTGATCTTTAGTAGTTACATTCTCTTGTTTCTGTTTTGCTTTTTTTTAGCTTTGCTTTCCTTTAATCATTTAATTTTGCAAGGAATTTCAAAATAGAGAAATGAAATTAATATTCATATATATGCTTATAGCCGACATATAAAAACGCAGACATTATAAAAAATCAGACATTAACATGTTAATACATCAACATGTTGTCAATGGGTAAGTTTTTTTGTAATTGAATAATAAAGAAAAAATAGTAATAAATACTTGCTAGTAAATAGTTAATAATAGGTATATATAGGTATATAACTGAGACTGCCTCTTACCATCATCAGTTGCTAGATTGAGCACACATCCACATATCACAACATCCATTCGGTTGTCCTTTGTTGCATCGTAATTCTGGTTTAGGAATTCTAGCTTACGTACAATGTCATCTGCACCATTAGCACCAAGAAGAGATTTACGACCAAGTTCTATTCAATCAATCAATCAAACAATCAATCAACCAAGCAGTCAATAATAGTCAATCAGTCATGCAATTTGCCTTTCGCCTACTCAATCACTTAATTACCGTAAATCCTCTATTTAGCCCCCGTTTGAGGGAGGGCTTATTGGAGAGGGGGGGCTTAATTGAGAGGGGGGGCTTATTGATTTAGTCGAAACGCAGTATGTAATATTATCATATGACCCGTACGGCCCTGCTCGCGCGCTCTAATAAAACCATTGGAAAAAGTCACGTGATGGGGGCCGGACGGGTTGACGTAAGCGGGCCGGAGAAACCCATCCGGCCCTGCTCGAATCCGCGCGCTTTCTTTTTCTTAATTATTTTTATTTTCGTGAGGGTCATATGATAAAATGCTTATTGACTGAGTTAGGTCGGGCCGTACTGGAAAATATTTGGCTCGAGGTCATGTCGTACGGACCGAGCGCAGCCAAATATTTTCCCGTACGGCCCTCCCACTCAGTCAATAAGTACATATGATTGTAACTCAGGATTAAACAGAAGCATTACTATTGACCGTCTCGCATAATCTGTAGTGATGTACATGGCATTTTTATTATTTGATTCACGTGTTAGTCTATCAAGTATAATTTACGATTATTGTGAATAGCAAAAACCAAAACACGGTAACATTAACAAAGCAAGCTGAAAAGAAATGTTCTGAACAACCAAGACTTTAATAAATCACCTTTAATCAGTACACGTGATTCTTTAGTTGTGAAAGGGGGGGGGCTAAAAAGAGAGGGGGGGCTTAATAAGTTTCTTCCTTTAAAAAGGGGGGGCTTATTAGAGAGGGGGGGCTTATTTGAGAGGGGGGGCTAAATAGAGGATTTACAGTACTCCAAACAAAACTTGTAAATATATTCTCTACTGAATTATCAGTGAATGAAATCTAATATTCAATAGCAAAAGGGAAGAAATTATGATGGCCTAAAGAATTTATCAACAAGTATTTTCCATTGACTGTAAGCAATGACAAAAAATTAATTACCATTTTTTAGTATTGTAATTAATTTTAATCCATGGCTATTTCTTACTCACCATTGTTGTAGCATATGTTTCCAATGGAGCGCAAGGTATGTAACACTACATTCTGATCTTCATGCTCTAAGTGATCCAGAGCTATTGCTATCCAGCCTGCATCCACACAGAAATCACGCACCTCATCTGTAATTCAATATATATATATTTATTAATTTTATTATAATTTTATTAACCACATTCTTAATCAATAAATTTTTTCGGCATTCAATACTAGCATATTCCAAACCAATTTGTCAAACTGTCCAAACCATCCAAACTGCCATTCAATTGGCAATCAATCCTTTGCTTTCTGGTGATGCTTGTCAGGGGAAAAGAAACTACTTCAAAATAACAATAATGCTGCCAATAACACATAAGATCATTCCTTAAAAGGATTTTGATTCCACTGTTCCTTCCCATCATGCTTTGCAGCCTCATGTGTATATCTAAAAATACTAGTGCCTTGTAGGATATTCCATATTACGGTATGCCACTAAAAATCATTGCATAACTGGTATTCTTGACATACATGTTAGCTGACTACAACAAAGCATTCCTTATTAGCTTTCCTTGTTAGATCAACCAACATGGGAGCTGTTTCATTGTTATTTAAATCTCAAGGGATTTTGAGTCAATACATGTATTTGCACTCCAAGAACAATTGACTACCAACCTGATTTTGCCAGTTCTGCTAACAGATCAAAGACTTTAGCCTTGTCAGGCTCGTTCTCAAGATAAAGAAGGGTTTTCTTGAGTGACTCTAGTACAGTTTGAATTGTCGTAACAATCAGTGCCTCTGAAACCATAACAACATTTATTACCTCAGATCAGTAGTGTTCTCTATTTTTCTTGACATTTTGACATTTTAATTTAAAACACACTTCACTTCGAAATAAGCAGATAAAGGTCTTTTAAAATGCCCAAATTTACCATAGGTATCCCAATTATGAAAATCTGTGAAAAGTACAATGAGGCTAATAGTTCTTTTTCAAGATGCAGGGCTGTCAACCCCCGAGATATTAAAATCTGGAGAATTGATAGGGAAGGGAGATGACGTCACAGCGCGTCAAAAAGTGCGCGAAAAGACGTCTTTCACTTTGTAACATTTGATGTGATTGGTTTATTTCTGACCAATCAGATTATCGCTTATGTTACAATGGCTTGCTTGCAAGAACAGTTAATAATTAGGCATTTCCAGGCAAGAGTGAGCTATGGAAAACACATATAAAACAATGAAATTTTGTTTTGACATTAAAATGAAAGAAAACTTGGAAGTTTCTCATAGCTCAGGAGCAGGAAAATAACTTTTTGAAAAGAAAAGCTCACTTCAGACAAAATCTTTTCTTCAAGGGTTTTAGAAATTGGCCATAACTTTTTTTTCCCCAAAGGTCTCATATGTATAAATGCTGCCTGAAAATGTCTTGCTTTCATCTCTACCGCCTGTAATATTATGAAAGGCACTCAGGTGCAACTTTTAGGATCCAGGATTTAACACCTAGGAAGCCATTATATATAGTTTCCTCTTTAAACTACAGTGCCTCAAACTATAAACTATAATAAAAGGTTCAATACTAAAATCAATGAGCCTGAATCCTTAAATACACTGCATGTTATGGTTGACCTTTTGCAATCATTAGGTACCAATAATGTTTTATCAATATATTTGTCTGTCAGCATACTTAGTCAGTCAGACACAACAATGGACTTCATGTACCACATTTTAGGACTTAAATGTAATCACTGATTGAATTTATAACACCATAGTGTAATTGCATTAATTAATCAAAGTATTAGTTAGCACAAAGCAGTTACACAATTAGGTTAAATACAATTAATTTCAATATTACATTACAAATAGAACAAATGTATTTCATATTAAATCATAAGAAAAGTCACTATGGCAACAAGTTCATAAGTTCTTCTAGAAGGTTCCAATTATGGCCTGTTTACAGGTTTGGCTATACCTTGCACGTATATCTATTTTTAACTCATATGAATGTCGATCATATCGCACAAGACAATTTATTTTCCTAATTAGAATGTATTGGAACATTCTAGACCCAACAATATACTGGCAGTATGCCACCATTAGTGCATTTTAATAACATTATATACCAATATCTAACACAAATAAAAAATTTAATATCAAAGATACTTCGCTCACGCTATAACAACATTTGTCATAACTCTTTTAATCTTATTTGGTTTGATTTGGTTTGTATATAGAGAGAGAGAACTAGCTACAGATATCGAGGGAGTGGTTTAGAGTTATAAATTAAGTTTCATTTTTTATACTGTTCAGTGTATCTGGGCAGAATTTCATAATATCATACTGAAAATTACCACAAAAATAATAAAAATCCACGACCAAAAGTAACATCCTATCACGATTACTTTTATTATAAAATGAAATTATTCAAAATTAAGGATAAATACCTTGTTTACTTTTCAATAATTTGAAGATGGCATCCTTCGACGCGTCGTCTATGTGGCCTTTCTCTTTTGCAATGTCGTTCAGGTTCTGGAAGTGTTCGAGCAGTTCGCTGTCCATAATGGAGAACGGTGATTTTATACCAACCAATCTGTCAAGTGTTAGCGCCCATCGAGGGAGATCAGACCGAATGAATGAGAGGTAGTCAGCAGATCTTGTTCAGTCGTGCACATAAATTTATTCGAAACTCCCTCAAAATATCATGTCCAGGACCGCTCGGCCTATGCACCACAGAAAACCCGTAAAATTCAGGCAGAGAGCAAAAAAGCTTTTCAGGCTACATTAATCTACGCTCAATATTTCTACTCTCCTACTTTCTTTTGTAACGCGTTTTCATTTCTTAATATCTATAAGAATGATTAAAGTAATCTTTACTTTGGTTTGGTTACGAGTTAGCTTGAAGATCTGTGGCGACTTCCCGCGAAGTTTTCTTGACTATAAGGGTTAATCCCTCGCTCTCAAAATGAAAGTGCGAAAATCTTGGACTCAAAAGGGATTAATTAAGACAATACTTTGAGTTACGAAATAATGCCTTAAGTTTTAATATGCTCTTTAACTCAATTTCCGATTAACCTCCGATCCCCATTTGTTCGGATCATCCAAAAGATTTTCGTTTTTCCATTACTTCATCCTACCTCCTTTTACCAGCCACATATCTGGGACATGCTCTTTATAAGCGAAATTGGTGGATCGGAGGTATTGTTGAAAGTTTTATTGCATTTTAATAAGTCAGTAATGATGAAAAGGTAAATTATTTTATATAAATTATTAATTATAAATTATAAATTATTAATTATAATTATAAATTATAAATTATTTTAATAAGTCAGTGAGAAAAATCCAATATTTGTAGGTATCTGATGATTGAAAAGGAACGTGTGAATGACTTCATGTCATGGCGAGGGAGGACGATGACAATACGATCAGGAAAACCAGAAGCTCTCTCGCTCCAGTGCTTCTCGGACGAAGGTTTCTTTTCCTCGCTCCTCACTGGACCTGAGTAGGGGAGAAAGCGTTGCGTGACGACACTGAAAGCGGCTGTGGGGGAGACTTCACTGGACCGAGAGAGCCTCTGGAATACAGGGTAACCGAATGTCAGTGTTTTAGAGAGTTCAAAACCAAATTTATGGATACCTTGAAACGACCTATGGGCTGGTCAAAGTCAGGGCAGGGCTAACTCGCAAGGAACGAATTGGAATTTATAGAGTCTAGGGAGAGAGGCCTAGGGATCCCAAACCCAAGAATGGACTATTTTCTGTAAAACCGGAAACAAAGAATCTTGTTTTCGGTTTTTGATTGCCCCAGAGCCTTTCGCGCTTTACTTTAAGCTGGCTAGCAAAAGCCCAGGCTCTGGGAACGAGAATGCGAGTAGTTTTGCTTTGAAATAGACCGGGAACCCTGTGGACATATGGACGGACGGACGCGGACGGAAGTGACGTATTCAAAAAACTTCAAGAGTATACTTTTGTCAGATCAAGATACTGTATTAACAAACACAATATGAAAGAATTAGTCTTAAATTTCAAGCATGAACCGTAAGTTTTGGCATTTTTTGGAAGTCCAATTTACTTATGTTTTGACTGATTTACATACGCATTCAGAGCATGAGGAGACGTTTTTCACTCGTGTCCTCGATGGCCATGGGTTACGATTTTTCTGAAAGGTCAATTTAATCGATTCGCGTGAAGCCGCTTATGTTTGAGGCTCAAATGGACCAGTTTTACACAATGATTTCTTCAGATAATCAATGACGGAAAAAAGAACTTTATACAAAATATTTTAGACTAATGGATATATAAATAGTTGGGGGCCTCGTTTTCATTTATGTTAAAATTGCGTAGCTATACTATTTATTCGTATTGTCAGCATGAATGTGCGCGTGTCCCACGCGCGTGACTAGTGTTTTTCTTGGAAAAATTCACAAAGAGGAGTTAAGATCGTTGGGGGAATAACCCTTTATTACAATAATAAGGGGTTATTCCCAAATAATCTAGACACTACTTCCTGGATTAGCTGTTGATTCACCCTTTATTTTATTAACCTTTGCCGCTGAAGTCTGCATATTTTGATTTTGTTTGTTCCAAGGCGAGTTTATGTTTCGTTATTTGCATTAAAATGTGCAACCGTGCACATTTTTCGTCTTCGTTTAGGCTGCGTTCATAATGTATGGCAGAGGGGGGGAGGTGAAATCTTTAAATGACAAAAAAATTATAAGACCTCCCCTTGAAGTCCCCCCAAAAATAACTATACCCTCTCCCCCCCCCCCCCCCCCCCCAAGGTAATCTCTCGTAGCTTCTTCTAAAAATTTTGCATCCCCCCAATTCTCTGATAAAATTTTTCAAACCCCCCCCCCCCCCCCCCCATTTTACTGGCAAATATGTTTCCGACCCCCCCTAAATTCACCCCCCCCCCCCTGCCATATATTATGAACGCAGCCTTATGGTGTGTTTCTAAAGTCTGATCTAACAACACGTCATTCGATATGGAAAAATATAGAAGTTTCTAGGGGCATCGAAAAGGTGCTAATAAAGCTTTGAACAGAGTTAATCGATTCACTAAGCTTTTACTCTGCTTTGAAGTAACGGTCGAATTCAGAATATTATTCAAGATGGCTGATATGACACCAGAAAATAGATTCAACGCTTTAATTCTAGACCTAGCAAAAGATATTAAGCAAGAAGAATTCGAAGACTTGAAATTCTTATGCCAAGATATTCCTGGAGCAGGCAACACAACATCGCCACGCGAGTTGTTTGCAAAACTTAAAAAAGGAGGAAAACTTAGCATGCAGGAAACAGGATACCTCGAAGCACTTTTAAACAGGATTCATAGAGTAGACTTAAAGAACAAGCTTCAGGATTTTATCGATAGTAAGTATTGAATAATTCTCACAGCGCAACGGGCAAAAGTATAGCGGATTATGGTTAAGTGTTTGATGGAAACATTTTGCAAGTTTGTTTTGACTGGTATAGATTGAATTTATTCGAAAAAATGGTGGCAAGGGTCAAAATAATCAAATTCGCTCTTCTTTTGAAGTTAGATAGGCCATTATTAGATATGAATCCCTGGGTAGTTGGTTTTCGAAAATATTATTTTATTTTCGAGAAAACGGCCACAGAAGAGGTTCGAGCGAAGCTCAAGCAAGAGACGCTCAAGAGGAGTGAAAATGGACAAACTTTGAACAAAGCGCACGTCAAAAATAAACCATCTATGACAGTTTTTGAACTTTCATCTTAATGTAACACCATTTTTCGTTCATTGGACTGAATTTCGAGCTTATTGGGAATGGAACGATTTTTTGGCGAGGAAAAAATAGAGTACCGAAGTTTGACGTCACGAAAAACAAAATTTTGCTTTTGACAATTTTCGATCCTTAATTTCGATGAACATCAAGAAAGACATCGGTTAAAAAGCAACGGAGATATGGTCGCTTGAACCAGGGCAAAAATACAAAGATTCGTATGAGGAAATTATATATTCAAACGGCCGTAGTCTATCTCTGTTGCTATTCATCCAATTCTTCTGAAACTTGGCGTGTTGTAAGCGTCTTTGATTTAGATCGAAATTATAATATAGTGAAAATAATATTTTGTGACGTCATCACTTCCGTACTCTACTTAGACTCTTCCACAGTCTCTCGCTCGTCCGTTCCGTCTCCACGCTTAGAGACTGTAACGGTACAATGACCGAAAGGACTTATGGGTCCCGAAAACTTGGACCCAGCGTGCTTTGGGAACCAAAATACTCGTCCACAGTCTCTCTCGTTTTCGCCGCCATCTTGAAAATATTGAAATATTTAACTTCTCAATTTCTAAATATCGACGTTTTATTTTATATAGCACATGGTTTAAATATTTTTTGAAAGTTCTTTTTGATGACGTGCCAAAGTAACTTGGTAATAAAAATTTTTTCGGCAACATAAATTTATTGGAAAATAATAAAATTTCACAGATTTAAAGCCAAGACAATGTTAAAAAAAGTTTTTCAATAATCAAGTCCATACACATTTTTGCACGCGAGGCACTCGAAATTGGATGATATTTTGGCTCTCTCAGAGGGTCAATTATGCACAAATTGGTATTCCTCGTTTTTCTCGGAAATAAAGCCATATTTTGGCAAATGAAGTATACCACGGTTTATATCGCATCAAGGTCTTCCTAATACTAAAATATGAGCAAATTAGATTTTTCGACTGTTGCCGGCGTATGTTCGATTTTTGTAGCCTGCGTAGCCGGGCGTTCCCCAAACCCCACAAGGAATGCCTGGCTACGCAGGCTACGATTTTTGCTGACATCCTCTCTTAACCTATTACGGTCGAAAGTCAAACAGTGTTATTTTTAGATTTTAGCTTTTTTCTCCTCATCCTCAGGTACGATTTTTCTGAATTTTTCTGAATCTTTTAATCTAGTACTAATGCAGCCTGTGTATAAATATGGATGGAAAGTCTAGGGCAGAAAAAAAGTTATGACGCCGCTTGAAATTTCAAAAAAAAAAAAAAAATGAAGCATATAAAACATCGCGCTGTAGAACCATTACCATTCCACAATGTTAAAAATCCTTAGTCCTGCGTTGATTTGAGAAGCGTGATTTTCGCATGTGTTTCAACCAAATTCAACAGGTTTCTATGCAGTCGGGATGTGAACGCGCATAATTAGAGGTGAAACATCGTCTCTCCCCTAGCAATAGTTGACATTCAATCTAACAACAAGACGTTCAAACAATTAAAACAAACGTGCAAAATGTTTTCATTAAACACTTAACCGCAATCCGTTGTATAATCTATATTTAAATAATGTATTCCCATACTTCTATGCAAGGGCTTTTTCCTGTCAAACCACAGGCAGCCCAAACAACGTTCCTGTGTATGGTATATTTAAGGGAATGTATGGGAGTCATGATGAAGATATGATAATAAAATGTTTCAATTAACAATTTGCTTCAAAACTTGCTGCAGTCGCTGCTTGACCTAGTAGGTTTTTTTTTCAAAATTCATTCTTCTCTCTCTAAACATTATTACTAGTACAACACCCTTGATTCCTCCACTCCAATGTAATGCATAACTTTTGCTCACAACTACCTACTCATCAGTCCTCCCTTGTTGGTGTTACACCGTAACACCAGTAGTGGATCCAAGGGTGGTTCCATGGGTTTCATGAAAACCTCCTTTGTGAGATCTTGTGAAGCAAATCCTTAGCTTCTTCATCTCCTTTGTGAAGCTGATCACACCACCTTTGTTTTCGGAGTGGCGGCCATCTTGGAGCCCCCTCTTTTATAAACCCTGAATTTGCCACTGCACACATCAATTGATTAATTTAATCTAATTTAATTTAAAATGCTTTGCAGATACTAACTGTAATGAAAGACATGGTGTCAATGAAAGTCAAGGAGCACAGACATGTGGGCTACCAGTAAAGCAGACTTATTTCATTGGTCGAGATGCCTTAGTAGAGAAGATAACCAAGGTGTATATCGCAGATACGAAGCCAATGGTAGCTGTCGTGGCACCACCAGGGTTTGGTAAGACATGTGTAGCTACTCATGTTGGTCATGCTATGAAAGATAAGGGGTTCAAAGTCATTTATGTGTCCCTTCAAAAAAAGCAGTCTTGTCATTTGATGTGCCGTGATATCTTAAAATCAATAGATTCAAAGATTCCTTTCTCAGATGATGTTGTTCAGCAAACAAAAAATCACCTCGAGTCCCTGAAGCATAAAACTCTTCTCATCCTTGATAATGCCGAAGATATTCAAAGCTCAAGTTCTTCTCATGACTTTGAAAGTTTCATTGAGTTCCTGGGAAGCCATGCAGAGAATCTGAAGATATTTTTGGGAACAAGAAAACGCATGTGTACAATATACTTTGAACATAAATCATTTAAACTCTCTCAACTTGATGATGAACCATCTTTGAGCCTCCTTCTTGCTTTGGCTGATGGCACAAGTTTAAACATTCCGCATGAAGAAAATGAAATGAAGAAACTTGCCATCCAATGTTATGGTGTCCCACTTTTAATCAAAATTGCAGCTGATTTTGTAAAGAATGGATACGATCCAACAAAACTTGCAAATGATTTACAAAAGAAACCTTATGATGTTTTAAACTTGAAAGAAAATGAACTGATGAAGTTCTTGACCAACTCTATCCAGGTTTTTCTGGACAGTCTTTCAAGAGAAAAGCTAGTATGTTTGGTACAATTGTCCTGTTTCCCTGCACAATTCATGGAGGACACTGCTAATGAAATATTGTTTGAAGATGATGTGAAATGTAGTGGCATGTTGTCCTCTCTTCATGCCAGTGCCTTAATACAGCTGGATGGAAAAAGGTACAGTCTACATCCCTTGATACAGACACTCTGTAGAGAGGACAAGGAACAAGAAAGAATGAAGTGCAAAAAAGAAGGGGAAAAAGCCACAGAAAAATTCAGCTATTACTATTTTGATGAATTAAAAAAGCTTCATTGCCAGTTTGTCAGCAAAGATGGCTGCCAGAAAGCTGTAAAGCAATTCTGGAGTTCCAAGATGAATCTACTTCAAGCACTTGAAAATGCTTTAAAGTGCAAGGATAACAAGATGAAAGTTAAATGTATTGATGTATTTAATGCAAGCATCAATCTGTTGGGCAAAATCATGCCTCCAAGTCGTTGTTTTTCAGTTTATGAGCAGTTATATGATGAAGCAGAGAGAATTAAGGACAAGGAGAGAATGAGTGAGTGCCTTGTTTCTCGTGGCTTTCGATTCATGTGCGAGGTAAGCCATGGTAAATTTTCCCAAGATGCGTTTGATGCTTTTGATACAGCACTCTCTTTATGGAAGAATGATTCTTTCAAGACCGAACAGTGCACTGAAGCATATGCACATTGCCTTAGCAAGCAAGGCTTGTGCTACATCTTCAAGGGAGACACAGAACAGGGTTGGAAATTGATAAATGATGCAATCCCTATCCGTCGTCAACTTGGCGACAAGGTGTTGTTAGCTGCTAGCTACTGTGATAAAGCAAGTAAGGAACAACAAATAATAGATATTATTACATAGTCACCTCACTACGTATTCTCTCATTCGTTGAGAACTGTGCTTTATTAGTGTTTATTATATAGTTAGGATAGTACGTGCGCGCTGATTGGTCGAAAACTGTACTTTATTAGTGAACGGAGCACAGTACTGAGGAGAAAATGCTGCCTTTGTAATTACATCTGCAAATGGTAGACTTTCAAGTGGCTCGGATAACAACTTTAAATGGCGGTCCCGTCTCTCCACACTCATCATACTAACCAACATCGCATGTGCGTAAAAGCACCACTGAGGACGTAAAAAAACCCTGGCAGTGACCACCCTCAGTGCCTACACTTCATACTTACCATCTCTCATGCTTGTAAAATTGCATAAAAGCAATCTGTCATTCACAAATCAATGTAAAGCGCCTTCGTGATTATATTCATATAGAAAGGGCGCTGTATAAGTCATAAATCTGTGTTCAGGAATGAAGCATGGAAAAACGCGC
This sequence comes from Actinia tenebrosa, assembly GCF_029948245.1. Lineage (NCBI taxonomy): Eukaryota > Metazoa > Cnidaria > Anthozoa > Actiniaria > Actiniidae > Actinia > Actinia tenebrosa. The sequence continues at coordinate 6,361,523 of NW_028292581.1, read as the reverse complement.
GCTGTCTCATTTTATTATGCAAAATATACTTTTAAAATACGTGTATCTAATTTAAACAAAGTAATTGTATTCTCTGATTTGGTTCGAAACAGTTGCTTCCCGCTTCTGCAATGACCATGCTCAAGCCATCGAAATATTTGAAACCCAATGCCTTCCAGTGTACAAAGATCAGTTAGGTGACCACCCCTGGGTAGCATCACTACTTGACTACATGTCCAAATCTCATCAAGATCTTGGGTGTCTGGCAAAGGCCATTGAATGCAACCAGCAGTCACTTGAAATTCGTGAGAAGCTACTAGGAGATCATCAAGACACAGCTAGATCATATGTCCGCCGCGGTGAGCTGTTAGTACAGCAGGACAACATGGAAGATGCTCTTGAAGCATACAGAAAAGCCGCATCAATACAGGACAGAGTGATGGGTGTCCATGAAGAAACTAAGTCCTCTTATCAAGCTATGGAAGAAATACTTCGCAGACTAAACAGGAATGAAGAGAGTCAACAGATCACGGAACTTGTTGAAACCCACACTACTAAGCTAAAGAATATAAGAACATTGAAAAGACAAATATCAGAGGACATCAAAAGAAGAGCAGACTCGTTCCAGGACTGAACAAGGCCTGGTAGCTCTACTCATCAGCTGCGCATTCTTGCGTAATAGTGTTTTCGGGTAAGGTATGCTGCAAACCAGAATTGATAAAAATAACTCAACACCGTCTAAATGTTTAGTGTTGAGTTTTCTACTACATAAAAATGTTAGATTGTGAGCCAAGGTTCGTTAGACCCGCGTTAGATCCCCAGGCCTCTCAAAACCACGCCACAACAGGGGTCTGTTTTGATGGCAAACAGGCCCCCCGCAACCATGCTCACAACTGGCCATGATGGGGTATGATCAAGTGATCACCATAGAAATCGATCCTGCATGTTAGTATATGAAATATTCATACGTATGGGAAGATATTGTGTCTCTAGAAACATGCTGGGATTACAGACCACGTGTCATTCATTAGATCTAAGATACGCAGGTATACCGACCTGTGTTACTGGTAAACAAACATGGCTGACAGCCACGTACTTTCTGTATGAAATATTTTTTGAAAGAAAATTTTAGTGTTAGGAAATCATGAAATAATTATACGTATAGTCAAGGGCGGATCCAGGGTTTTTTGAAGGGGGGGTCTAAGGGGTAAATTTTGTGGGCAAAGAAATCCCAGTCGCATTTTTGCCACAGGAAGCCCATTTGACCTCAGGAATGACAGGGGGGTCGCGACCCCCCCGACCCTCCCCCTGGATCCGCCCTTGTATAGTTCATAAGTTAGATCATAGTTATGGTTATATGAAATTAGTTTTATAATTAATTAGGATGTTTGAACTTTTTTAACAAGCATTTATGACTCGCCGGCTCGACCTAGTATTTTTTACAGATTTTAATATCCTTTTGACTTTAATTTGTAAGTCAATTGGTCCAAGTTTAAATATGTTTACTATAAAATATAAATTAAGATATCATCATTCGAGCATGATACATACAGTCAAACTGAGGAGAGTCCAAGTCATTGTAAATAATGTGTGCAAAATAGTCATTGGTAGAAAAAAAATAAAACCACGACAAACGTCAGTATTGTTATGTAAGTACTGTTTAATAAACGAGCAGGAGTGTTTTATCGGGTTTAAAACCACGAGGCGTAGCCGAGTGGTTTTAGACCCGATAAAACACGATCTGCGAGTTTATTAAACGGCTTCAAAAACTTTAAGTATAATTCACCGAAACCTTTGGTTGAAGTAGAGCGGCCATATACCTTGCGAACCTTGACTTTTATACTTTGATAGTCGTTTGTACAGCAATGTCATGCGCAGTGAGGTTTGTATGTCACTGCCATGCGCAGTAAGTGCAAAAAAGGCTCCCACAAGTTGAAGACAACATGCCGAACTCAAGACATGGGCACTAGACGACGATAATTTATGGGTCGTCGATGATCGTACGTGAGACTGACCTTAATGAGACTCTAATACCCCATTGACACATAAACGTTTTTAGTTAAACTATGTTTTCATTAGGAAAGAAATTGAGAAACTAGAAACCTACAACATAATAAAACTTTCTAAAATATTGTCAGAGCAAGACAAAGGATAGTTTGCATGAGTTATTTTACCAAATATTGTGCAGTGTTCGTAGATAGTTCCAAACCTGTTTAGTTAAAACACTTTAAAACATGTTTAATCCTTGGTGTGAATGGGCTATAAGTCTTCATCTAAACTTGGATGCACCTTTTTTCTGATAAGGTTGTCCACATTAGTATTCTTTATATAAAGAATACTAATGCAGAGGACTTTATGGGGTTTAAAGGTCCATGCACGTGACGTGTATGGTCGCTCCAATTGGTACAAATGCTCATGAAATATTAATGATTTTTGAATATTAGTATAATTGAAGACTTGAATATAGAGTTTCTCGCCCTGTGATTGGTCGATCGAAGGGGGGCTATGCAAAATTACTGCTGTCATGAAGTGGGGTTAGGTTGTGTTTGCAACGTTTTCCATGTGATTTTGCCGAACCGAATCCGAAAGGAGTTTTTTATTGAAGTGAAGCGAGAATTTGTATAGAGCGGCAAATGAGCAACGAAGAGACGCGCAGAGGATGGTGGACTTTGCGGAAGTCTCCACAGGGACTGATATTTAAATACACCAAAAGGATTATGGTAAGTATATTAATATCGTAATACCGAAGTCTACGTGCGCCTTTCAGAATAGCCCACTCGTAATCTGCAAGTGCACCGGATAAAAAAAATAAAATTACTTCCGTCTTTAAAAATTAATGGTCTCACTGACCATATCAGGTGCGATACGACACGATCTGATGAAACCCAATGATTGGTACTAGACCCGTTCTCAGTGTTGCCGACGCTAAACTTCGATCGATCGATTAGATTTGCCTTGACGTGCTTCCGTTTAGTTGTCAATCCTATTTTATTTTTCTGAGGTTGTTTTATTCCGAGTCTCAGTGATCGTAATTTACGTATGAAAACTCAAAAACAGTTTTCATTAGATAAATCACTAACTTTGTCATTATAGAAGTTAATGGAGACTAATTAAAAGCTGTATTCAATAATATCAGATGAGCATCAATCGTTAATCAAAATGTAATATTTCATTAGTTCAAATGTCACTGATCCGACTATAAAGCATATAAAGTGCGTTCAAAATGTCGACGTCACCACACAGGCGCCAGGGATTTCGTAGCACACGTTCATCGTACAGCTGTAAACAGAGCGTTACAAGAATTTATTACTCGGGCTACCTGCAAGGTAGACCGAGTCTAGGTTTCGGTTTTCTATCTATCTATCTATCTATCGACGTTGTCGAAAGTGTGTAAGCCTGCGATGCTCGGCGGTCTGCGGTGTTCCCCTGCAAGTATGAAAACGAGGCGGGTTACCACAAGTCATGTGACTTGCTTTGCTTTTCGAAGGTTCTGTAGGTCTTTTTCCTTTTGCTTATCTTTCTAGCTGCTTCTCGTGCTTTATCTTGAAAACTTATTGGAAAGTAATGGCGACTTGCTGTTCTGCTGAGGCGCTCAAAATACATACAAAAGCACACGCCGTTCGCGGTAGACCCACTCTAAAAGATGTCGAGCGTCAGTTTCGAAACGGGTCGTTCCGCGAACTCAAAACCCAAAAGAATACCAGAAAGAATAATACTCAAAGCAATGCCAAATATACTCAAAGCAATACCAAAGAAACTCAAACGAATACAAAGTCAAATGTACTCAAAGTTACTCAAAGACACTCGAACGAAAGAACAAATACTAACTCTTTAGTAAGCAGGAACTTCATTGACAAAGAAGATGAGAAAGACAGGAAACTGAATATCCCAAACAACATGGACGACATATTGAAATCTTCCAAGATAACATTTAATGCGTTTCCAGAATCAAGAAGCCTTGGACATATATCATTGACAGTGAGGATAAGTCTTTTATTTATTGTATTGTTTTCGTTTACGATTTTGAATATATTTTTCAATACTCTATCGTTCTTTGAACTATCAGTAGCGAGCGTGTTGATCGCTGCCCTGTGCATGGTTCTTGTTGTACATTTCATAAATACCTCGACCAAGACTTTCGTAGATTCTTTACAAAATGACTGCGATGTGTTTGAAAAAGCTGTACAATTATCTGTATTTGTTTATCCCAATAAAGAGTCACATTTATTAGAGGAATGCAGGTCTCATTATGCTAAATTTCATATTCATCAGTATGTTGAGCACAAGCCTCGTGTTGTTTCGCGTGATCGAGAACCAAGTAGAGTCCCAGTTAAACGACTCACCCAACTTTTGCACAAAAGCAGAAAAATACGGAAAAAGGTTCGTAAGTATGTGGTCAATAATGTACCCATGTCATCTAGAATTCATTGTTTTCTTAATAAATGTAATTTCAATCCCGAAGAAGTAAAATCATATGTCAAAAGTTGTCATCGAAAGTTTAAGAAAAACACTGGCCATGCTAGTGCTTTACCCAGACGGAGGAAATTATGTTCTAGAAAATCACTTTTTTACTTACACAAAAGAGCAATAAATGCAAGTTATAAGCTTATTTATTACTTGCCACTCTTGACAAATCCAGGTTCACAAAAATATGCTGGTTTATCCCATGTTTACAAAAGTGTCAATCACAGAATCAATCACAGTAAGTTTACCCTGAGTAGAGACGTAGAAAAAAATCCTGGCCCATACACAGTAACTGATCCCAACAAAACAGTTTCTGCTCCATATTCTCAAGGTAACATTGCATTATTTGGGTCAAATGCTGGTCGTCAATGTGTAGCGATGTCATTGTGTGCATTGATATATAAACATAGGAGTTCATTAAGATCTTCAGGAGACCTAGTAAACATTATGAATATTGGGAATGAGTTATATTGTCTTTTATCAAGGTTGTACAACCAAGACTTTTTACTTTTGACAGAATTACCTTGTATGCTAACAGTATTAGAAACTAATTACCAGCTGGAATACAGTCCAAGCTATACTGGTAATGTACATGATGTGTCATCTACTGTTGATTACATTTATTGTATGCCCTTGGGCAATGCTTTGCAAATTTTAGTTAGAGAAAATTATCAGTCATTTCTTTTAACTATTCAATGTAGTACAGTAGCTATTTATTGTCATGATGATGGTAGATTTAAGATATTTGACTCTCATGCTCGTAATTCATATGGCCTCCCCCATCCTCAAGGTACTTGTGTACTCCTAGATGTTGAGGACTTGAATGCTTTAATAAATTACTTTCAAAGTTTGTATGATAATTCAACAGGTTTATTTGAACTCAGAGGAGTCCATATCACAGAAATGTGTATACAAAGCAATGCTACTGAAAATTCATATAAAAATCCAGAAATCCACACAGCTGAACAGCTGAGTGAAGTGATTTGCAAAGCTACAGGTAATGATCGGCAAAGCAACAAGAGTGGAAAAACAAACTTAAATACCAATAATACCAGTAGTATTCTTTTGAGGCATTGCTGTGCTCTATCATTTTATTGTATTTGTTTTTCTGTCATTAAAGCCTGTAGCTATTGGAATTCAGACACCCTGGACTCCATTTCTGATCATGGCAACATGTTTTATAATCAAAGCTTGAACAAACACTACCTTACAATCAATGATTTACCAGCAAGCCTCCAGATATATGATGTAGATATCAGGGTGACTTATAATTTACAAAAACAAATTAAATTGAACTACACACATGAGACAAGTAAATTAGAACTCCAGAAAATAATAATAAATAATATACATTGTAATACAGGATTTTTAGCATGGCTGTCGACTTCTTGTGTTTGTTGCATCTTTCAACATAAATCCAGGACCACTGACTTCAATCTCATGATGTTAAATGATAATGGAGACTTCAATGTATTCGAAAAAGTGAAAAATGTATCCACCTTAGTACAGAAAATGATGGATATTACAACAAAAACAGTTCAATCCGATGAGCAAGATTTCTCTATTTTATTTCTATCATGCTCAAGTCAGTTGTCAAACACTACAAGACAAAGTATTCTAAGGAAACACAAATCAAATGCACAAAAAAACAAGACTGCTGAGAAATGCAAGCTAAGCTATGCAAACATGGAACCTGCTCTTAAGAAACAACATTTGTCTCAAAAAGCAGAACAGTATAGGTCTATGAATTCTGGAAAAAGAGAAAATAACCTTTCACGTTTGCGATCTAACAGTCGAGCATGGTACAACTCCATGGACACTAATAAAAAACAAAACCGTTTATCAGACATGTGCACTAACAGTCAGACATGGTACAATTCCATGAGTACTACAGAAAAACAAAACCGTTTATCAGACATGTGCATTAACAGTCAAACATGGTACAATTCCATGGACACTACAGAAAAACAAAACCGATTATCAGACATGCGCACTAACAGCCAGACATGGTACAATTCCATGGGTACTACAGAAAAACAAAACCGATTATCAGAAATGCAATCTAATTCTCAATTCCAGTACCATTTCCATTAACTAGTGCTCTCTGTTTTCCCTTTAAAGTTCTACATTCTATTATACACAGGTAGCCCGAGTATACGACTTTAGGGCGTCTAGTTGATTTATAGGATGGCCACGCCATGTCGTATTGTGTACGTGAAGGTCAACTGGTTATATAAGGGTTAGTATCCGCATGTTTTCCACTCATGCAAAAAACTACGGTGGCCGAGAACGGCAATAAAAACAGTCAAAGCCAAAAAAGTCAAAGTGATTTAGGACCACACTATTTCTGGGAGCTTTGAATCTGAGTTTAACTATTCGCTGTTTTGCTTTTAGCCGTTTGACAAATCGCGTGAAGACAAAATGTCGGAGGCCAAGTGGAGAAATGTCAAAAGCGAAAGTCTTTCACGACAAAATGCAGGATGATAAAATGTCAAAAGCGAAAGCTTTCATGACAAAATGCAGGATGATAAAATGTCAAAAGCGAAAGTCTTTCACGACAAAATGCAGGATGATAAAATGTCAAAAGCGAAAGCTTTCATGATAAAATGCGGGACAATAAAATGTCAAAAGCGAAATTATTTTATGACAAAACGCTGGACGACAAAGTCGCTTGAGACGAAATGTAAAAATGTCTTGTGACAAAATAACAAGAGGAAATTGATCAAAAAGACAAACTCATGCACTTTGTAACCGTTTGAACTTTTGACTTTTCTAACTTTGACTATTTTTAAAACCGCTCAAAGCAATAAAAACTTGGTGTGTTGGTTGTGCAGTGATCACTCGGGGTGTTGTGGTATTCGAAGAATTTATATAATTAATGAAAAAAATAAACAAAACGGGGAAACGGAAAGTGCGGAATGTGCACTTTTATACATGTAAATAGTGCTCCACTTGCTGTTGCCGTTATATTCAATTTAAAGAAGTGAGTTAAAAATTTTAAAAATTAAAAGTTTGTTAATGGCTGCGACCTTTTACGTGACATGGCTACGAAGGCCATGATTGATAGGTTTTTAAAGCAATTCCGATTTTTTAAATTTTAAATAAAAAAAAAAGATTTTATATTTTGCATTCAAACTTTTTGGCAATGTTGATCGAGTTTGATTTCAATTTTTTAATTTATTAATTTATGCTAGAAATCTCAGCCAAATATTTTTCTTCGTTTTACCTATTTATAAATTAGTGCACTTTTCGCACTTTCCTCTTTTTACCACGACCCTATCAAAAGTGACGAGGTAATAATACTCACGCGCACAATATATCATCACTTTATAATAGCGCAGCGCACTGATTCTAAAAATAGCTTAAAGATTCGGACAAACATTGCATTCTGTTTAACCGCTACGAGGATTATACGAACCGATTTTATTATTTTTACTTAAAGTTACAATAATAACCCATGTAAACTAAGATCAACTGCGATCGGCTGTGAAAAGTATCTGCTGAAAGTAAACTTGTAAGTTTGTTTGTCCGAATTTCGCCTTTGTCTTCGTTTTTATGACGTCACGGTTGCGCTGCGCCATTGCCCTATTTCACTATGACGTCACATCAAAACAATCTATTTTTTAAACGCAAAGGATCATGGTCGTTGGAGGGGGTCAAATCAACGCAAATTCACCGAAAATTGTTCTAAAACCCGTATCAATCCACGAAGAGAAGTCAAACTCTCAGAATATTTTTTAGTACATATTAACACAAATTGTATCTGAAAACCAGGCCATTTTAGACTAAACTGTTTCGCTAGGAGCAAATTTTGTTGAATTTTCTATTGGTTTTGGCGATTCTATCCCCCACATAAACAAGCAGTGACGTTATAGTGAAATAGGGCAATTGATCGCTTTTTAATTGTCGTTCAGTTAATACGGATAAAACCTCAGTTGAAAAAATTGATGAAGTAAGGGGTAAGTGTCAATTTTAAAGATATCCGGCGAACTGTGAAATCGCACACGGCTTCCACTGATATCATTCAGTTATAACCACACTTTGACTAATGATCAGCTTATCATTTACCCATCATATTAGAAAATCCCCTAATCGATAATAGATCTAATGAAGAAGACAGAACGACTGACTGATGTTTTTGATCTGAGTTACACGACTGTTGATTTTGCTCATTTCGTAAGTTTATTTAGTTAGCCAACCGTCTGGAGAAGACATCCGTGGTTTTCATTGAAATTTGATCATTCGAAATACTCAATTCGGTCACCGAAACAGCTTTTTTAATTACGACTTTTTTGTTTTACAAAACTAGGACACCCAACAGGGCTGCAGCTAAATTAAAAAGACTTGCCTTCTGACTCTTAAATTATTATTCACTAGTGTCACGTACCTTGAATTGGACTGAACAAATTTTGGCAAATACATAGAAAGAGAGATGTCGATAATAAATAAGAGCTCGTAATCGGCCGATAACCCGGCGCAGAAAATAACTTTTACTTCCTGGCTCACTTTTACTTTCAGCTTTCATCAAGACAATTGAACGAATACTTTGGATTTCTAGGTTAGATCTGATTGCGTTTTAAACCAATTTACTACTATTGTTGCTGGAATGAATATAAATTTGAATTTGTTTTCAGTAAATGTCAGGTTATCGGAAGATACTCCGTCGGACAGTTAGGGTTCTCATTTCAAAGCATGCATATTTATTCTAGCGAGTGTATTTACAGTTCGCCTGTCAAATCATTGTATTATTGGTCTTGGCCTGACGCGAAAATTAAAAATGAGTGGAGCCGTGATAAGAGTGGATCGTGACTGACGAAATACTTAGATGACAGAACAAGAGTCATAAGTAAAGGATTGTTCATTCAATTGTACTTAACCCTTTCGGATTTGATATATCAAAACGCTCACGTTTTCAGCTGCGGTGATTCAGATCCGGTCAAAAAAATGCCCATGCTATCACGTATGAGTTACAACTTGATATGGGTCAGCATAAAGCCGACGTTAAGGTTGAGATTCTCATTATTGGATTCAAAAAAGTGACACAGCATCATATTTTCTCTTTTGTTTATAGCTGGGATCAATGGAACTGAACCGATCAGTAACGAGTAGAAATGATGGAAGTGAGCATTCCCAAATAGATCGAAGGCAACGACAGCTACGGCGAAGGCGTCGAAGGAGAGTGATCAACAGTACATTGATATGTATAGGAATTATCCTGATCATTGGATGCTTCGTTATGGCTTCATATTCTTACGTTTTTCTGGAGGATTGTAAAGATTGTTCTTCGCAACGAGAGGTCGATGTTGCTAAGGTCTTTCGGTTTTTGTCGGCTGGTCTATTTTTAATCGGGGTTTTCATGGTGGCTTTTTCTTTATGTACTTATCAGGGAAAACACTCCGAAACATTTGGAAATTCGGATTTGAGAAGAGTCTCTCTACAGACTGTCGCCTGTGTTATTTCAGAGACCGCAATGGAAAAATCTCCTTCAGTATTTTGTGGCGCTTACAGTAATCCAGGATTAAATTGCAGCATTTCGGACTTGACTGAACCAGTTCCTGAAATGACAAGTGGTGCTCATGATCATGTAATAGCAGTTAGTTGCTATAGAAACAGTGGAAGTGAAGTCGAGGCTCCAACATCAAGAGGGAGATTGTATCATAACTTTCTTGAACTCAGAGCGGATGAAGACTTAATCAACCCGCCACCATCTTATCAAGAAGCTTTGAGTATGCAAATTCGTGGACAATCCCTAAAAAGTAGTTAGGATCAGGTTAAGATTCATTACGCTTGCTATTAACGTCATATGAGCTCTAGGACCTCCCTGAGCTTCAGACACGACATATCTATTTACTTTCTTATTGGCATTTTAGTCGCAGTTTCTTGTAAAAAAAGTACTTAGATAGCGGAATGGATCGGATTAGAACCCTGATTGCGTTTGTCATTAACGTCATTGGCTGAACTGCAGTCACCGTTTGGCTGGCGTTTCGTTTGCATTTCTACTTTGGATTTCATCGTAGTATTTTCATGGGAAAAAAGATAAAGTGAAGATGGATAAGACGACCTACTACTGTCGCTATTTTAACTGCCGGATTATCTGAGTCCGCTTTACCATGCAGTTCTTCCTAACGTTTAATTACAGACAGCGAGCAACAATGCAGCGAGAAAACTCAAGCCCCCTCGCCGCGATCGACAGTGAGCGCTCCTAAGGAAGGGCTCTCAAGAACTGAAGGAACAAAAATTGGTACTAAATTCAGTTTGATACGACCCGGCAGATAATTCCTTGGTGTGTTGTTTGTTTCGTTGCAGCTGAACATTGTTGTCGTACAGACTCTGTACCCCTGGTGGAAACTGTTTAGCTCAAAATGACGGAAAAAAAGAAAAAAGCCTTCGTCATGATGCACTATTCTAAAAAAAATTTAGCAAGCTTTTCCGAGAAGACTATACGAAATATGCACCTCTATGTACTCTCAGGGTCTTGAATTCAATATCGCACTCTCGTTTTGAATTCAAACCAGCATTCAAACCAGTATATTTCATATTTTTTGTTCCATCATTTTTTTTGTTTGTAAATAAACGAAATAGAAAACAATGCGTGGCATTCGCTGATTTGCTTCGGTCAGGTTTTAAACAAAGTTTATGAATTCTCAGAAGACATACAGTCGTTCAGTAATATTTCATTAGTCAAAACAGTTACCATGCCGTTAGTACGGAAATGCCATTATAATGCCAGCAGGTGCCATTATCGGATCAATTATAATTTTGTGTTGCTCTCTCAAAAACATATTGGAAAAATCGCGTGTCTTCTCGTGGATATTGAAAATGTCATGGAAAAACATGGTTAATAATCAACTGAATTATCCTCAGGGATTTCCTTTTGATAAATATATGAACAAATGACTGATTGCGGTTTTTTATGGCCACTTATATATAGAGCGAGGTGGAAGGCACGAAGCATCGCTCTTTTTGTACTTTTTTCCTACTTTAGTTGTCGTGTTCACGAAACCTCTGGGATTCAGGGCGAAGATAAGATTGGGTGACTCACTAATAGATCTTCCCGAATTCACTCTCAAATTGAGCGACCCCGTAAAAATGGCTCCAAATCGAAGTCATTTTGATATTTTAATGGTACTTTAACTATATCGATAGTTAAAGGAATGTATTATGACCTAAGACATAATGCATATTCATGTCCAACCTCTTGTTTCGTGATCACTCAAGAGATCGAAGAATTCTGGAAAGGTCTAGTATTTTCCATTTATCGACCAATTTTTCACAGCCTTAAAATATGCGCACAGCAAAGATTTTTCTTGTTTTGAAAATATTTTGGAAATAAAACTATGCATAAAATTGAAAATAATTTGATCGAGGAAACGAAAAATTATAAAGCAAAATTTAGTATATGCATATGTCTTTTTCCATGGATCTTTATCTGTTCCTAGTATATATGATATCTCGACCATTGGTGCGCATGCTCACTCCCTAGTGATTTTCTGTTGCAGCGGCAATCTCGCACCCAGAGCCTTTATTTCTTACTGCGCATGCTCGACAAGTTACAAGATTGGAATGTAATGCTGAAAGTATGAATTGTAAGGGGTGGAAGGAATGGGATTTAAATCAGTGTTAGAATATTGTGGCAATTCTACTTTCTTGTAAAATCCTGAATTTAGAATCTAAAAATATCACAATAAATTCAGCTTTTAGAATTTATTTTCTTTCTTACGACGTCATATAATCTTACACTTTTTCATAGATTTTAAGAATAAATTCAAATGATTGGTACTTGCATTTTTCAGCTCGCAAAACGTGTTAGGCGAAAAACGACCTTGAGGGAGTAAGGTCCTGAACTAGATTAAACTTCATAGAGTTTAGAATATTTCTTAGAAGAGTAAAACAGAATAAAAATTCGGTTTCGCATGCACAGTCAGGCTAGAATGAAACTGCCTCGAAAGCGCGCCTTTTGTTATCGAGTTACGTCATCAACTCCATAGCAACCAATTGCCATACTTGGCGAAACGTGAAAACAATAGTTTGCTGCTATTCTTCGAAACGCAGCAAACCACAATTTTCTAATCATTTGAATTTATTCTTAAAATCCGATGAAAATGACGTCGTAAGAAAGAAAAAAATTGTAAAAGCTAGATTTATTGTGATTTTTAAATCCTAATTTCAGAATTTTACAAGAAAGTAGAATTGCCACAATCTATCACTGACTGATTTAGTAGTAGTTCAACGGCATTTTGGCCCTGTTTTCATTATGGGTACAGGGGATGCAATTGAAATTTAGATTGAAGACCTTCTTACAGTACAATACTCCTGCTTGCTTTACTAAAAAAAAATAAAGAAGAAAAAAGAAACAAAAGGAAAAATTGAAAGGGCAGAAAGAGGAAAGGTGAAATGGAAATAGGAAAAGGAAGCAGGGGAAAAAAAGAAGGACAAACTGACAAATATGCAGTTGAAATTGGGTTGCCTGTGATTTATTTAGGCTTTGCACTGAATCATGGGTATTTGTCTGTAGCTGGAGCGTCCTGGGTTCTAGTACCAGTAGAGCAAAGCCCCACGTGCAATGGAACATGGAGACTTGTAAGTGTCCTTGTGCCTTCGACAATAATGGACGATTTTTAGCACTTTTATCATCCGATGGACGCTTAAAGGTTTGGGATTGTACGAATGGATCATTAAAGCATCAATATACACCTAGTTCTCATTTGTCGACGACGTGTACTTGCTTAAAATGGTCGAATTCTTCACGTGGTTCGGTGAGTGATTGCACCATACGTTGTCGACATTAGTTCAAGGATTCTTCTTGATATTCGCTTAAAAAACCCTTTCTTAGGTTTTCTAAAGCTTCAGTTAAGAAAAAGGAACTTTTTAGTTATTGTTTATGAAAGAAACAAACGGAATCCTTACACGAGTTTCATAGAAAACGTCTCTAATAAAATTGTTTAGAGGGGACCAAAGCAGGCAACCCAAAATGCGACGAAAAAACGTGTTTAAAAACGTTTAAAAATTCCTACAATTTTTAAGGATTCTCTTCTCAATTTATAAATCTAGAAAGACATTATTTTAATATAGAGTTAGGTTAATAAAAACCAACTAAATTAACACGTATAGTTTACCCCATCATGGATGCAATGTGGTTGCTATTATAAAGTAACGTAATTTGTCACGTATAACTTACACTGAATTTGAGTTGCTTCTCGGTATTAAAACTGTAGCAAGTCTAAAGTTTCAGCTTGCTCAGCTTTAATAACCCAATATGAGATGAGGACTGTAGACCTGTAAACTTTGTTGATGATACAGTATTTGAGAGACCTGCCTTAGTTGCTCTTTTGCTATAGTATATGCTGTGTGTCTTCCCTGTGTCTGACTGGAAAAAGTTTTTCAGTTGTTTGTTTGCAGCCACCTTAATGTAATAATCCTTGAAACCTGTAGTCTCTTCATTGACTTTCTGGTTACAAATTATATCAATACTTAGATGTATGATAGCAAATGGCTTATTCCAGAGGAGGGGAAGCTGTTTCTGTTTAGAATTTGGCTTTTTGAAAATGAATGGAAGATTAGTAAACAAATATCCTGTTTCAGACTGTAGTGCTGAATTTTGAAATAACTTGGTTCAGCCTTGCTTCAAAATTCACATTCAAATGTTCTAGGAATAAGCTTATACTGGTATGATGTAATTTTGAAATTAGGTTGAAAACGCAAGTGGTCATTATTTTGGTTTTCAAAAATGGCTCTTTTCACTACTAGTGGTCTATCACTAATAGACACTAGTAGCTCGGCCAATCAGAGCACAGGATTTGTGATAGACAATTAGGCTTAGACTAAAATATAGATTAGCTCAGGGGCTGTTTCAAGGTTCAATGAAATTTTCAAGGTTCAAGATAGAAATATCAGCACTAAGGTAGATGGCAGTTGTGTTCTCTCATACCAAATATTTATACAAACTCTGTTACAAATAGGAAAGTCCGCGAAGAAAGAAGCAAAAAACGTCCCATAAGTCATCATCAGCATCATCTTCGCCATCAGTCATTGCCCTTGGTACATCATCTGGAGAGATATTGATATATGACTTAACTGAAGGAGAGATTCAGGAGAGATTGGTCAGTATTGCTTTAAATGATGTATCCTATATGTATAATACCCAAGTTGCATGCTAAGTTGCTTTAGTGCTGGCTTTCATGAATGTTCCTCCATGTTCAGTGTTAGTGATGGGACATGATGATAAATTTAAGGAATTTGTATAACACAAATACATCATCTGGAGAGATATTGATATATGACTTAACTGAAGGAGAGATTCAGGAGAGATTGGTCAGTATTGCTTTAAATGATGTATCCTATTTGTATAATACCCAAGTTGCATGCTAAGTTGCTTGTTTGAGTGCTGGCTTTCATGAATGTTCCTCCATGTTCAGTGTTAGTGATGGGACATGATGATAAATTTAAGGAATTTGTACGTGTAGAAAATTAACTTAAATGTTACTTTTCATGGGTATTTTGGGGTTTGCCCTATTTAACTTGGTAGGATAGCATGTGAGAGCATTGGAGGGGATGTTATATCCTTACCTGCTGTTAGGAAATCTGTAGAAAAAAAAATTTTGGCCTTTTTGTTACTAAGATTTTGAGTGAGTAATAGTGAACTGAAATACCAGTATTATAACTGCTCTAAGTGTATGTTATTTTGTTATTAGAGTGGAGGTCACGAGGATAAAGTCACTGATATTGCCTGGAACTCAAATGGAGACCTCTATTCATGTTCAAGTGATAAACACATTGTGGAATGGAATACTGGAAAATCAAAACAGAAAAGGTGATTCCACTTTCTATCATTTATCCACAGCTGTTAATTTTTCTAAGTAGACTATATTCTGGCCACATTTAGAATTAGTCTGTTCAAATCTTTGCCTTGACTATGATTTTAACCAGTAAAATTGAGCACGAAATAAGGTATAACCAAGCAATACGGTTACTAAATTGACCAGCCACCATGACCAGCAACTTAACTGTTGTTATTTTAAGCCCTGATAAGCCATCTCACTACGCTGACAAAAAGTTGAAAATCAGTATTTATTGTAAATTTCTTCTCTTGTCCTATCCTGTAAGATGGTTTTGGTCCTTAGCTGTCTGAAAGTCAGTCATATAGTTTGATTTGTATAATGTGAAATGTAAACAAACAAACAAACAAGAGTGATTCAAGAATTCCTGTCCTTGGTGTTAAAACTTTATTACATACATGCTTAGATGTACATAAGACCCTGTTATAAAATAGCACTTGTCATTTGATCCCTCAGCCTGACATTTTACAAAATGTATTTTTTTTAGTAAATGGAAAGCTGATAGACATGGAGTCAATTCCATCTGTGTCAGTCCACTGTGTAACTGTCTTTTATCAGCTGGAAGAAGCATTAAGTTATGGGACCTAGAAACAAAACAAATGCTAAAGGTAATGTTAGCAGTCTAACAAATTTATTTGTATTGAAATTGCTTAATAAATCATGCTTGTTTCATGAAGCTTGGCACTTTGTAATAGCCAGTCGTCAACAAATGTATTGTTCCCATCCCATGATCAAATTGGAATTTAGATGTTGAATTTAGCAGGTGGAGAAAGCTTGCAAACCCAGAGAAAACCCCTCAATCTCTTACAGTGATGATTCAGACAGAGTTTTCATTGGGGATTGGGGATCGGAGAATGATCTGGTAACTGTGCAAAATTCTCTGGCTTTGTACTTGGTCCCCAGAACTCTCTGACAGTTATCTTATCTTATTATCTCATAACTTAACGAAAACCCTGGTCAGGTTGATTGAATCCATAAGCAAAGCAGTGAAGAGATATGCATTATCTTTGCACACTTCCCATGCTTCATATATAAATATATAAACACATATTAAAGGTACTGATAAAAGAAATTGCTTTTCTTTCTTGTAGAAATTCACAGGCCATGCGTCACCTGTTTCTGAATTATTATTTTTATCAAGCCCAAATATGTCTGATTCTAATGGAAACCATGTGCCAGAGAAGTCTGTCAATGGATTATACTTTTTATCAGGTACACAGGATGAAAGGCTACTTAATGTCTGGTAAGTATTAATCTGTAATTTCCATATTACAAGTTATGATTTAATTGCCTAAAGTGGGTTTCTTATACTCGGTCAGGCAAAGGTGTTCCTTTCATGATTAGATGTACATAAATCTCATGTCTTACATTACACACACGTTTTTTCTTTTTGTGCAGTTTCAGATGTGTTTAGAGACATGTGACCCAAGTATTTCTTTAAGTTTTTAAATGCTCTACAGCTCCCAGTCTGAAATCTGAGATCGAGTAACATGCTGCAAATTGTAATATTATTTTGTAATACACTTTCCATTTAGATTGGAATATTGAGTAATTACAGACTTCGAGTTAGAATTGTGATTTTCATATTTCGGTCATAAAAACATAAAAGCACAAAAAAAAAACATTTAGTCTCAGATTGCCCATCTCAGATCTCCTACTGACAATGTTTTTTGAAGTAGGCCAGTGTGTACCACTGAAAGTATATAGAAACAAGCAGATGTTTTTTATTGTTTCCATAAAAAGTCCCTATTTTGTGTGTGAAATCACTCAATTAGAATATCAAAAATGGCACTAATTTGATTGCCATTGTTTTTTTATATGTTTTATTAGGTATGTAGATCTGGAAAGCAAAGATAAGAATGCACTGGTATCACTATCATTAACTGATGATCCTGTGGCCATAGATGTGTCTCACTATGAAAGTGCTGATAAGGTAAGCTCCCTAGAATTTTTGAGAGATCAATATGAGACCCGCAAATATCTTTGATGTATTAAAGAACCAAATTAGAATATCAAATTAAGAAGAAGTCACTAGCTCTGTAATGGTATTGCAGTCATACACGTATGAGGTAACATTGTGTCAATGCATTTTGATCAGAATAATATATTGTACGAAGAAAAAAAAAGTTTGTTGTGCATGTATTAAACACTTGTGTTGTAGAGGGTATATTAACAAATTATATTTTTACTCCTTAGCCTGTGCATGTTGCTGTGATTTCCAAGGATGGACAACTACACATCTTTGAAAAGTCATTAAATGGGTAAGACTACCTAAGATGGATTATGTGGTATAGTGGTTGAAGTTTGTGTTGTACCAACAGCAAAAGCAGCAGCAGTAACATCACAATGATGATCATCATTTATATTCAGTTTATTAATCTATGGAGTGTTTTCTATACTAGAGGGGGAAAGAAACCAGTTACACCAACAAGATCTTTACAGTTGGCAACTCCAGCAGACAAGGTACACTTATTATGTAATTCACTGTAGATCTGATGGATTAATCCTTATCCAGTGGATAAATCAAAGCCGTAATCCAGTGGATAAGATTTATTTTTATTATTTTTTGCGCTATCCACCCTTTGTACAACTAGGCCTACCTAGAGAAAGATTCGTTCAGAGTGCAAAGAGTTGTGGGACATCAGGGGCTGATACCATCTTGCATCCCCAATCCAATTCCATAACCTTCTGCTCAGCTTTATTAGCCAATCTTATAATAGCCCAGGAATAGTGAATAAATTGCAAAATATATCAACATTGGATGTTTTCTGTGTGTAGAGTATGCCCTCATTTGAAATTGTGCCCGTTAAACAAAATAATACATGCTTATGTTTTAATTGCTTTTACTTTTAGAATAAACCAAGTCCCATTCCTTTCCTATGTGCCAAATTATTAACTGCAGAGGAGCCATCAGTTCTTGTAGCCTATGGTTCATTGGCAAAACCTCAATTTGAAACACTAGCATATGTCTCTTTTGAAAAGCACACTTGTTTAACTCGTGAAGACAACTCCATTCTTCCTGTCAAACATGGCTCCCAGTCATCTGGTCCAGTGGATAAGGCAGACAAAAACATGATTGGTTTCACTACTTTAGGTCCTTCAAACATGGCACTTGCTAGACCAAGTATGGCCCAGAATGGAGAGAGTGGAGAGCAGAGCTCAACAACCAGAAAACAAAATATCCCAGAAGAAGTAAGGAAGTCCATATTGACCTTTTGTTCAGACAATTCATCTGTCTTGTAGAGAATATAACAACAACAACAAAATATGCACGATAAATGTGATGTACTTTTATTTAAAAAGTAGTGTTTTCTCCAAAAAAAATATTTTATTCATTGTTTGATTGTTTAGCTAGTAAAGAAAGAAATATATATTGATAAGGCAGACAAATAAAGACTACTTTGTTTATGTTTTTTCAGAGCCTCGAAGACAGGTTAAAAGCAATGAATGAAGTGAAGGATAGAAAGTAAGTATATTTTTGATCATAAATGTCGTATGTACATTCACTAGACATAAAACAGTTACAATTGATTTGCACGATTAAACAAATTTATGGCAAATGCATGCTAGGAGCACTGGTAATGGCTTAAGAAAGTCAAATTTATTTACATCCATTCTCAATCATACGCGCCGCTCTAGTGATCGCGACAAACAAGGTTTTGGTGGACGTCAATCAAGGCATTTCCATGACATCCTATAGGCACGTGCCCTATAACTTTTTGTTTTCTGACAATGTTGTACATAGAAAAGCCTTGTGATTGACATCCACCAAAACCTTATTCGTCTCGACAGAAACAATCGCTAAAGGGTGCATGTGATTGAGAATGGCTGTAAAAGGAGATTATGAAAGTCTTGGACCTTCCTTGGCATATATATCATTTTGCTAACCCAAAATCATGCAGTGTGGAACTGAAGCCATTTACATAAAATTTTTAATCTGCTCTACCTACTGTAAGTAGTACTTACACCTCTGGGAAATGTTTTGCAGGCTAATACATGATGATAATGACTTCAGAATAGGAATTGCCGTCTGATCGAAACTTGACGACAAAAGGGTCTCTGAAGCCTGCATCCATTTCTCTACAGTTTCTCAAATGGCATTGCAATCTAACTAGAAATGTGATAGCTCAAAAATACTTTTCTAATGTTTCCAGGGTAGCAAGGAAACCAATCCCAACGACGTCTTCTATGGTACAGATGTTGACCCAAGCCTTACATAGTCAAGACAGACATCTTTTAGAGGTATCCCATGGCTTTTTGTCTATTCCACTTAGTTGATGTACTGTACACTGTATTCTACAAGAGAAATGTTTTGCAGGCATATACATGATGAGAATGACTTAAGAATAGGAATTGCCGTCTGATCGAAACTTGACGACAAAAGGGTCTCTGAAGCCTGCAAGCATTTCACTAGGGCTCTAGGCATTGTATTCTAACTACAAAATATGCTGTTAAGTATGTTCAAGAGTTAAAGGGGGCACTTGGATGAAAACGCCGCAATTTTTGAAAGTCCAAATAACTGAAGTATTTGAGGATAATATGACTCAATTAATTGTACAATTATGCAAACCAGATTAGTAAAAATTTTAGCCTGTGAGCCATTTGCAAATGGGAAATTTTGGTTTAAAAGCAAAAGGAACAATAGGGTTGAGTAAATGACGTCATTTACTCACAATTTAGTTGCTGAATAAAACTTATATTTTTCATACCCCACTTTTTACTGTCAAGAAATGTTGCTTGGCTACTATTCCGACCATATACATAGGTTTACCCAAGTTTAAAGTCATTTCCAATTTTCATTGATTTTCATTCAAGTGCCCCTTTAACAGAAACGTGAAAACATCTCCATAACCAAGCAAATTATGAATTGATGTAGTCATTAATGTAAAATATTTTCATAACTAGGATGTGCTTCAAATTGGAGTAAAAGGGGGTACAATAAAAAATACAGTGCGCAAACTACCAGTACAATTCATTGTACCATTTATCAAAGAGGTAGGTATAACAAAGTAATAAATGAGTTCAAAGTCATTTACCCATTAATAACACCTATCAGAGCTTCAATCATAAAAGATGTAAGATAGTTAGGCTGATTTAACTTGGGAAAGATAAGTATTTGCTAAATATCCTTATTTTTTATTTTGTTTTCTATTAGATAATCTTCAAGATCCAGGTTAACCCAAACAGGTAATTTTGCAGTAAATGCGTAATTATTCTATAATAATTGCAAGATTTTGTTCAATTATTTTTGAAGGCAGACATAACTAGTAACTACCATGTTTTTTCACTTTTCTCAATATAGAGGTAGTCGACTAACTGTGTGGCTGAAGAGCATTCTTAGTATACATATGACATATCTTATGACAGTAAGTTTACTTTTTTTTCCTTTGTCCCTAAAATCCAGGCTTTTCTGCTTCCTTTATTATATTGCATGAAAAAAATATATACTCTTAGGGACAGGTAAATCTTAATTTTGTCCTACTTGTAATTGAATTTATAAAATAACTGTTATGAATGTCGCGTTCTGATTGGTTTGGAGCGTGTGCTTTATGAGAGTACATTGCACGCGCGTGCACTTTCTGTTGTGTCATTCCTATCTAAAATAATGGTTATTTGATTTTGTATTTTATAAAAGAAGTAAAAAACTTGCTTGCTGTGCTGTGCTGTGTGCCGTACTCCAGAAGTGTCCAGAAGCACTCCGCTACGCGTCGTGCTTACTCCTAACACTTCTCTCGTGTTCTGCCAACCCACACGTGCTTCATGACTGCACACAGCACGCGCGCACGTTTTCTATTTTTTCAGTAATGCATGCTTTAAAAATCAGGACAGATGCTAATCATTTTTTTAAATGGCATCTAGCAAACAGGGATCCCATCCTTCAAGCTCTTCAACACCCAGATTAACTGAAATTTATTTTGAGCATTTTTCCTTGTTTCCAGGTTCCAAACCTTGTAGAATCCTTAAGTAATCTATATACCATGATGGAAACAAGAGTTGGTATTTATGGCAGACTGTGTAAACTACAAGGAAGACTAGACTTAGTCTTATCACAGGTAGGTCTGTCTTTTTATGGTGTGTTTACTGTGAACTTCACTCAGTCAGCAGTTACAGTTCTTTCGCATGTGGGTAATCGTAACGAAGTGGGTTTTTGTGGACGTCAATCAAGGTGTTTCTATGACATTCAACAGGCACACGCACTCAAAAGCTTTGAGTTTTGGGACAATACCATGGTTCCGAACACTTTTATTGACATCCACCAAAATCTAATTTTGTCATGATAGAAAATTGTCAATTTCGAGGCAAAGGTCAAATAGAGAGTCTTATTCTCAGCTGAATGACATGTGGTCTGAAGTGGGAAAACATTACACCAAATCTCAAGAGGTCTTTTAAAGCTTATTAATCAGTGACTTGTGGTGCAATTTAGTTCGGCATTTGGGCCACTGTGGCATGCTATAACTTACAGTTTTTAACTAAGACCATTTGATTGCACTTTCCTGTTAAAGGTTTCCACCCAGAGCCAGGCAGACGATGAAGAACGGATGCTCAATGAACCTCTTACAGTTTATAACGAGGAAGGTAAGTCAAACCAGCATAATTTCTTCATATTTTTTTCTTCTTTAACATGCATAAGTAAAAAAAACAGCAGTGCTCTTACTACTCGTTAAATTCCTGAAAAACTCTTGGAATTTAGCATTTTTTCCAGGTAAACCCTTTGAATATCCACTTTTATTGGGCCTAGTCCTGAAAAATTGTTGAACTTTTAAGGGTACATTGCGTGGCGAGGGTGGTAGAGCAGACATATGATGATAATAATCACTTAAGAATAGGAATTGCCGTCTGAACGACACTTGAAGATGACAGGATCTGATGTCTGCTATTTGTATTATTTACATAATTATAACTTCTATTTCCCTTATTAGTGGAATGTTTTTAATGCACTTTTATTAACTGGCCTTATTGTAGATTCTGAAGAAGAGGTGCATCTTGAAGACAACTTGGCTTTAGAGGGAGAACATTCTGATTCAGAGGTACATAACCTTTCGTTTCTTTGATTTAAATGATTCAATTTATTATAATAACTGCAAACTGTGCAGCTCTTACCCTTTTTTACCTGTTTGCGGGATGTCTTTTTGCCTGGCATACAGACCTGGCATTTAGTTGTTGCATCGTAGTTGACTAGGATTCTTTAAGAAAATCCTGGATTTGCGATTTGTCCCTGATGAGTCTTGTTCAGGCAATTGTGATGATATTTTTACATAAAAATAGGAATTGCCGTCTTATCGATCAATGACGACAAAATAATTTCTGATGCCTGATACGGTCTTAAACTTTATGAGGCATAGAATTTTTTCGAAAAAGCAATCATATCGACGTTCGTACTTTTTTCCACTTCCACAGGGAAAATGGGACGAAGATATGGAAGATGATAATGAGGAGTGTTTATCCATCGACTCTGAAGATGATGACGACAATGCGAAAGATGATGATGATGAAGACGACGATGATGAAAACGGAGATGATGATAATGACAATGAAGGCTGAAGGATGATGCCACCAATAGATTATAAATATATATGGGAAAAAATCATCGTCTTGTGTTCTCATTGGGTTTGCATTTTCACGCGACATTGTTCCAACAGAAAAAAATCTAAATTTTTAATATTATTTCTTACTCCAAAAAATACAGAATTAATATCGTATTTTACCATATTTTTAAGTTCGTGACCTATAGCACGAGCAGAGTGGTACCGAATAATTTGTTTCACATTTTTCTCAAATGTATGTTTAAATATGCGCGGTCTCGTCGGTTTTGCGAAGGTTTCTCGCGTGATTATGCAAGCCAGTGATTACAGTTAATAGCAATCACAATTTACAAAAGTCAGTCAAAGCTTCCTCCATGTTCATTTAGCTGTACATATCCCAAACTCATAGGTATGGTCAAGAAATATATCATCAAAGTTTGTTGTGTGATCGACGAACTTTTATCAAATAAATGTTCAAGACGTTCAGATTATATTCATCTTTTGTTCTTAATGAAACTTTGGCCATTGTACTATTGTATTGTACTGCGCACCTCCTGTCTGGTTTCCACGGATGTACTCTTCTCGCCCTCTTGGATTTCCATTTGTCTTGGGCAACAGTGGCGGATCCAGGACTTTAAGAGGGGGGTTCATTTTTGCAAATCTCGGCACAACAATAACGTTCCCTTGCATCATCATTTTTCCCGAGGCACATCACTGGCCTAGGGGCGCTCCTGATAAGGATAACCTATTCATCAAAAAGCGGACCTAACGTACTTTTATTTATTTATTTAAAAAAATATCAAAAATACTAGGTACCAGCCGGTGGGGGGTTCATTTGCACCCAATGAAACCCCCCTAAATCCACTCCCATCTCCCAACGGTCGGTTAAAAAAAATCCTCTGCTCGCAGGGTATTTAACCCCACGATCTCCCACCTCAAACCCAGATATTTCATTGCATTGTAGTAGTTCTCAAAGACTTGTAGCTATTTTTTTTTCAACCATAATTTACATTAACTCCGTTTGTAAATAAATAATCTTTTGCCTGAAGCTCAAGTGAACGAGATTGGTTGACGATTAAAGGGCCTGGGGTTTGCACGTGAGTATCACGTGATTTTCCCCGCCATTTCTAAAATAGATGAACACGAGTGTGAACTCCGTCTAGTCTGGCTCCTTGTCAAGATTATGGCGGTTGTGTTGTGTTTGTGGAGTTAATTTCTCGGTATTTACAGGTACGTAGACATTCTATTATAGAGTGATTTTCCTCAGAGCGTAAAATACTACTGTATGCTATTAGAGGTTCCATTGTTTTCTTTACTGTGTGTTTCTTGGCAAGGTGTTAGGAAAATCACTCTAGTACTATTTGGTTTTCGGATCGGAGTTGAGCCGTTTCGCAGGCTAAGTACTGTTTTTAATGTTCAGGAAGCTTGATATGTGATATCAGAGCGAGAGTTTGGGTAAACGGATTTTTTAATAATATGACAAAGGATTAGAGGTTTGAAAGCCAAGCACTAGTCTAGTTCTGGAATTATAAAGCTTATTTCTTATAATTTTGCAAAGTAAGATGTAGCTCTTTACAAAATATTTCCTTTTTCACCTAGCTTTTCTTTTATTCGGTAATGCATTAGGAGCTAGGTTTATATATATTTATTTTGATAATTCTAAAAGGTTTAAAAGCACTCTCAAGGTCATAAATATTGACTGCATTTTGCTTATTGTTGGTGATGACTGTCATACAACTCCAGTTATCTGATGCTTCATCTTACAGTGTAATTAGAGGGCGGTTGCACAGAAGGCAGATAGCACTATGTATTGGGTGAATCCGTATCTAGTGGTTTATCCATCGGATAACAAGTATCTACCCTTTGTACAACCTTGTGTAGGAGTGAATATCCTTACCTCAATCTATTCAGACATCCAACCGAGCATCATATAAACCCCTTGCAATTTTACTTTTGTTATTCCTTATCCCTAAGGGATGGCCATTACATAATTGATGGTGGGGGGGTTGCAGAAATTTTGGTTGCATGATATTTATTTTTTTGGCTCAACCCTTGCACGTTATTTTTTTGCGTACAGTTAAATATCTTTCTTCTAGCAGAAGAGGTTGCACGATATTTTTTTTGAGGTTTAAGTGCTTGCTTGATATATTTTTGGGATTTACACAACCTCTCCCACGTATCAACTATCTAATGGTCTGTCCCTAAGCTTGCTTCTCTCATGCTGTACGGCTCCCAGTGTCTTTATATCATAGTAAAGAGACATGCAAACACATTTTATATTCCTTAGATATACTGTATATCGGGGATGGTAGAGGGGGACCCAACACACTGTAACCATAATTATCATCACTGAGATTGACAACACAAAACAACCACTGTATTGTTGGTGATATTGAATTTTATTGTTCCCAAATTATGGAGCATTATTCCATTTTACAAGTGCTTTTGATCGAGCTATTTCAAATACAGTATTGGCATTTCAATGCTATTTAGATTTGTGGAAAAAAAGGCTGTCGATATTGTTACACTCTATGGCAGTTCTCACCTCAAAAAGGGTGCAAACAACCTCAGTAACAAACAGAAAGTTTTGAATTCTGACCTGACTTGTAACAATCCAATAAAATTGTTTTCTCATGCAATTAATAGCATTTTGAATATTAATATGCCTTTGAAATAGCTTGTCTAACTTTTTTTTACTGAAATATATTATCTATCATTGGATTCAAAACAGAATTCCCTGAAGCGCTGACCAGTTATTTAACTGCCAGGTACATTGTATAGCATGCTTACATAGAGGTTTTACACATTCATTTGAATGCAGTCATGTTGGATGATTCCGTCCTTCAGCTTTCCAACATGGCTGTTCTCAGGTAGTTTTTTAAAACCTCCAATCGTTTTTTTTTATTTCTTTGGTCTAAGATATTTTTAATTGACTGATTTTGCATTCTGGGTTTCTTAGTTGAGTCTGTTGTGTTGAAAGTTTTGTTGCTTAATTTCTCTTTAATCTCTAACATTTCTATGGAAGGCAACTAATGCAATCAGGGCTTAAAATAACAGCTGGTAAGTCAGCAGTCATGGTTGTGATGGTGGTCATCATTATACCTTATTTCTGGCTCAGCGTTACTGGTCAAAATGACTGGCAAGGCAAAGATTTGACCGGACAAGTTCCAATTCTGGGTAGACAATGTGTGATGTCTGGCTGTTATTTTAAGCTCTGTGCAATTATATGGCTGCCACAGAGATTGGCTGATTTTGTGCCACTGCTACAATGCTTGTGCAAAGCTAAGTCAACCAGTCATAAGTAAGAATTCTCACAAATAATCATAGTAGTTACCATAGAAACACTTGGACTGAATGTTAAAACTATATGTAAATCAAAACTTTAACCTGCCAGATTCAAGCATAGCAGGTTGTCAATTATCTTTACTGCTGTATTACGTTATTGGTAATTTGAATGCTGTTGACAGGTAGTGTTGTAATGTTACAAGTAGTTGGATTATTTTCTAGTCATGCTAATCCAAAGTGGCAAAATATTGATGTAAACTAATCATTAATATCTTGGTCATGTTATTAATTACCATGTTAGAAGTGCTGCAAGTCATGAAATATTTGGCATATTTCAAAATATAGAGCAGATTTCATGAGTGTGAAAAATATAGTGCCATACAGTATGGTAATAGTAAAGAATTGGTGTTCATGACATTGAACAACTCAGTAGTATAACAGCATAACTTGATAGTCTATTTGGTGAGGAGAATACATGTCATGATTGGGGCACAGTTATACGCAGTCAAAGAAAATCTGCTCTATTCAATCATCCATACAGGGTTAAAAATAACTGCTTAATGGTAGCTAGCTGTTGAAACTGATTGTGAATAAGTGAGACTTGCCATAATGCTTACCTACTCTGACTTACAGTAAGATAATGGTAAGATAACAGTAAGATAACCGACCACTTACCTAACTTGTTCACTATTTACCATGAGGCATAGAGTACAAACACTAAAAGTGTGCAACACTTTGCATTAATTAGTAGTAAATAGTGCTAATTAAACAATAGAAAACAAAAGGATTACCATAATTTAGCAGTATTTAGTGGTATTTATGTTACACACTTGTAGTGTTTGTACTCTAACCTACTATGCCATAACATTGCTTTATCTGACAGTTTGAAAAGAAGATCTATAAATTTATAATGACTGTGCTAATCAATTATTTGAGATAAATGTGCATTGTCTAGTATTTAGCTGCAGTGTTTCAATTTAGTTGAATTGATAAATATCATTCTGTGGATAGCATTGGAGTATGAACACTACAAGGGTGCAATGCTTAGTGCTAAATAGCACAATTTAAACAATAAAAAGACAGTATAATTATCTTAATTTAGCACTATATAGTACTATTTAGTGCACACTTATAGTATCTGTACTTTATAACTTTATAACTGATTCTTTAAGTATGTATTTAGATTGTATTTGATGCTTACATGACTAGTTAAATAATCTGCATTTTCCCCCAAAGAATTGAAATAACAAATAAAGACATGCTTCATCATTGGTTGATTATTATGATGAAAGAGCTCAAAGAATATTTGGAGGCAATGTTACAAGAGAGGATTTGCTAAAAATGATTTTTTGTGCAACATTATTGCAACATACGAGAACAAGTTTTAGTGCAATTTTGACTTTCATCGACATGTTGCAAGTTTTGGATCCAAAGTCAAAACCTCGCAACTCAAAATGACACATTTTTCTCAGCATTGTGTAATAAATTGTCATTGCAAATAATGTCTCCTGTAACATTGCTTTTAAGTTCAAACAATAATTTCATGGCATTGAAAACAAGCACATTTGTGGGTTCTGTGTAATAATGATTGTGGGCTTATTTAGGGTTTGCTCTCTTCTTTGTCTTAATGAAACATCAATTTTTGGTAAAATGTGTACAATCTGGCTGTCCTATATATTAATAAATCTTGAATATATTAAATCAGAATTGCAGGTTACATTTAATTCTTCAAAGGATAGTCCTTATGAATATAAATACTATCAGTGCTATGACTATAGCTATAACTTATAATTTGTCAACTAATAATATTGCTCTAATAAATATTTATGGTTTTCATAATCTAAATAAATTATCCTTTTAACATGCGCCAAATTTGAGTCACACCAAATTGGCTACCAAAAACTAATGAAATGTTTAAATTTGAATTCACGTTTTTGGCGCTAGCTTGGGTTGTGTTACAGTCACCAAAAAGTTCGGACATCATTCTCGGACTTCCATACAAATTCACTGACTTTAAAGAGAAAATTTAGGTAGATTTCTTTAGTTAGCCATCTTAACAGCAGTAAGAAAAGCTTCAATCAAGCTAGAAAAATGATTATTTACTTGTATTTAGAGAACTAACTAAACATTAACTAAGTAAATAGTTCATTTAGAGGCATTACATTTGTACAAAAATTCGAGAACAATGTCTGAACTTTTTGGTGACTGTAACACGATCTAAAACAATTTATACCCTGTGAAGGCTAGTGCCGGAAGGGTGAATTAAAATAACCTTTCTACTGATTTATTTCTACTTAATTTCCTATGTGAGGTACACTACAATGTACATTAGGTTCCTACCTTTCCTTTGTAGAAATAAATGGGAAATATTGAAATGAATGGGAAATAACAGTATATATCATGTTTAAGTTGGGTACTAGAACAGTTTTCCTATGACTGAAAAGCTCTATGCTGTATGCAGTGCCTTGCTGTTACCATTATGTTAATAATTCTTTGAATTTAAATTGCGGCTGTTTTTTCTCACACGGTATGATTGGTCTAGTAGTGCTGTAACCTTGGCATGACCCTGCCCATGCTGTATGTTGGGTATCTGATTAGATGGAGAGTAAATTTTTACCAATGTGAATGGTTTGGTGTATGCCTTGTCATATCACGACCGCATTTGTGCTGCAAGCTTTTCAAATTCTTTTGTGATACAAAAACTGCTCCAAATTCCAACTTACTTTCTTGCTACACTTCAAGGACAGTCAAATGTGTCATTAGAGAAAATATCCAATCATACTTCCTCTAGAGAGGATGATTCCAATTAATAAGCATATCAAGGGGGTGACAACACAACTTTTCCAAGGAAAAGCTATGTAATTTTCTTCTTTTCCCTTATTCGTCTTCAGTTGAAACTACTAATACCAGAATCCTCTTTCACATTCTTTTTCTCATACAACCAAATATATTCCAGGCCCAAACATGCATGTTTTTAACAGCTGATCTTCAGATAATACAGTTTCAACATAAACTGCTTGTCAACTGAAGTAATTTCTGCAGTCAAATTTTAACTGGTTCAGCATTTCTACACATCACTACTAAGAGTACTTAATAATTCTTTTCATATAAAAATATTTACAAAACCCTATGAGATGCATATTTAGTAATTTAGTTATTCCGTCGCTCCATAGAGAGGACTGTTACTCTTAATATCATGCAAGATAAAACCTATAAATCTTATCAGGTACCTTGTTTATCAAGTTGTTTGACTCAAGTCCATTTAGAACATAGAACATAGTTTTTAGAAATTAATTCCTGCAGTTAGCCGACTAGATCCCTATCAAAACACTATACCCTAACTATGTAATACAATACATGTTAGAGGAAATGCAGCAATTAATTAATCTCTTTGATATTAATGGTCTAGTCTGCCCAAAGAGAGAAAATTAGTAGTTAAATTATGATACATTGTATATTGAATTCCTTAAAAAAACACTTGCTTGTTACTGATTTAATCCCAGAACCTGGAATATCTTGAATTTAGAACTTTAATTTTGAAGATTTTTAACACAACAATGCTTGACATGTACCAGTAATCTGTCAGTTATTTTTTCCAATCTTAGTGTTCTGTTTGCTACTGCTGCATCTTTGCTGCATTTATATCATAATTATTGTCAGAAGTTAATGTGCTATTATAAACTTGTGTTCAAGTGTTGTTTTAAATTCTAGCAATTAGGACCAATTATACATTGAATAATATTGATATTAAATGTACTGTAATAATGTGCCTTAATAATTAAAGAATGCTATTGAATCATTTTCACAATCCTCCTGAGATCTAAAAGGTGATACTGATTTAAACAAACTAGGAATCAATTATTGAAAGTAGCAAACAATAATTGTTTCAAATATTTTAAGAAATGTGATTGTTGTGTACCCATTCCACTGCTAAGCGAAAAATTTCACCTTACTTCACCCCATTTTCTTGACTGTAGATGTCATCTTCATTTTCTCTGATATTAGAGGTGTCCCAGATTTTTAAGGTACAATCATAGGAGGCAGTGTAAAGCTTGTTCTTATGTTCCTATAAGGTTTATCATAAAATACAGTTAGTGTTATGAATCTCATGTTCTGATTACTTTGAAACACTATGCATCATATTTCTCCTACATTTCAAAACTTGCACACCTCTCAAACAGCACAAAACAAAACAATTTCTAACTCAAATCTTAGCACCAAAGTGATCCTCAGCTATCAAGCTATAACTTTTATGACACATATATACATACATATATTTGTCAACAAAATAAACTTGGAAACTTTTTTGTATTTTTGAAGCCTTCAAAATTCTTACCATCTTATTATAAATTAGTCTCCCATAATTATAGCTGCTATTAGTGTCGTCACGCAAAGATCTTAGGGGCGGAGCTTAGGGGAGTGAACATTGCCTTATGACACTAATAGTGGCTGTGTAGGAAAGTAATTATAAATTAAGTAACCTTACGATTTTCACTAACTCTGTGCTTGGGCTGCCTGTGGTCATGCAACATGCAATGAAACTTTCATGATCAGACTAGCTTTTTTGAAACAGCTGCATACATAAATCTTGTACATTTTCAAATTTCAGTACCATATTCGTCCCATATTAAAAAGACTTCTAGAAAGTGGAATCTGCACTGTTACATTAATTTTAATGAATAGTTGTAAGCCTACCAGTAATGAAGCAATTGAGTACAGGTGGCCCTTGAAAGTTCGCTTGCAAACTCCTGACTTTGCATCAAATGCTTTAGCCAAACCATCTCCATCACCAGTAAATACTGAAATAGTATATATATTTTTTAAAAAGGGCACAGTTTACTTAACATAATATAAGGACACAATAATAAATGTTTATGAGATCAAGTCAACAACACATGCCAACAGTTGTAAGCCTTTTCACATCTGATGGAATTGGGATTGCAATAATTGGAGTCAGAGTCAAAAGCATGCAGTTATATGACAAAGTAAAAAATCAAAAATTTAAACTGTCGAGTCAAAATTGTACAGCACATCATGAGTGCATGAAAAAAATTAAAAGGTTTTCTTTTCATTGGCTTGTACATGAGTTTAAGTCCTTTATGTTATGTTGATTAAATATGTTAACTTTTCACTTGAAATTGAGTGGATCAACTGCTTCCGACTTCAATAGAGGCTTTGCACCATTATGGCAGCCATGTTAGATGGCAGGAACGATACAATCGTCTTATATGAGAAAGACTTCAACTCCAAGAGCAAAGAGGCTTTATTGTTTTGCCATCTAACCACAGGCAGTCCATGCTGTATTATGGGAGCCGCCACTTGATGGTGCAAAGCCTCTATTCCAACTCTGACTCCGATTCCAAGTTCAATTCCAACTAGACTCCAACACTCAAATGGAATATAAGCAAGATGACTTAGATTTGTCATTTATACAACTAGTATATAAAATATTTATACTGTTATAACATCATAAAGGCCATCATTTTATACTTACGTAGACCATCTTGCACCAACATTGTGCTAACTACATGCTTATGGCCTTTGTAGGTTCTCGTACAGTCTCCAAATTCTACCACCCAGCACCTTGCAGTGTAGTCAGCACTACATGTGTACATTAATTTGTTTACAATCTGAAGGAAAGGAAAGGTAATTTATTTAGTTCACATTCCACATGACCTCTGCAGCGTTGAAAATAATTGCTGCTTACTGTCATTAATTCATAAACATGTTGAACTCAGAAGCTACAAGCTGCACACTGAAATTTTGTTTTTCGCTACCATCAATCAAAACTAACAGTTGTTACTGTACCATTCATATTTTGAATTTACAGCATTGAAAAAAACAAATTTTAGTGTGCAGCTCACAGCTACCAAGTTTGGTGTTTATGAAAATAGCAGTAATTGCCAGAAATGACGACTGTTCACATCAGACTTATTGACAGTTCTTGACCACTAGTCAATGTTACCAGTCAACAGGTGTTTGGTCAGAAATATGTCAATTTTGGCTGCACATTGTCTGTTAACTGGCCATTATTTTGGTCCCCAGCCTTGTTTTCTTCAGATCTAAAGGTTATCTTATCTTGTAGTTTAAATAAGGTCTTGAACATAATGGATTTTTATTTAAAGCACTAATGGCCAAGCTAAAACTAATTGGAGCAGTCAGTACGGCCAGCAACTGCCCAGCCGTTGTTTTTAGCCTTGGGATGTGCATGCTTCTCTGCACATCTTGAGTTCCTTAGCTTGACATTAAAAAAAAAGTTGTAGTTTTTGAAGGGGGGTAGTTATTTATACTCTGCAAATTTGGTAGGTGTGCATACAGAAACATGCACCATGTTCTTAAATTCTACAGCCAAACAAAACTTTATGTATGAAACATCAATACAAATAAGTTATAAAATTTCTTTGCGATGATAAATCATGATAAAAATAGTATATATCATATTTATCATTATTTATTATAACTGTTCTTGTAGAGTTTGTTTTCGTTTGTTTTCATATATTAAGAAAAAATAACATAATAATTAAATATTATTTGCTTCTGGCACACTATACATTTTCAACTAATCTACTATTACTTAGTTAAATGCATGCATAGGGCTTATAATAAATGATATTAAATAATGATATATGGCCACCACCCGGTTAGCCCAGTTGGTAAGAGTGTCGGTCTGTTGTGCGGGAGGTCGTGGTTCAAGGCTCGGCCGGACCAACACTCAGGGTCTTAAAATAACTGAAGAGAAGGTGCTGCCTTTGTAATAATATCTGCAAATGGTTAGACCTTTAAGTCTTCTCAGACAACCGTAGGCCCTGCCTCCTAACCCTTCCTAACCTACAGTAAAATATAAAATATATAAAACATAAAATGGGGGACATAAAAGAACCACTGAGGACGTAAAAAGAAACCTCAGTGCTTACATTTCATACTAACCATCTCTCATGTTTGTAAATTGCATAAAAGCAATCTGTCATTCACAACTCCATGTAAAGCCCTTTTATCCACATATAAGGGTGCTTATATATATTATATATATATATAAATCATAATCATTTCTTTTTTTTTTTTTTCATTTCATTTCATATTTTGAGCATTAAGTATTATAAAGACAACAATGCATTACATTATCTTCATAAGATATTTCATTAAGTTTTATCTTCATTAAGTCTTATCTTGACCAACAGTTGGTCTAATTTACTTCAGTGACTGTACACAACTGTGTAATCACTTTGATAGTGAAATGCTATTGAAATATTTTACAAGACATTTGATTGAATAATTGATAACAATCTTTCCTTAAAGACTTAACTATTTCATGGACTTTATTTATTTGAATCTGTCTCTTTCTACATATCTTTCTATTATGCACATCTATACATATTTCTCTTTTAAACTGTTCTAAATAAAACTTTGAAGCAATTTAATTTGCAATCTTTTTACAATTAAAATTGAAATCATGAGGGCTAGAAAATTCTAGAACGTTAAGTAATATAAGCTAGTTAGCTGTTAGTTCATTCAAATAAACCTAACACTTCTGTATTTTATATGATAGAGCAGACACTGCAACAAAAATTTTGAAGTGATATTTCTTTTTAAAAAAATGGAAATGTTAAGAATTTTATTACAATACAGTACAGTACAGTACAACCATAAATGTAGGCTTTATGTACATGTAAGACATTCCAGCTATTGCACATTATTAAACCTGCTACATGATTGCCAATTCATGACAATATTATCAGAGCTTGCATAAATTCATTCTACAAAAATGAATTGGAAAAAACCTACAACTCAACTTTGACAAAGACTTCCTTTTATGAAAACATGGTTAAAAAAATGTCTGTGTCATATTAAAATGAAGGTCTGGTCGCATGATGCATACTGAAAAGTAGCATTATAATATTGAAGTCCTTTTTTGCATGGGCCAAGGTTATTATTGATTTTCAATACTGCTAATTTAAGTATTCCTGTAGAATTAATTACATTTTTTCATTTGTTTTGAATTCTGGTGGTTTTTGAGTACATGTAAAGGATTTTAATAACAAAACTTGTGGGCAAACTAATTTTTGACTGCAAAAAAGTGTCTCATCGACAAAAAAATAATCTAAATACTCAAATTGTTTTGCTAGGAACTTATTTTAAGAATTCAAAGTATTCATTTGTTCCCATTGATCTTGGAAAGCATCTCCTGTGGTGAGTACAGGAGATAAATTGAATTAGATGATGCATAACCCCATCTCCTCTGTTGCTACAACACAAGAAACACAAATTGACATGTTTGGGAAGAAGACGATGAATTACTAAGGCAATAATGCAAACAGATCAATCAATAGCTCTAGATATAAAGTGTGTTTAAGCTCTACCTTTTTACTACCCTAAATTCAGAAGAACTTCAATACTTTAATGTAAAAATTCTGATGTTGTTTTACACTGACACATCCAGTTATACTTTTCCAAGGTGATGTAGCTTTGCAGGCAGGTGTTTTGGGGAGATTTCCTTTCAGAAATTCGATTCAAATTTAAATTATTGTAAACCCAAGTTATTTTTTTGGTTTGAACAACCAATACCAAAACGTCCTAATTTATTAAGTGCTTTAAATTCATGCCTCGGAAGATTTTTGCTTTGAATTATATTCCCTAAATTGGTTGACTGATAAACTAAAAATGAAAAAATTAAGAAATTAAGGAAAACAATTATTTTAATAGTTTTATTTTCGTTCTTATAGTTGGGCCAAGAAAATTATTACCTTCTTAAAATTCTGTTGTGTTTTATTTTCATCGATTCGTGTAACTTTTTTTTTTGCTTTCGTGAGCAAAAATGATTTTCCAATATTGAACAGAAAAAACAAGTAGATAAAACAAGTCAGATAACCAGATTTAACTATTGCCTTTTAAGACCGCATCGCACCAGGTTTTTTAAGTATACGGAAATACATTTGAGGATATTTCTGTAAGTAAAGGAAAAGAAAAAAAATCCATTTGGTGATTGTTTCAAGATAACTAATGAAAACGAATTTTTTTTGAAAAAATGGGAAGAAATTTTAGCTATACTTGGCGAATAAAACAATTCTGTATTTTCTATTGTCATTATTTATATTTATAGTTTTAGTTTTATCGCGGCAAAACGTTCAATATCCTTTCCCTATGTATTTCTAGAAGAAACCCGACGCATTTTAGTATTGTGATTCATGATATCAAAATGGTGGTGGAAAATTGAAATTCTATTCTAAAATTTCCTGGGCAAATTTGGAGAATCCACAGAGAGAAGTCATCCTGACCGCGATCACATCGAGTTATTTTGTTTTGTTTTGCATTAATAAACTGCTAAGAAAGGAGGGAAATAATTGTAGGATAATGTGGTTGACCGCCATTAGATAAATAAGTAAATATACCAAACCAAAAGCCCATGAAACGAGGCAATCCTATCCTAACGAGCGTATGATTCGCGAAAATCCATAATGAGTAAACATTCTTGCTGGATGACATGTTAAACTGGACTTTGTCCGTTAATACACAACGAGAATTCGGTATTAGAGAGCCCGACTTGAACAGATTCAGTTTTTTTCTTGCGCGATACAGTTTTCTTGTCTCAAATGAACTAGGATTTTGCACTCGGCTTGTTATATTGTCCGATATGTAATACATTTGCGTAAGCAGCACCTTCGAGCGAAACACTTCAAAAGCAACAATAAGCTCGCAGAAAAACACAGGCTCGACACTCAATAAAATACATATGCATCTCAGACTACTATATACATCACAGACATTATAATTGATTACCTGTATGCTGAGCACCGATGCTGAGTGTCCTTTAAAAACTTTTATTGGTGCACCCGTTAGCAAGTCCCACGAACGTACTGTGCAGTCCGATGAACCGGTAAACAAGAGTTTTCCTTTTCCATCGACCGCCAGGCATAAAACGGGACCTTCGTGTCCCTTAAACGTAATAAGGCAATCGTTAGAGTTCATTTCCCATGCTTTAGCAGTGTTGTCTGACGATCCCGAAACCAAAATATCATCGCTATTGTCCATGTCAATGTAGGTACCACGATTAGCCTCAGATGGTACAAGAAGTATTGGATGAACGCCGCGCTTATGGCCTCGAAACACCTTGAGTTTCTCGCCTGTATCTGCGTGCCAACATCTGATTGTTTTGTCGTAGGAGCTAGAAAAAAGTATATCTCCTGCATAGATAAGCCGGTGTACCACTGAAGCATGACCTTCGAAAACTTTGCAACAGGCCCCTGTCTCCAAGTTCCACTTGCGGATTGTCTTGTCTGACGAACCTGTGAACGCGTATTTATCCGAAGCACAAACGTACGTAATATATCCTGTATGGCCGGTCAGTGTACCAACACACTCCTCTGTTTTAGTATCCCATAGTCGACCCGTTTTGTCCTCCGATACTGTTATTATTGTGCTTCCACCTTGACTTAGACACATGGAGTTGATTCCCCCTTCGTGCTGCTCGAGCGATTTAATGAGGAAAGTCTTGTCCTTCTTTCCTTTGCCGCCTTTCTTCGAAGACTTGGAACTTCCCGAGCCCATGTTTATAACAAGTTTGTCAGTCGAGGTGAACGAAGTGAAGTTGCTTTAGTTTACGATTTGTGTACTAAATTCTCGGTTATCTTGATTACAGCAGATCTATATTTTGCTGCCATCGATGCGATGTTAATTCAAGTCGGAAGCCATAAGAAAGTATTGTACCAACTAACCGTTATCTTGCGTCGTTCAATTCACAGCTACAGTAATCTCAGTAGAACTACCAACTCGACCGGGTAATGCAGCTGGACATGAATGACTGTGGATTCGATTCAGTGGGACTTTGCTCAGAATCTGTAGATTCAACGAGAACAAAACATCAAAATGAAGGCCCTTGTCAGTATTATATTTTCGATCGTTTCCCCAGTTACTGGAATAACTAATGAGCCGAAAATAATCACCTTAATTCACCGCCTGCTAAGGGCAAAGCGACAAGGCGATTGGATACCTGGAACAATATCAAGATTTCCCCCTGTGATCCTGTCAAACTTGACTTTTACTGACGTCATTGCAAGGGAAAAATGATATAAAGAAATGAAAATATATATATAAATAAAAAAGGGAAAAAAATCAGTCCAATTCAAAAAGTTACAAGACTAAATTCTAACTATTTTTATTTTCATCTATTCTGAAAACTTTCTGTCACATTATTTGAAAATTTTAAAAACTCATGCTCTAGCCAGTCCGTACACGTATTGATAGAAAACAATTCATGTCTTTTAGCGGTAATAAAAGCTAGGCATGCTAAATGCTTGGTCGATTTGTTATCGTTTCAGCGGTCGCATGGGCTCATGAATTAGTGTATTGACAGTCACATTGTGCTGCTCTCGGAGTACTTATAAAAACTAATTCACCTGAGAGTGTTCGAGCGTATGCTATCTTGTCATAATGACGTGACTCAAGTTTCTTTCCCCATAAAATATTGAACAAATAATATAATAGGCTAACAAGCTAATATAAAGTTGATTCTCATAAACGCGCCGTTCGTTTTCGATATAGCTAGACCTATAAAGGGTTGTCAAAAGAACGAAAGCTTAAATCTAATTGTTTCGAAAACCGTCTATTCTAGAGTAAGTGTTATTTATATGCCTCATTCATGAATCTACTTTTGTTTGTTATTCAACATGTTTACTGCCCAACGGGTTAATTTCCAAGTGACGTCCAACTGCTTGATGGAAAAGTACCCGTTTTCACTTCTTTTTCTTCTATAATGTTTCTTGATATGCGGATCATTGACAAGATATACTAATTCTGATTAGACTGACTGTTACTGAGACCTGGCTACATATATATCTATATAATAAGAAAGACTAGTAAGATACTAATTAGCTTACTATTATTATCGAAGAAGAGGTATCGTGCTGTTGTGGGTAGAATTGTATTCTTGACACTTCACCTCTCTTTGAATTTGTGTGACGACAGTCTATTATTTCCCAGCAAGCAGTTGATTATTATTGATGGGATCTAAACGATTTTCTTAACTCGGTACATTTACAGACATTTACTCCCATGTTTATGTAAATCATGAATCAAATTGACGAGAACCTCATTCGGCAAGCTATTGAAGGCCCCTACAAGGAATCTTTCCTTTTGTCAGTTTGATATCAAGATTAAAATCTTACACAGGCTTCTAGTCCTTCTAGGATCTCAGTGCATGCAGCGTCTGTTTGTTTGTTTATTATGTTCACCGGCAGCGATGGCGACCTAAAAATATATACTCACCACATTAAATGACTTTATTGCGCACTATTGTCACGAAGATCGGTCGAACGGACTCACTAGATAGTATATATATCTGTCTCATCTATCTCTAAAATCTTATTTGAGGCTTATTTTCAAAAGAGAGCGCATTTGGTCACGAGGTGACAGGAAGTGAAGAAAGGTCTCCACTAGAAAAAGGACGTTATACTTTTTTGCTTACGTCAAAGCCCTTTATATTATAATTCAAGCTATGTTTTCTCAATTATTGTTTGCTATGCACCTGTCAGTAACACTGCCCCTGACAACAGCATGTTTGGTTAACCTGGAGATCTATTTTTAGTCGTAAATTCTCCATTCTCTCTCTCTCTACGTTATTTTTAATTTTTGCCTTCAACAAGTTTCATTTTGGTGGCTCACTCACAAGAATAATTTCAAACTATTTTAAGTTTTATTATGGCCTATTTCCGGTCTCGAGTGTATCCTAAAAAAAAGTTAAAATTTTTCAATAAAGAAAAAAATAGTTAAAATTTCACAATAAGGAAGAGCTGACGTGTATAATAGTAGTTAATTATTAATAAAACAAACTGGGAACATCAAAAAGGCGAACATTCTAGAATCTAAAACAAAATTCTTACAGTGCATAATGCGAATAAAAAACTCCAGTTTAAGCTCGCAGCCATATTTTATAGAAGGCACTTTAGTGTTCATGCCTGTTGATATCCAAGACTTTACTGACCGTCGGAGTTTGACAACCATGCCTCAAATTAGCCCAGTTGTCAGATGGGTTTTGCACGAATAAAGGGCAATTTGTCAGTCAGTCAGTCAATAGTACTATTCGAGATGCGGAATAAATAACCAATTGCGCCCATTCTCATTTAGAAGTGATGCAGATCATCTGTGAATATTTTGTTTTGAATAGTTTTCGTTTAAGAAATAATAATTTGGATTATTTTACATCTATATATCTTTTACAAAGGAACACCTTAAAATGCTAATTAGTTAAAGTTTTACCCACAAGATTAAAACACATTGCATAAATACCTTTTTCTATTATTCAAAAACTCGAGTATTTACTAATTTGCACTTGTAAATGAATTTCAAAAATAGACAGCTTTTTCGTTCGCTTGCATTTACGAAACTTTACTAAGAAAAATATTTACTTTGTTTTGGAATAAATTCAAATCGGTACACGGCGAACTGCACAAGAAATAATTATACAAGCTCGAGTTAAAATAAAAAACGAAAGACGGCAAAGACGAATAATATTTGCGATAGATACGTTCCGATTATCTCCGTAACTTTCTTTCAAAGATTTAGATTATAGATATTTCATTGACCCTAACCTTAAAATGCCTTCGTTGAAGGGCTGTTTCAATATTTACAAGTTCCAACGAGAATACGTACGAGTAAAACTTATCGCAGTGCACCTGTACGACGTCCCTAGCCTCGCAGACTTTTGAGAGCAGCAAAAAGCTATTTTGGGAAACGAATATGGCAATCCAATCTAGCACATGCGCACGTGGTTGGTAAGATTTGTTTGTTGTCTAAAATTTAGTCTAAAAAGTCTAAAATTTTCGAACATTTTCCTTTGATGGTTGCCTGTTTCACTTTTAAAGTCTTCTTGTTCCATGTTGGTAAAAAAAAAAGTCAATACGTGTCTCGTGTGCGGGTTTCCGTGTTAGAATCTTATTCAGTGACGTGCTGAAGAGTTAAAGATTGCGCTAGAAGCTGCATTCGATTTTCATTCTACCTAGTACGCAATATTAGAGTTGTTGGCAGCATGACAGACCGACGCTGCAATTTTTCGCTGCAAAAAAATCTGAAATTGCGCTCCTGTTCTCCTTCGATTTCTCACTTTATCTTGTCTAGTTATCATAATCAATCTTATCATATGACCCGTATCTGCCCGGGCGCGCTCTTAAAAAAACCTTCGGGAAAATGGCGTGAGTAGGGCCGTACGGCTTTGAGCGAGCAGGGCCGTACGAATCCGTACGGCGCTGCTCGAAACCTGCAACCGTATTTTCTTTCTTTTCTTTTCTTATTTTTCTTTTCTTATTTTTCTTTTCGTGGGGGTCATATGACAAAATGCTTATTTGATTGAGTTAGGTTGGGCCGTACGGGAAAATATTTGGCTCTCGGTCATTTGTACGGCATCACCTCGAGCCAAATATTTTCCCGTACGGCCCTCCCACTCATTCAATAAGTATACATAATCTGCAATCTTCACTTATTTTATTCTCCTCACTCACTTGCAAAAATAAATAAATAAATCGGACATGTTTTTCTCCATCAAGACCCGTTTACACGGGCGATTTTTGAAGCGATTCGACTGAAATGCGATTTTTGCAGTGGTATTTGAAAATATGTCTCATGCCGGCAATAGTTTGACAATCAATATCTCGGTGTGCCGGAATAAAACTTTAAAAAATTAAAATTCTTTACTATTTTTGACTATGTGTGAACGGATTTTTAGTGATGCTCGCGAAATGTTTCCCAAATGATGAAAGTAATAACAAAATTGAATTTATACTTTACCAGCTTAAACGTCTTCTTTTTAAAACATTTCCTTGACTAAAGTTGTATTTCCCAATGCATGTAGTGCTTTGTTCTCCTGAAGTTCTAGTCTTGGAATAAAAAACTCCTTGGGAGGTAGGCCTACTGAAGTGCGTTCACTACACTTAGTTTAGCGTGAGGAGGGGGGCCGGCAGGGAAAATGCGTACGTGTGATATTATTTAAATAGGAAACAGACCTTATAAACAAATAACAGATACAAAACTGAAGAGGAAAATAGTCCATTATCAAGATGATTTCTTAGTTTTAGGGTTGTCATGGTCGCCGTCACCCTCTCGCTCCCGAGTCCTTTATAAAATGATTTTTAACTTTCATTCATCGAAAATCCATATTTCAAAATTTACTTAAAAAACAGTAGGCTCGAGTAAAAGTTTTTCTTATAAGATATTTATCTCGCTTAAAAAGTGTGGCTGGTGTGCGGTCTTGGTCAGTGCTCCGGTTTTTCTCCCTAAGGACCATCAGGTTTGCAAGCCTTAGGCTATGACACTGATGTTCCTCTTGAAATAGGAATGATTCATTTGCTTCATTTGTTGACTAATGTTAGATAGTTTTGAATCTGCATGAACACCTGATAACCTGAATGACCCTGTGACTTGTAATGTCTATTATTGCCGGGTAGGTAGAAAATGAATCGAGTGTT
Source organism: Actinia tenebrosa (assembly GCF_029948245.1). NCBI lineage: Eukaryota > Metazoa > Cnidaria > Anthozoa > Actiniaria > Actiniidae > Actinia > Actinia tenebrosa. The sequence goes on along the minus strand of NW_028292581.1, from coordinate 6,319,988 downwards.
TATACTAGGCTACTCTTTAGAATTATCAGCAGTTACTTCAGATCCATATATATATATCTGGGCATGGTAGAACTGCAGTCAAAAGTACTTATATAGATTTTAAAGCAGTTGACATACGTATATGTAGATCGGTTGGTTTTTAGAGCCATCGTGATAAGAATAAATTAAATGAAATAATGAAATAATGCACGTTAAAAGTTAAAAAAGCTACACCTGTAGAAAGGAGAGCCCGAACGTTTAAAAAAGTAAAAAAAGAGAGAGAAAAAGCTGTTGTGTATAACTGATTGTCTGAACGTTAGTTTAACTACAAATGAAATGAAACGAAAATAATAATAAAATAGGCGACCCTTTTCTTTGTCCAAAAATCAAATGAGTAGAAAACTAAGTGGAAAAGTTGGACAACAAGTGAAATAATTAGGAAGTTTAAATGGGCTATGTCGTTTGACATGTCAATTTACATTGATTTATTGTTCAATTAGCTATTTAACTTGAGGATATGTTTGCATTTTTCGTATTCAGATGAAAACAAAATTGCACTAGACGTTTTCTGCTTCTTTATTACTCCTTCCCTTTCTTGCTTTCCTTCCTTCCTTCCTTCCTTCCTTCCTTCCTATTTTCCTAACTTCTTTCTTTTGTTTCCTTTTTTTCTTTCATATCCGTCACTCCTTATCCATCGTCATTTTTCTTTCTCTTTCTCTTTTTCTTTTAGCAGTTAAAGCATCTTTATTTTGGTCTAAGAGCCCAGCATTCGAGAATATTGCCGAGATAATCACTGGCATTTCTTCAAATCCTACATGCTGTATTTCCTTTGAAATGTTTAATTTAAAATGTTTTTGTTGTCCACCTGATATCTTCAATTATTCCCTGATGGTGTTATAATATTCTTTTGCATAAAGATGTTATTCTATTCTTTTGCATAAATTTTACATGTATTATTCTGGACAGAAATTCTGTCTTTATTCAGTCTTGAAAAGATTCCAGTAATATTCATGTAACAACTCAGTGATATCAATGTTTTATTGTTTTTTAACCAGTTTTCAAAAGCCATCCTATTGTCATATAGCTAAAAAGGAGCCTCTGGCGATGCGGTAATATTTCGGTATTCACGCTTTAACCTTCTCAAAAACATCCAGTCGTTAACGACATGTTCAGGATAATTAAAATGACAATTATAGCAACTTAGACTAGCAGGTACGAAACGTTTAGATCATTCTAACCTTGACATACGAGTTCAATGATAATAAGTCGGTGCATTTTGAGCAATGGGGAGGGGGGTCTTAGAATTCTCCAGATTGGAAAGGAAGACGTAAAGCCAAGAAAAGAAAAAAGAAAGAAAGAGACAGGAAAGCGATATTTTACGAATTTTAGGAATCCGATTCAGTATATATTTCTAATGCTGCCAAAATAACCTTCATCCTCAAGTAAAAAAAACAACAACATTAATTCATGTAAAATTAGCAACTCAATTTTCTTTAGTTTGGTGTTTGTATCATCAGCTTTAGCAGCAAACGATGGGAGGCTTTGCTGAAGCCTGATTACTACCTTCCTCGTTCAATGTATTAGAAATCTCATTATGTTTTGATAGATATTTTGAGTTTCATTAGATGCAGGAAGACGTATATGGCGTGACATCACCCAGTTCCCTAACGTCCTCATACAACTCGCATTCAAAGTATACATTTTAAAAAAATATTGTAGCCCTCCTGTCACTCAGCTAGCAATTTCATGACCTTCCTATTAAGTCAAAAAGAAAACAGCTTTCGTCAAAATATGGAGTTCCGGTTCCATTTTGTTCCAATTCTCCTATTGCTACGGCTATATCGATGCTTTGCCCGGATCCAAAATTGATTGATTTTTTTTCTACTGCCTTTTAACTTTTTTCCTAACTTTGTTCTAAGGTTTCTTCGGACAAATGTGGAGAATCCGCTTTGTTTGTACTTTTTTTCGGTTTTCTTGCCAATATGTATAACTACAATGAAAAGGTCTCAGCCGGCCAATATATCATTGTAATTCTCATAAATAAAATGTGCGTGGTCATAAACATTTTCTCGAATGATTTCATGAGCCTATGCACGTCTTCCCTTGATATTGTTTTACCTTTATGCAGCACGAATAAGTTAAAGCTAAAAGTTCTTTGAATATTGTTATACTGAATTATAACTAATCATGATAGGCAGATACTTCTCCGCGTTGATCTACACCAACATTTTTCTTACAATTCCCATCTTTTCACCCTAGAAACATTTCCTACCTTTGTGTAGTACGAATAAATTGAAAGATCTCGTGTAGTATTGTAATTACGACAAATCAAGATTGAAATGTGTTCATTTCTGGAACATCTTACTTCGGTTCCGTGTTCCGTTTAGCCAACATGGTCCAATATCCTCTCCCTCACTCCCACCCCCCTCTATTTGCTCTGCCCATCCCTCGAAGGACAGACACGAATCTTTTAACCTTGATCCTCAGTTGTAAACACTATTAAGCATTCACTTACTTTAGATACATTCTCAAAACATTTTCTTTCCAGATAAGCACAATTAGAAATATATGAAATTTAAATTAGGATTGACATGTTTCTAGTGATGTACCTGTTACCATGGCTCGCGAATATCTTATGTTCAGAACATATTGGAATTTTTTTTGCTAAAACAAATTTATCCAATTGGTAAGATTTTGTAACGTGAACTTCGAAAAGGATTATCAATTACTGTTTATTCCTTTTTTGGCTGTCTTTAAAGGATAGTGCACGATAGAGGAGAAACAAATGAAAATCAATGTAATTAAGAGTTCAGCCTGCAAGGGGAAAGGCATAAAAAAAAACTAGCACTTGTTTGTCTTCATCTTCTAAAAGTTATCCAGATCTTCCAGTGAACCGACCGAAGCAAAAAATAAAGCTTTTTTTGTCATTTTAAGACAGATTTTAAAACATTCACTGATGATATTCAAGGTTGGAATTATAGGCTGATCAGCTTAAAATGGGCTTCAAATTATTTTATGACATGACGTTGCAAATTGTGGCCGCCGCGCGCTTTATATATTTTTTCCCGCGCTCCTTGACTCGCAAAACAGGAACTTCTTTGTAAATATCCTAACCTTTTTGTATTCGATTGCACTAAGCTTTAAATTGAAACTACCTTCCAACTATCCACAACTTTTTTCTTCTGCATGAATTCGTGATTAGGAATATTGCGATATACGTCTGGCCTCCTAAATAAAGACATTTCTAAAATTTTCTATCGCTACATGAGAGCGTAATGATTTTGCTGATCTTTAGACTACTTAAAGAGACAGAAGATGACGTTATCTTTCTCCTTCTCCATGTATTTTCCTACCTTTTCAGTCGCTGGAATTGTATTTGTTCCTTAGAGGTTTTTTCTCGCTTCGCTGCCTCTTGCTCCAAAGCGCAGAAAATTGTCCTAAACGCCTTTTTTCTGTTGTCTGCTATATATTCGAATCTACTTAAGGTTTTAACGACCAGCATAAAAACGATCCGTGCTAAAACGGTTTCAAAAGCGGGAAAAAGTACCTTCTAAACGTGCGCATCAAGCTCCGAGGCTAAAGAAGACACGTGAAAAATATATCTATCTGTGCTATTTCACTGTGTTAGTCTCGATTAAAAAAACACACCTCGGGTTGTTTGTTTCTAAACTAGTAGACAAAATACGTTCTGAAATAAGATCATTAATGTCGAAGTTTGAATGACAATCTACGAGTATTGCACAATACTTCTGTCCATAATATAATATAACAGGCGACAAACATGCATATCTATCGAGATAGGAGACTTGCAGTACAAATATACCCCATTGTATACCCCAACAATGGCAATGGATTAAAAAATAAGCTCCGTATCAATAGAATCAAATGACCTAATACTTATTTTCATGTTTCCTGGACACCGGGAGCCCAAACTTACATTTTTAATTCGCCATTTCAATATAATTAATACATCCACGGCACGGAATGTTGTCTGAAAGGGAAAAAACTGAGAATTCTAGTCTAAAAGGAAAATGCTATTGACTGTGAGAGAAGTAGTTTTAGTAGCATTTACAAAGGGCTGAATCAAATACTATAAACTCTAGCATGGGCTCCCTGTGTTAGAGTTAATTTAATCTTTATAAAAAGTGAAAATGTACTAAACGGATGTACGCCACTGCCACTATTTTGACGAAAAATAACAGACAATTTAATAATGCTGCCTCTCCTGAAAGTGCGCGCGTGGTGTGTACTCTCTTAAAGCACGCACTCCCAACCAATCAGAACGCGAGATTTCTAAAGCTATTTTTTATAACTATATATAGATATCAGTGTAAACTCTAAAAAACCAAAAAATCTAAGAATTAGTGAATAAATATAAAATAGATTAGTCTATAATCTTGATTGAAAATGAAGACAAAAGACAGCTAATTAGAAAATATCCCCATTGACGTAGATAAGGAATTGTCGATAACCAAACTAAACAAGAGCAACAAATATGAATGACAACCTTCACGAACTGACATCTGCATTAACAAATACAAGTGATTAAGATAACGTAACTACTACAGATAAACTGACCAACCGCATCCTTAAACTAAAAATATGTGATCAAACGATTATTACTACATAAGTTTACATATGAATACTGTAAAATATCAGTTACAAAAACATTACTCTGCTAACACAAATATCCTTCCAGATATAAATCTCCCCACCCCAACCCTCCGCGTTCTTAGTTGTCGTGTTTATTTATTTGATGAAACATAAGAACATAAGATAAAGAAATGACCGTTTTCTCTTCATTCCAAACTCTTTTTCATCCCAGTTATAATTAGCCCTCCAGGTTATGTAAACTATTATAAGCACATGAAAAAAACTCTTAAAAATCAGTATGACCCCAGGGTTTATAACCTGGATCTTACGGTAGCCGCCTTAAACTAAACTGATTAAGAAACGTCCCCATAATAAAATTTACATAATTCTTTCACACATGAAATACAGCTATTTCAAAAACGATGGTGAAGACAGTTTCGTTGCATGTTGCTTACTAAGCATTAAACTGAAATGCATTATATTCATAAGTAAATATCAAGAGAACAGATGAAAATAGGCCGGAAAAACGTTCACACAAAGTTTAGGAAAACGTCATATTGTTGTGAAGAAATTGCAGACCGCTGGCAACGCAGGCTAATTGTTGTGACTTTTCGCTGATTGTATTCACATCACCCATAGTGCATTACGGGCTCGGTATGCAACACGCAACAAAACCTTCATCGACCTTCTTTGGAATAGCTGTATAACAAGCAGGTTTGCTCTGCACGACCGAATAACAAACGATAAATAACTAATAATATGATTACTAACATTGTGCATATAAAAGCATCATATCGACAACGCAAAACACTTGCCTGAAGCTTGAGAAACATTTGCGGGAATAACTTAGACACAAAAATGATACTCACACAAACATATTGTTGTGCATTTGGAATCCTGATACTAAACTTATACACCTAATAGCAGGAACATTGCTAGCCAGTGACTATTAAGTGTTACAGGTATTTTTAAAAAGACATTTGTGGAAATACTGACTGCGACACAAATCATGACTTTTTATTCTAACCATTAGGATCCAAACACGAACCAATCCCATTTGGTTGTACATTTGAAATCAGCCTGATTCTAAATGTATACGCCTATATTGCAAGAACATTGTCTTACAGTAAGAACTAATAACAACCTAAACAGGAATTGATTAGAAATATATTCTTATGATTTTGATCCTTAAATCCCCTAGATTGATAAAAATAACTGTTCTAGTATACACCAATTTCAAAAAAACGTCGTTCGGATATCTGAAATGGGCGATCTGAGACTAAACGGAAAATTTGGCTTTAATGTATTCTGACCAAAATACGAAAAATCTTGCATCAATATTCCTATCTCGGCAAAGATTATGCTTCATATTCCAATCTAAAAGGAAAATACGTTGTTTGGCTGTGAATATATTATATTTTGTAGCGTGTTAATCAGTCTCGGACCGACAAGGTTTTTTTAAAACAGATATATACCAACAAGGTAAAATCGCGAATATCAGTCTCTACCATCAAAACAGTGAAATAATTACCACTTGTTTTACTTAAAAAATAATTCCTATTTGTAATTTTGTAATTTTTTATCTTTTTATGACAGCGGTTTTTGCAGTTAGGTGTAGTACTACGCAATATAGTAACCAAGAATAAGCGCAACTGAGCACTACTCATACACAATAAAACTATCATCAGCAACAACCTTATTTAACGTTTACGTTTTAATGATAGATGTGTTGATCATCACAGTGAATGAGCGATCTAAGCGAATGCTGTAAAGAAAGACCTGAAAAAATGATTTAAGGCTTCAACGGGAATCGAACCCATGACCTCCGCGATGCCGGTGCGATTTACGTTTTACTGGACTTTAACGTTTCTTCACTGGCTGTAATACTACAATATAATAACCAGGAATAAAGCGCAACTGAGCAACACTCATACACAATAAAACTATCATCAGCAACAACCGTTTTACTGGACCTTAACGTTTCTTCACTGGCTGTAACACTACAATATAATAACCAGGAATAAAGCGCAACTGAGCACTACCCATAATAAAAATTGAACTTAAAACAATAAAATTACCAACGACAACAAAACTTATATCCGAGTGATATAAAGAGAAATGCCATCACTGCAGTTTTTCTTATAAGGCAGATGTCGAATGACCCGGCTCCGCCTTCGTAGATGGACGTAAAACTGAAGGTCGGGATTAAAGTGATTTCCTTTGCCTAGCTGAAAACTGTATTCCAAATGAACCCTGACGTCTTCCTGTTATGTACAAGTCACGATCAATCATACATGGACTTGTGGGAGCCATATATAGAAATTAGCTTCTTCGAATTGATTTGTTCTGTGTTTATTAATGATCAAATTACTTACCTTTTTCCTTAATGAGCCAAATAAATAATTCGATAGGCGCAGTCTGTTTCAATATATTGAGGTTAGGTAAAATATAGAATAGACATGACAGTAATAGATGTTCCTGTATTTATACTTTTATATATAAATACGCGAACCAATATGAATATATCTGACGGTGGCGCGAACGGACAGCCCGATATTTACTATATATATACTTTTAATACCTTTTTGCAACTGAACTGCTTAGCAAATAAATACTAGAATAAATTCTTGACAAAAACTTGGTTTCTACTTTGAACGATATTGTATTTTCTTTATACAATGCAATCATAAAAAGAATAATCATAGATAAAAAATGAGACATTGTGTTGAGACAGTGACGCTAAGACATTACTGAAGTGATATTCAAAACTAAATATCGAGAGATCTTTAAGAGCGCTTTGTTTTTTTCCTCTGACGTCTTCTGAGTGATGATCAATTATTTCGATCTCAGGAGTTTTGTTAAAAGCCTTAAAAATAGCTTGCACTGCAAATATATGGTGCCTTAAATTTCTATAGGTCTAGGTTATAATTCGATCTCAAAATATACTTCTAATAATTGTTTATTGAGGTCCATGTAGTGTTTTAAAAGTAAGGTGATTTTGTAAGAGATACAAACCGATCACGTCGAAAATATCCCTGAAATGTTAACATAACAGTCGATAAAATCACCCTATCGTTAGGTTTTTATCCAAAAAGGAATATCAACATCGATAAGTGAAACATCTATTTTCGTATCATTTTGTACGCGATTCATTTTCAAGGTTATTTTCCTTTTTCGTATATGATGCGATTCTTTTAGAATAAATTGCGCCCTGGAGACAAAAGTCTGTGTTTTTAGCTCTTGATCCGTTAAAAAAGCACACCTTCCGTCTAGTAAGCCCAGTAAACGTGGGACAAGATGGGGATTTCCGCGAAAAGTTGATTCTTTCGAATTCTAATCGCTATTGAATCTTGCTCTACCTCCTTCAGTCAAATAGCGTGTGTGCTTGAAGTATCCGTTGCCTTGACTTACTGACCCAGGCAGATCTCTCACTGAGTTAACTTGGTAGCTATAGATCAATATACTGAAGCTAGCTAGAATCAATACATTGGTCACTGTACCTGCGATTGAACGATAGCTCCCCTTTCTTGTCGTTTCGCGTGGTTGACGATTGGTATATCGCTGAGCTTCTCCCTCACTGACTGACCTAGTACTATGGTTAATCATGAAATAGTTAAAAGCCACACCTTTGTAATCTCTAAGCCATATATTATAACCGCAATATATGTACCAATACCTGAAGTTGTTCTTTTCAAATCTAATCAGAATATGTCGCACAAGAGACGGCTGGTCTACAGTGACCGCATGAACAACAGAATATTAATGTGTACATCAGAAACGATAAAGCACTTTAAAAAAAAAACTGAACAATGTTGAATGTTTGTGCCTTGCAACCATCAATTAACCAACGAGAAACGACGTCAGTTTATTGCATAAAAGGTTAGCACTCTTTAATTATTTATTGTTGTCATTCGAATAGCTATCACCGAAATTTTCTTCAGCGACTTTGGCTGGGGTAGACTGAAAACAAAACCATAGAATGTTCTTTGTTTGGATTCGGGTTAAATAAGTCTTGCTACGTCTTTTTGCTAATTATTTGTCTGCTATGTAAGCGAATAGACTTAAATGATCTTTTCGCACCTGCTAGTGGTTTGGTATCGGTGGTTTGTGGAACATATTTTAAATTCTCATCATAAGGCCACATAGCTTGAATATACGTTATTAAAAAAACTGCTCTCAAGAAATGATGAATTGCTGCTAACAACTACAAGGTTTTTCATGGTAACATTTATAAACATAGTATGAGTGTGTTTGAAAAAACGGCGCTTAGCATAAGAAAGCGGATTCTATAGTTTCGTTTTGGTTGTGCTGGTTGTTAATTTCTTTCAATATGGGGTACAAATTAGCGATAAGAGCATAACCCATTTATGTAACTGTTTCAATAAATAATTAGCCCTTCGGCCTATTTAAGAACACGAAAGGATGTGCGCATTGTTTTCGGCTTTGGGTTTAGTCTTAATCTTAGATCTGCCCGCACCTGAATGGCTAACCCTAAGGAATTTATCTAGAGATCAAGCATTATATTTCATACACATTCCAAACTGCACGGAATTCCCCGTCCTGTTATGATCAAACATGGGTTTGAAACGGCAAAGTTTAGTCGTGTAGGATTCATAATGGGTAATAAAGAAGCTTACCTCTTGTGTAATGTTATGTAATACTGATCATGTTTACCGAGTCAAAGCTAAACACTTTTAGACAAAAAATCATTTCCTATTATAAAGATCGCGCGAAGGTAGAATTAAAACGGTGATTTAATTGCAATACTTTTAGCTTTTATTTCGGCTAAATTTAACCTAGTTTATATTCGGTTTTTTTTTTTTTTTCTTTTTTCTTTTTCAATTCAGTAAATTCGATATCTGTTTCTATCAAAACCGAACATTACACGATACCAACGTAAGGGCTTTTATTTCGAAAACGTCAATTATTATTTTATATCTGCTTTACTAATTGATTAGATGACTTGAACTTTAATTGTAGCTATCACAGCATGGGTCCCCACTTTAACCAAGTTGAAATACATTTCATGCTTTTTTTAGAGTGTAATTTAAGAAGGAAGTCAAAGTACAATTCATTTGAGGCATTATTCATCAGTGTTCCTAAGTTCTTTTTATAAGTCGCAGTGGAATGACGCAGGTCTTTGCGGCAAAGAGCGCGCGATTGATGTAACGTTCTGTACTCTAGATATTTGCGTAATGAATGTAAACGCAAATACGCTGTATAAATAAATCATCTTCTACTTGGGGTTTCCTAATGAATAGCAAAGTAATACAATTTTAATAACAGTTTTATAACTTGAGAAAATTGAATGCATGTATTTCTATCAGCCAATTTCAAAATAATTTTGAGAATAATCAATTACAGTTTTATAATTTATCCTGGCATTACTAGCTAATTATCTTGAAAATGATCGCAGTAGATACATTTATACAGTGAATGGAAAACGGCCCAGTGGAAAGTATATTGCGTGCTTTGTTGTGTGGGCTACTAGAGTACTCTGTCAACCCACTTATTCTTAAAAAGGCTTCGAGATGATAATCTACCCCTGCAACCATGATATTGAATATCACGATTAGTGGCGATTAAATAAAGTCCCGACTCCGCACTAGAACGTAGCTCCCGAATCTCACAGCCTCTGGAGACTTTATTCTTAGATTCTGAACAATTTTTGTATGAGAGTTATTTTTATGATGATGCTTTCTACAAGCGAAGAAAAATATCACATACCTAAGATTACAAATAATCTTATTTTCGTATTCCTCTATTTTCTTTTTTTTCGTTAACTGCTTTCATCATCATTGTCATCATCATTACTGGTACTTTTCCGCAGTTGTGCATCTCTTGTTATACGTACTGAGGTGATGTCTTATTTACGTGGGGAAAGAGTTAATCAATTTATTCGTCGCTATTCTTAAAACATCATTTAGGTGTCCAACTACTAGAGTAGTACATCCTAGGCTATTCTTAGAACATCATTTAGGTGTCCAACTACTAGAGTAGTACATTCTAGGCTAATCTTAGAACATCATTTAGGTGTCCCACTACTAGAGTAGTACATTCTAGGCTATTCTTAGAACATCATTTAGGTGTCCCACTACTAGAGTAGTACATTCTAGGCTATTCTTAGAACATCATTTAGGTGTCCCACTACTAGAGTAGGCTATAAGACTTTACATGATTGTGGAGGGTTCTACTTAATCATGTTTTTCTATTTCAACTTTATCATTTGTGTAGCGTTTATGTATGGCGCGTTCTAATGTCTGAAGTAGTTCAGCTCAAGCCTCATGTTCTTTTTAACTGTGAATGTCAGTTTTTTAACTGCCACCCGATTAGCTCAGTTGGTAAGAGCGTCGGTCTGTTGTGCGGGAGGTCGTGGTTCAACACTCAGGGTCTTAACTGAGGAGAAGGTGCTGCCTTTGTAATAGTACATCTACAAATGGTTAGACCTTCAAGTCTTCTCGGACAAGGACTTAAAATCTCCCAACCCTTCCTAACCTACAGTAAATGGGGGACATAAAAGAACCTGTTGAATTATTCGTGTCAAAGTAGGGGATTGTCTCCCGGTTCAACAGCCTATCCCAAATTGGAGGCATAACACTAACGTAATAATAAATCACTCATGATTGTAAGCTGCACGGCTGCTAATAGCGCCTTAATATGCAGCCCGTAAAGTCCTCCACTGCGATGTAAAGCGCATTGAGACAATGTGATAATGCGCTATACAAGAACCCCATTATTTATGATATGTATATATATTTTGATATATCTTGAGTTGGGTGATTGTAAAATATGTTTGAACCAAATAGGAGGGTTTTAAAAATCACACGTCTTTGTCGATTTCTTGGGAAGCAAATAAACGATCTATAGACCATTTTCACAACACAACACATGCGTTAAATAAGACTATACTCTCTGTATTACCATATTTGAAATATAACGCTCGCTCTGATTAGCTGGATATAACATTAGCGCTGATTATAGTTGGTTACCGTGTATAATAGTGGACAGAAAAGCTCGCGCAAAATCGCTCAAATATTTTATAAAAGCAATATAAAACGACTGCTTATGTCTGTAGCTGGGAGCTGTAGAGTACTCGGAAAGTGAGAGAAATACTCGGCTTCGCCTCGTGTTTCTAATAAGCTTCTTTCTTGCTCTACAGCTGTCAGCGTGTTCATATCACAAAGAGTCATGCGCGCGCCTTTTATATTCCTTAATTAGCATGAATTTCCTACTTTAAAAATATTTGAATTGAAAAGAAGTTTATTATGTTTTATTTGTACCATCTTACTTATTACAAGAGTACAAAAAGTAAACGGTCAATCTATTTGCCCTTGGCTTTATTTTCTATGGCCAGTGCAGTTTAATTAAACAAGATAACAAGATTTTTTTATTTCTAATAAATTCGAACCGATTTACTTGAAACCACGGACTGTATCATTCATATTTCTAAATTATGTGGCGAAGTAAAGAGTGCAAGTGTAATTTTTAAAATTGTCATGATTACTTACTCTAATTTGACGTGTAATAAGTCGTTGGCTTCAATCCCAAGTCTCCCAAATCAATTGTTGCTAAGGATTCTTCCTTTGAATTTGAAAATTCAACACGCGGCTCTGCTTTTATTAGATTCCTGCGATAATTGGAATTAAATATAAGTTGTTAAGAAAAGTCGTACTAGCCTAAATATCTCTTATTTATTTTTGTCGGTGAAATACGAGAATATTCTGAAGACAATTTAGATCTTTTAGCGGCATGTTGTTTTGAGTTGTTTAGATTTTCTTGAAGAAAATGAAATTTTTTGTTGTCAAAATTTTGGGCAACCCACATGTCTGATTTGATAGCTATTTTTACATTCTTTTAACTCTATGAAACGCTACATTTGGAAGATCTCCCACGCAGCACTTGGACAACAAACCGCGCGACACAAGATAGAAAGACACGCCTTTTTTTAATAAAGAAATTCATCTAGGACCATTTGAAACTCAGTATTGAAATTGAAACTCAGACTGACTGTTGATAAGACAGTAGGACAGTAGTTTGGATGCGGTTTTCTATGGAATAGCTTTGGATGCGTACATACTGATGATGTCTGTACAATTACAAACCTTTTAAGTTTATATTTTACTGAAGCAACCTTACCCGCGTTATTATTATTATTATGGCAAGTTTTGTTTCTCTGTATATATCATGTTTACATTGACCAGCGGACGGAATAAGTCTAGGCTGGTTGAGTTCATCATTTTTTACATTTTTTATATTATTATTATTATTATTATTATTATTATCATTATTATTATTATTATAAGAAAAAACTTTAATTGTTATTTATATTTTACAAATATGTTTTTATCGATAAATAAGTAATTTGTACATATATTTGTTATTTTATATTATTATTATTATTATTATTATTATTATTATTATCTGCATGAGAAGAATGAGAAGAAGAGCATGTATGCCAGCAGAGTCTTGGAAGTTGAACAAGCGACTTTTACGCCTTTAGTATTTACTAAAACGGGAGGCGTGGCAGATGAGTGTAGAAGATACCACAGTAGGCTCACCGAACTAACTGCCAACAAGAAAGGAGAAGATTATGCTACCACTGTATCCTGGATTCAAGCAAAGGTTTCGTTCTCCCTTTTGAAATCAGCTCTTCTATACCTTAGGGACTCAAGAACCACAAGAAGAGTACTTAGGAACATAAAGGACATAGACTTGGATGTTGAGACTGCAAATGCAGCAATTAGCTAAATATTTAAATCCCCCACAAATATAAATGTTTGCCATTATTTTTTTAAACATATATTATTAAGATTAGTTTTTACTAAATAGATTTTATGGTTATACATTAGTAGATAAAAATATTTTATTATTATTATTATTATTATTATTATTATCATTATCATTATTTGTGTGTGTGTGTGTGTGTTTTGACATAATGTCTATTGCAATCTAACCACAGGCATTCCAAGCTGTTCATATTATGGGCGCCGGCACGTGGTGGTGCAAAGCCGCTATTCACTACTCAGGTGAGTAAGGCAAATATTGATTTCAGCTTGACATTCAGACAAATTTGCGGCGTATTGCAGTTCAATAAAATATCTGCACATCAATGGTGCGTTGATTGCCAGTCTTAATCTCTGACCACACACGGGCACGACAATGATCAAAAACGTCACTATGTCAAGGTCATCACTTTTCAGAAATATTGTCAAATATTCTGTACAAACTGATTTTCTTTGATCGAACTGGTGTCCTTTATTTTATGCTCCTTTTAGAGCTATCTGTGACGGCAGTTTTGACGGTCGGAATTTCTTTAAGCAGCATTGTTTGAATAAAGGGATCGCAAATACATAATACACTTGTAAATAATAGAATAGTAATAAATGATAGAATATAATATATTAAAACTTGTAGTTCCTCAAATGTTCCTTATTGAGTTCACTTATAAATTATAAAATGATTACAATTAACAATAATAATGATAATTTTAAAGAAATTGATAACTATTTTATTGAATAACATATATCAAATCCTATTAATGTCAGTAACCAGATCAATATTTTGAATAATATCTAAACCTTAATGTAGATATATAAATATAATTACAAGTATGATAATATCCTACAATAATAATTTAAAATATTAATATATATAATCATAAAATATATTTGATAAAAATCTATCCTAAAATATGTATATATATTAGAAAAAAATGGCAAATAAATATATATAGAAAAATGATCTAGCTCTAAAAAATCAAGTTTAAGTTCCTATTCAATCTTCTTATCTCAATACGGATAAGGAAACCTTTGCTCGTATCCAGGATACAGTTGTTGCAAAAATAGTTCGGCGAGCCTACTGTGATATCTTCTACACTCATCTGCCATGCCTCCAGTTTTAGTAAATACTAAAGGCATAAAAGTCGCTTGTTCGACTTCTAAGACTCTGCTGGCATACATGCGCTTCTTCGTCTCATTTTCACGCAGGCGATATATTTGCTGGGGATCGAGCTCTTTGTAAGACTACATTTGGGTGACACCCTAACGTCGAATAATGTAGATGTCTCGCTTTCCTAAAGGCCACGTGCATGTACATCAAGGCAAGCATCAGGAGCTTTGTTAGAACCTCTGGCTAGGATTTCTCCTGTGACTTCTTGAAGGACTGGTTCTATTTTAACGTCATTGCAGACCATGCTCAACAGTCGTGCTTCGAGGTCGCGCAGCTCGTTGTGGCGCTGAATAACAAATAATAATAGTAGTAATAATAATAATAATAATAATATTAATAATAATAATAATCCATTATGACAGCAAATCTTTGTCCTTTATATATAGAATTTAGATGAACATATTTAATCACAGGGTATCATGACCACAGTTCTGCAAAACACATATCTTTGCTCAGCATAGTATTAATTGAGATATATATTATTCCACTTATCAAAAAGCATATTTCATCTAAGTTTAATTAATAGTACTACAAATGACATATTTTTGCTAAGCATGTCGTTAATTTCGATATTTTATTCCGCTTATCAAAGATCGCACATTTCTGACTTAGGCCCCGTTTACACGAAGCCGGATATTTTTTTAATGTGCGTTTACATGCGGCTTCGCATCGTTTTCGACCGTTTACACGAAAACGCTCCATCGACTCGAAAACGCCCATAGGAGCTAAATGAGCATGCGCATAGTTCCTGAGCCTGCGATCTCCTTTGTTTAGTGACGTTAGCGTTACGAAAATATCCGGATTCTAGTGTTTACACGGAAACGCATAGCCAGCGTTTTCAAAAATATCCGCTAAAAAAAGTAGCCGGCTAAAGACCGTCTCTCTGTAAACGGTAGGCCTAAGCGGATAAAAATGCACTTGCCTAAGCAAACAGCAGAATGCTCATCAAATGTATGTGGGATAAAAAGAAATTCGTGCGCCCGTAAAGAAAAGCTGGGCGCGAGGACGGCGCCTAAAAAGAATATATAATATAATATAATATAATATAATATAATATAATATAATATAATATAATATAATATAATATAATATAATATAATATAATATAATATAATATAATATAATATAATATAATACTGAAAACTTACGAAGTCTTTTAGCATCTGCAATCGGCCGGACTAGCGGGGAATTGCAAGAAGGTTTTTTAGTCTGGTAGCAGAGGGGGATTTCGTTCAACCCACGGATTAGAAAAGGTTTGAATTCGGATTCCGGAAGAACTTCACCCCCTGAACAACACCTGGTAGTTAGTGGAGTCGAATTGTGGTATAGGTTTTGAGTTAAGGGGAGGTTTTTATTTTAGACCAAAAACCACAGGGTACCCAATAATGATTTTTTGGAAAAAAAGCTTTTTCATTTAAAATTGCTACAGAAAAGCATCAAACATTACACAATCCATAGCCAATACCTCCTTGAGAATAGTATGTCAGTATAACCCTGTTAGGAATATAACATATCTTCTGCGCATTACACAAAATCTTAAATCTTGAATTGACATTTGTGAACTGCTCTTTTTGACTGTAAAAATCTCCAGTTTTATGAAAGATGTTGGTCATCAAAAAATATTTTTAAGATGAACGATAACAATGCATTACATTGATTTTTTTAGTCACGTGAAAATATTCAACACTAATACTAGAGGTTCAGAATGTTTTGTCTCTTACTTTATGGCCTAAAGACGACATGATAGCTGGCTCGTTACAGCACTTTAGTTAGTTACTTAACTAGAAATAATGAATCAACCATATATGGTTATCCATTTGTATGATATTAATTTGTTTTCTGTATCGAGTATGCAGGTATACTTATGTTAGGTGAACCTTATGACAGAGTGAAGTTGTTCACTCTTCCTCATCGCTGTCATCTTCCAAGTCGTCGTCAGATCCCTCATCTGAGTCACTGTAATATTGCTCAGCTGTAGAATGTGGGTTATTGCATGTTTCGTCACGCATGCAAAAGCACGCCTCCGTACAGGAGAGTCCTGAATTGTAGCAGGAGCAATTACCTTGACACCGAGACTTCTTACAGTTACATGTAGTTAGCTCAACAAGACTGCGTGGAGCAGGATCCTTCGTCATATAGACTGGTTTGAGAGTACCATCTTCTATCTCCCATCCATGGCCTTCTGGACTCTGTAGATCCTGCATCGCTATGAGGGAGCTTCTCCAGATAAATGTTTGGTAGCTTGCGCGCTTCATGTGCTGTCTCAAGCTGTCTGATGTTGGCGGAAGAGCCTCATTTCTGCGTTTACGCTGTTGGCAAAACATTAGGTACCGTAGCTCGTCCATGGTACTTGTGCTTCTTTTCGTATTGGGATATAGATCACGTATGAAAGCTTCCGTCTTTTCAGCAAGCGTATCATCCAAATCTGGCTGCTGACCAAACAGGCTGAGAGTTATCTGGTGAGTGGCACTGCACTTGAGGGCAATCCACGGTTTCTTCTTCCCACGATGGGATATGCTGCTCGTCGAATCGCAGCCAGTGAGGGCGTGGAATGCTGGCAGACACTGACACAACCTTTCTCCTAGGCTTTGCTGGATAGTATGCACTGGAATGTATCTCTGACGGTCGCTTAAGCCAGTACGAAACCACAACTTTCTGCATTCAATTTCAGAGAAATGGGATACACATAGGACAAGAACGTCGGTATCTGGAGATATCTGAAGGATCATTCGTGTATCTGCTTCCTCGTGATTGGACTTAAGGGCGTCAATGTCTTCAGTTGGTCTTGCGCGTGTGATCCTCACAGCTCTCTCTCCATCAGCCAGACCTCCTCCGATGATAAGGTGTTTTCCTTGCTTCAGCTTTTCTTGCCCAATCTTGCACAATAAAGAGGTCAGAAAGTCACACAAGTTGATCTTATTCTTTGGGTTTTGGATGTACTTTGCCCACTGTTTGGGCACTGGTGTATTAGGACCAGTTATTCTGACTTCAAGAGCATCTGAGGACCCTCTTCTGGTACGCTCTCCAGCTTTGATAGAAGTCGTCCAGTATTGATCAAACACGAGGTGAACTGCTGTGCAATTGTTATTTGAAAGCTGCGCTACAACAATGGTGAAGTATTTCAAGGCAAGTTCAGCGAATGTACTTGCTCCACAAGATTTGTGCATCTGGATAAGTGCCATACCATCAATGATATGAACGATGTCACCTTCTGATACTGGAAGTGTTGTTTGAGCATTGACTCCATCTTCCAGAACTGATGTCAGGTCACTTTTTGTAGATTTTCTTATGCTACCATCGTTGTGTACTAGTGAACAGGGCACTGGAGATAACTCATACGACAGAACTTCTCTAAGATTGATCTGTCTGACATTTGCCACGATAAGCAATCTTCCAAATAAATCTCTGTCAGCTTTCACGGTTATCAAACGCTCGTCTGCTGCTCTGAGTTGTACTTTCCTTGAAGTTGTCTCAAACGTCTTTATTTTGAGTTTAGTGATGGGATCCCAAAAACTTATGGTGTTTGTGTTGATTCGCTTCTCTATGAAAGTGGACATGTGCTCTTTGCCTTTCTTGGTACAGCTAACAAATGCGTCTCCCAAGTCTCCAGGTAAGACTACACCAGTGGCAAAGTTCATAATATCTGTCTCGGTATCTTGAGAAAATGGATCTGTCATTAAACCTGTCGAGAAGCAAGATAGTAGCTTCTGAACATCCTCCTCATCTCGTTTAACTCTCTTCGTTGATGCCTCTTTGTGAACTTCCTGTTCGTTTGATTGTAGGCCGTACATTTGCTTCAGTGCTGAAGTAATAGATGCGCGCTCATGGGCAGTCCGGAACCATCGATTTAGGGCTGCAGGGTTCTGAGATATACCGATGATGCCTCCTTTTGCTTTGGAGTCGGCATTTATAGATTGCTCTAGCGCCATATCTGTCCACACCTGCGCAAATGGGTTAGTGGAACGACTAACTGCATGACCACCGGACTGAAATTCCTCATAAACTCTTGGATGTACTTTGGCCAGGCCATTCATATCCGAGAGATAAACAGGCAGCCATCTGGCGTAGTTTTGGCGATCCATGGTGAAGAAGTGAGGTAACATAGCAGCTACTGTGGTAAGATGAAGATCCAAGTCAGCTGTTCGTTCTGCCTTGATAAACTGAAGTAGAATGTTGACCATGGACATGTATTCCTCTCAGAATGCAAACATCTTCGATTCAGTGCTCCTTGTCTTCTTGTATTCTTTAAACAGCTCGGTAACCTCGGTTAAGTCTGTTTCTAGCTTATGGATGCTCTTGCTCACCTTTTCTTTCTTCTCCACTACCGTGATTGACTCTTGTATCTTCTGAAAAAGATGGTTTCTTTGACGGCCAATCACTTCATTGTCGTTAGTTTGGCACCATTCAAGGAAAGCTCGCCACATTAAGCGGAAGAATGCTTCCATAGTAAGCTTGTGGGCTCTTACTCCACGATTATAGGCTTTTCCCTTCATTAATGCCGATGCTGCGCCAGCTCCAAAAACGCCAGATTCAACAAGGAGATCATCTAACCCCGAGCTGGCATATTTCTTGCCCATTAGCGACAGAAAGTTTAAGGCTATATGAAAACCACCGACACGAATTACGACATCTGAGAATTCATCTGAGAACCTCCATTGTAGCTGCTTGGCTTTTATGTAGATCGCCAAGTCGAAAGTTATAACAGTATCTGCCTGTCCAACGCTAGCGCTAATTGCCTGAGCATGCTTTAGGACAGTGTAGATGGTACTGAAATCGGTAGATGATCCTTCTATCAAAGGA
The DNA here is from genome assembly GCF_029948245.1 of Actinia tenebrosa. Classification (NCBI taxonomy): domain Eukaryota; kingdom Metazoa; phylum Cnidaria; class Anthozoa; order Actiniaria; family Actiniidae; genus Actinia; species Actinia tenebrosa. Next base: position 6,300,668 of record NW_028292581.1, on the reverse strand, counting down.
CAATAGCCAATGTTATTAGTACATGGAATATCGGGGAAGAGAATGGAGTTGAAACCGCTCCAACTTGGGATGGACTGATTCTCACATGCTTCTACGATTACATCTTGGGATAGACATCTGTCGTTTAACCTTAATACTTTCCATGTAACATCATTTGATGTTGCACAGTTAAATGCTTCACTCTCTCCGGTGAACCACTCCTTGTCAACTTTGCCAACGTACTCAGCGACAGTTGGTCTCTTGCCGTGCACCGAGCATTCTTCTAGAGTAATCACGCTTTCGTCTGTCTGAAGCGATCTTTGTCTTGTTTCGTGTTGGGCAAGATGTGTGGAGGGCAGCTCGGGTCCGAACTGCTTTTTCTGATACACAACCATTGTAGTCGCATGCGTGGTATTCTTACCATCAAGCGTCTCCTCGTTAATGTCACTGTTATCTGCAGCCAGCTGCACAAATAAGCCTGGTGATATATTGGTGGGTACTACCGTGCCATATTCATGCGCCTTAGCTAACACCTCCATGGCAATGCTAGTGTCTACTGCTCTGAAATCGTCATACGAGCAGCAATGGCCCATCCTATTAAGGAGGGTTATCAGGCCCTTGGATGCTGTAAGATGGTGAACACACATAGCAAGACAGACTTGTTTTGGCAGTTTCACCCTACTTTTACTGCAGCAGTAAATGACATCCTGGGCAATGCTTAAAACCTGTCTTTCATCATTGGCGTTATTACACTCTGTATCACAACCTGAAAGCTGAGTCTCTTTGGTAATGTCAGATGTTACCAGAAGACGCAGAAGCAAGTGCAGGGAGACGGGAATTATGCGCTGCGTGGATGCAAGACCAATATCACTGACGTTGAGGGGTTTTGTTGAAATTCCTCTTACTTCTGATATTTTCTTCTTGATGTGTTTTGCCACTCGAAATATCTCAGTCTCTATGCACTGTTCATCCTTTTGACGCTGCAATTCAGCCCAATCATTCAATATATCCTGCACTATAATAGTGCTGCCATAAACAAGTTCTGGTTTGTTACGAGCAGTCGGGGGGTGAAAAACCAACTTGTCTCCAAAATGCTTTTGGAGTCTTGCTTTTAGATGCTGCTTAGTGTAACTACTTCCATTGACACCTTTGGTTGTTAGGATGTCTTGATACATGGAGAGAAGAGATGCCATGTCGTAAGCTTTTCCTTCCCGGATACCACGTGTTATCTCGACTGCAAACTCCTGAAATGAAACTTCATACATAGAGTCATGGTCTTCAGTCTTTGCATCTTTTTTAAGAAGATACAGTGAATAGCAATTCTTGTGGTATTTTGCTTCAGCGGCCATTAGGTCATACCTAATGCTTCTAAGAACATGGAGCATCGATTCGTCCCCTTTTGCTTCTGCAGCCTTTCTAATGCTACTGGATGCTTCAAACGTGCAAACATTAATTAGTTCCTTACATTTCTTGTAAGTTCTATTTTTGCAAAACAAACACTTTGACCAGTCCGGAACCTCAGACACGGATCGAGAAAGTCTACCAGTCTCATTTGCTTTGTCGCCATCACCTTTGGTATTTTCATCCTTGCAATTAAAAGAATTCACTACATGGCGAATATTTTCTGCGCTCGTGTAAGACGCATAGCATGGCGAGTGCCATACAAACCCCTCAGAAGCACCACTTACAAGGTTGCAAAGCACTTCATCTCGTCTTCGTTTTGCTGAGGATATGAGCTTGATAACGGAAGAATCTTTGCCCGTCCTTAGAGGCTCACTCCCTCGAGATTGTTGGCAAATGATACATTTGCTAATGTCAAGCTTCCTTCTTTTCGGCTCAGGAGGAAGGGGCAATGAAAAGCTACTTTCAGCAGACGACTCAACTATTTTTTCTTTTTCACTCTCCATGGTAACAACTAAGAAATGGATATATAGGAAAACAAGGCATTAATTAAACGTCATTAGTCAAAGCAACCACGTCCCAGCGATTTTTGACGTTTTAATTGCTCTTATTTCATATATATTTTCTTCTCGTATTAAATTGTTGCTATAGAAGAAAGTTTTATCAATGTTATTTTTCAATAGTTCTTAAGTTTATGTAGTAAAAAAGGCATATATAAACATACTTACAGTCTTTACAGACACAACAAAGATGAATCCATGGAGGCTGTCATGTTGGATGTGACGTAATAGCCTCGATATGACGTTCAAGGAAGCGAGGCTGAAATGCATTTCCGCTTCCTTTTGACCAATATCTCAAATTAAAACGCTTTAGAAAAAATTTGAGATCATCTAAGTTCTACAAATTCCATACCAGAAATCTGCTACAATAAATGGATGATTAAAAATATTTTTTTTATTTTGTAGATTATTTTTGTTTAAATAAATCATATAGCGAAAACTTTTTATATACCTTATAGTTCCAAATTAGTTAAAAGTAAAGATACCACAATAGAATTTGTAGCTGTGTAATGTTTGATGCTTTTCTGTAGCAATTTTAAATGAAAAAGCTTTTTTTCCAAAAAATCATTATTGGGTACCCTGTGGTTTTTGGTCTAAAATAAAAACCTCCCCTTAACTCAAAACCTATACCACAATTCGACTCCACTAACTACCAGGTGTTGTTCAGGGGGTAAAGTTCTCCCAGAATCCACATTCAAACCTTTTCTAATCCGTGGGTTGAACGAAACCCTCATTTTCCGGCTTCTGCTACCTGACTATTTCAGTATTACTGCAGTTTTCGATATTTTGCAAACTCGGTAGTTGCGAGCCACACGTTGAACTTTGTTTTTCGCTGCCGTCAATCAAAAATAATTATATTCTATACAATAAAAATAGTTATATGTTGTTGACTGGCTGCAGTTAAAATCCAATTTCACGATGCCAAGCCCTTGAAATGTACGAGTTCGCAGAATATCGTAAACCACAATAATATAGGCAAGAAGGGAAAAAAAGGACTTCTATGTCTTTTGACGTTATTATGATAGACCTTTCCGTTTTGTAAATGCAAATTATGTTTGCGCAATAGCCAAGTGAACCTGCATAATACAATTAACATATTATCGATCATTAGAGTGAATGTACATATATTATACGGTCGGTTTAAAGCGGTGTCCTTCTAATAAAAGCTGCGACGGAGACTATTTGACCAGGTGGTCATCAGCTCTTTTTGAACTGTTGCCGCTAAAACAAGCCGTATTACCTTGGAGACTGGATGTGATTAAATACTGAAAATGTATGAAAACATCAGGTCCAACCTCCTGGAATAATTAGTCAGTGGTGTCTCGAAGAACTGACAAGTTTGATTTGTTATTCAATATTCTTTTCCTTTCCTTCCTCCCTCTTTTTCTCCCTCTCTTCTTTCCTTTTGTATTCCCTTCCTCTTTTCCTTCCTTCCTTCTTTCCTTCCATCTCCTTCATTCGCTTCGCTTATTCCTTTTTTTATTATCAATTCAGGCCAAGTGAACTCTTGTAGTACATGACTGCTTGGTTTAGCGACAAGAAACAAATCACAGTAACTTCAAAAAATATGGCTAACGTCAGTCGAAAAGGCGAAGGATTTGATGACTATCCTTATAGCGTTTGGGTTTCCTATGGCGTACCAGGAGGACGGCGATACAGTTTCCCACTAAATGTTGATATCTTCAAGGGTAATTCCAAGGTACGTGGAAGGTTTTATATTAACCCGTTGAAATTCTTATGGTTTGTCCTCCAAATTAAGCTACTTTGACGTCAAGGGGTCTATAGGAACCTGTTACTATTAAAGCTTTTATATGCCATTTTTAAATCGTTATTAGTGCAGTTAATGTTTCAGTGCCTACAGCTACTAGCAGCTACAACAAAGCGTTTGATGTTTCTACTATATAATAGGGGGTGGTTTAGAGAAAATAAGCATAGTTCATTTTCTCTAGGGGTGGTTGCATAGTTGCCTAGTTTTTTCTTCTGTTTTTTTTTGGGGGGGGGGATATGGAAACTTATACTGAAAGGAAACTTATACTGAAACTTTTGAATTTAAGGCTCTTGGAAATGCGATTTTCAGTATTTTGAAGGGCAATTGTACTATATATTCTTTGTCTGAAAATCGTTCCTGCATGGATAATAGTAGTTTATTTTAATACGATATATCGGGAATATAAAATAGCCCTTGTTTTCTCATAATTTATTCATATTTTTTTCACTGTTAAATTGGAATTGCTAATGAAATCTAAATAATCTTCAGTGAATAAATGATCATAACGGCCTCTACTTTCCACGTGTCCAATAAACAATACTGCACTGACAACATGCTGTACAAGGTACATGGCTCAAAATACCGGTCACTTAACATTGTATTTATGTTTATTCTATCATTTTGACACGTTATGTAACCAGACCGACGTACAAGGAAAGACCAATTTTTAAGTTTGTAAGTGCGATATTTACCTAGTTCTGAGGTACTTATAAATGTATTATTTTCGAACGTTAATTTTGTTAGTTTCTTTCGTCTTTGTATTATACTATTACAAGTACATTTACTACCCGTACATTAAAACCGTGATCAACCGGTTTTTAAACAAGGAAAGACTAGTAGAGGTTAGTTTTACGATGATAAATCACTGCCACAAGATAAAACCACATAATGAATCGCCCACAACGTAAGTGAATTCAAACAAACAGTGTTTTTTTTCTTTTTGTTTTTCCCATTATTTTTGTTCGCGTTCAGCAGATGCTTGAGGTACGCCGAGAACAAAAGCCGAGCAATAAAAGGTCATTTATAAATATCGTCGCGTTGCTATCAATAGTTGCTTCCAAATTATATGAATGGAACGAGTTGTGCCTCGGGTTTGCTTAGGTTAGTAGTGTCTATAGTCGATAGGGCTATGTGCTAGATATTTGTCAAGTAATCTCTGTAGAAGTTGGATAATTTTATTATCGACGATATCCAAGCTACAAAGGAGCTTTACGGGGTGAAAAATCTAAACGAAAATGCATAGGGAAAACCAAAAATGAAAGATTTTTTATTCAAATGAGTTCTGAAACTTGATAGATTGGTTTTTATAGTTTACGATACTGTTTATTACAGACGGAAGTTTTAACATCATGTCTGAGAGCTGCAGTTAGAAGCTGGTCAGTCTTCTGGGTTATCTACACAGATCATTAGTAGATACTTATCAAGGACTAGAATTCGAACATGAGGAATACGATAGGAAATGACTGACATGGAATTTGTACTCTAATTTGTGTTTTTTTTTACCGTTGATTAATAGGTGTATACAGAACGGAACAGAGTTAAAACAAATATTTTTCGAAAGCAGAGAAAATGCACGATGTCCGCAAGGACCGTTTCTCTACTAAGTCGGTAAGTTTACGGATTAATATTTTATCTCTAATATTTTAAAAGATTGTCCGCTCATATTCGTCTCGTCTTGGTCGTCTTGGTGGTAATCTTCCTTAAGGGAAGGGCTCATGTCATTCATGTTGTATAAAACACACGTACATATAATATTATATACGTATATAAAATACATATATTTTTGGAGGGAAGTAAATTTCTTCTGCTGCAAATCACATTCGATTTAGTTCTTCCTTCCCTCACCTTAATGACAGCCGTGAAATCCCTTCATATATTGTACCCTGTAGATAGCTTCACTGGGTCTGTATCGAAGTAGCATACTGCTTGGTAGGTTGCATTGGTTCACTTACGGTTTGTTTATAATCTTGAAGAAAGGGATATGACTGCGTACTGAAAACGCAGCAATCTAGTGTGTTATAGACTGTACTTATCGCGAGAAGGTATTTTATAATCTAGAACTTTAAAATTAATTGGAATGAAGAAATAGATGAAGTTAGAACTTCCCGTCTTTAGTATTGATTCAGTTTGCATTAGATGAAGAACTACCAACCGACATTCACACCTATGGTGAATCTAATAGTTTTGTTATTTTGTTTCAATTCGAAGGATAGTCCACTTTACTCAGTCAAAACAACCTTGATAATTTCCTTACAATCTAAATTTTTATCTTCCTAATCTCTCTATAGGAGAACAAAGTGATACTGAAAAAAATTTGTGTATATTTTTATCTTTATTCATTGTGCTAGATTTATTCATCAGTGCCAACCATGACAAATGACTAATTATATTCACTTCAGTCTTCTAAAGCATAAATACATTTTGATGCAGTTGTAGCGATTTTGGTTGCTAAGCAGCATGTTACCATCGTGATTCGAGACGTCTAAAACTATTTTGTTTTTTTTTTATTTAACGCGCTGAGGCGGGGAAGGAGAGGGTAGCCAGCAGTGCCTTCCATGAAGGACCTTTAAAGGATGCAGTGAAATGAAAGGTTTGCACGTTGCTTTGCTTTAATTTCGTTTCTTGACACTATTCGCCACAGGAAGCCCAGTAACGTACTCTTGTACCTCTGTTTTACAAAGGGATGTATATGGATTTGTGTATCCTAAGAATATACAGTCAATTCAAAAAACGTTGTCGTCGACCGGCTCAAGCCTACGCGACTAGACCGAAAGGAATATGGGTAAAAATCACTGAAGCGGTTTAAATATTCGTTCTTAAATAAATTGTTCCCGCTAGTAATAAGATAATAATGGCAAGAAACGATCCATCAAATGCATGTCTTTGGGTTTAGGGAAATGAAGGCATTTAAAAAACACTTCCCGCTCGCCTACGAAGGTTCGTGCTGTAAACCAGGCATAACTAGTCAGATAAAATTATGGAGTCAACTCGGCTTCAATGATTACCACCCAGAGTTCCTTTCGGTCCAGTCGCGTAGGCTTGAGTTGGTCGACGACAACATTTTTTGAGTTGACTGTATCGAATAAATTTTGCAGTTCGCTTATAGCAATAAGTAAAAGGGGTAAAACGGATCGTTGGATTGGCTCCAATAAGCATACAGAGACAACAGACACAAAAATCGGTATAAAGCTACCTATGCGAAACATAATATTTTTTACTAATATATAGTCATTTCTAAAAAAATGGTCAAGGTTTTTGTTACATTCTGCTTAACAAGCTTGTGTTGTACCACTATGTAAATAATAATGAAAGCACATACAATCCACATACATTCCTTTGTAATGATATACAAGAGTACCATGTATTAGTATTAGTATTTTTAACAAAAGTAAATTTAATAGATAACGGAGAGAGAGTTTTTTTTGTGCGTTCAAATTCCATTCATCTCTGCAAGCAGCACAAACTAGTGCGAAACGAAATAATTGCATAAATTACATAAATTAAAATATATCATATATATATATATATATATAACCTTGCAGACCAACTGAGTATTGAAGAGCTGAATAAAGTAGTTTAAAAATTGTTGCCACGGCTAGAAATATAATCCAATTCCGCTTGGGATTAGTACCATCAGCTATTTCAATATCATAAACGTTCTAGTATAATGGACGCAAGGGTGTTTTGCGCTGCCAAAATTTTTTTAAATGCGACTGGGGTGCGATTTCTGAGCTCGCTGTCATGTATAAAGTTGCTTATTGGTTCTTTCCTGTGTTTGGAGAGTGTTTCTCCGCTTTTCATCCCTCCAAAATCTTCTAAATTGCAACTCCATTTTGCGGGTTATCTTCAGGGGCCCGGTTGTACGAGCCTGGATAGCGCTATCCAATGGATAAATCTTATGCAGTGGATAAATTTTTTGGATAACAGCGTCGACTTATCCATTGGATAACGATTTATCCACCGGATAGCGCTATCCAGGCTTAGTACAACCGGGCCCAGATTGGTGATTGGCTCTTTTATCTTGTCTCGCGCGCGCATTAATTGTCTTAGGAGACAACGAAAGCAAGCTAAATTTAGATTTTTAGCTTTTTAGTTGTCAGTTTTCGACCTGAATGGTATTTTATAATATCTAATGCACTCTGATACTTTTCTAAGTATACCTTGAGACTTTTCATTCAAACTGGCATTTTCCGGCACTTTAGGAAACTGGAACAATCCGAATTTCTATTTTAAAGGAGACATTTTATAAAGTAAAGAACAAAAGTAACAAAGATTATTAAAAATAAAAACGGAAACCAAGCTACATTCATTTGGTTCGTGAAAAATTCAGTAAAGCACCAAGATGAACACTACCCTCGACTTCTGCTCAATCAAAGTCGTTTAGTCTCACTCCCTAAGCGATACTTAACATTGATACTGAATGCTCTTTCACGTGACCCCATTTTACTGATGAGCTACGCAGTATGCTAAATCGTTCCCAAATATTTAGATGCCAACGGCTATAAGCCTTGAGAGAAAATATGGTTTGTAGCATTACAGCATGCTCGCTAGACTAAAACAGGTTCAGTTGTTAACTATGCAAATTATGGAATAAGCTCACAGCTGTAGACCTTGATTTGGTAGTAACATGTAAAACTGAAACTGCTTTTTTATGTAATAGTGAAAGGGCTGTAGAAAAATTATAAGTGTATAAGAATCCATCTCTGAGTTTATTGTTCTACTTATGTTGCAGAAAGAACACGGTGGTGTCAACGCAGGACCATTTCTAACTCTCTCTTATGGTAAGAAGAATTCTTTCAAAAGCTTTCTCGTTTTCTCCGATTTTGCTCAGCCCCTTCACAAAACACTCTAAATCCCGATTCGATCCGTGAGCCCAGAGGTTTCAGGGATCGATAAAATTTGAAGGATTATTCGAAGGTTCTTCCGCAAATATGTACCTCGGCAACACGTCACAAATGCTATTCGCGGTTTTTCATTCCTGTTCCTTGCAATCTGCTTCCAAGACATGTTTTATGCATGCGTTGTCATCAATGTCTTCAATTTACACCAGTTATTTATTATTCATCTTTATTCTGCTTAATAATACATTCCGTTCGCATACTCCTACAAAATTAATCACCATCATCAGGATAGAAGAGGATAGAAGAAACTTTATTTGTACCCATTATTACATTTTTTTTTTTTTTGTTCTAATTTGATACATTATTTTATGTTAAATAGATTGAGAGGTACCAACTTCCAAAAATAACTAGAAAGCTAAAAATGCTTGGAAGTCGGTTTACATATTCTTAATTAAAAGTCGTTACATAAGGAAGACGAACGTAACAGATCAATAAAACATTAATTAAAAATATGTCTTCCTTCTTAAAATGAACCAATTTGAATATTCCTGCGACTTTGTTGTTATTAATATTTAATAACCTATAATCAACAAAGGTAAGTAAACAGTGTGCCTTATCCTGCCTTTTCACGATTGATTTAGCCTAGTCTCCAGTCTTTCTCCTTCAAACACATCATGATAAGTTAGTTACCGATCAGTCTAATGAGATGTTTCGGCCGCCTCTGGTGGATTTGCCGGTGCATGCCTTTCTTCCGGCCCTTGATATTGGCGTGCTCTATAAATTCGAGCCCTTAGAAGTGAAAAAAAAACATAATTGAAGAGAAAGGCATCAGTGCTATAGTATGGCTCAATTATGGAATACGCTAAAAGATGAGTATTTTTCTCGCCAGGCCAAGGTATCTAGAGTCAAGTCTCCTAGAATGGCTACTCTAGCAATGGAAGTGCTAGCAGAGAACCGGGAAGAGGCCAAAGACTTGGTGTATTACGATGCTCTAAAAAGAGTCACCGAGTCGAGCAAGGTTCGTATTTTCAACATTCTCTTTTTGCCCTTGCATGGCATTGAATACTGATCATATGATAGCTTTATAAGTTAAAGTCAAGCGCTAGATTGTGCTGCGGGCCAGGGTAAGCCAGGATAGCACAGCAAATATCGTTCTTTCTTTCTATTCATTTGTCATGAATGAATTAACGGTACTAAACTCCATTCGTTACTAAGCTAGACACATCAGATATGAGTAACGGATACAAAAGCTATCAGTCAGTTCTAATCTATTTTCCCTAATTCTACTCGGTCATCATATATGCTTCTCTCTGCATTAAACAATGCCTTCAGCGCCTTCCAGGTTTGTCCTCCCTATATGTCTTCTACTAGCCTCTAGGTGTTCCCAGAGATTAGATAAATTACGAGTTCTACATCTATTGACAGTTGAAATGTTTGTCAAGAGACACGGGCGCGCTAATTCCTCTGTAGACGTGGGATTTGGCAGATGTCATACGATAAATGGATCCATCGGTTTTTATTTCATAGTGATTAGCTTCTGTTGAAGCTCCTTTCGATTGAATTTGAACGAACGTTCCGGCCTAGGATATTTCTAATCCCTTAATGATTCAAGTGTTCTATATCTATAGAACTAAAAACCGTCTTATGCTAAATGATCTACCCGCCTAATTGCTAGTTCCAACCAGTCTCATTCAGATATCATTAAAACTCTTGCCTTAAATTATAATAGAATTCTTTGGATTCGTAATGAAAGATCCGCTGTCTTTAACGCCGCCTATCGAATAAGCGACGAGCGTTAAATTATGTGGTAAAGAATTATAAACATACAGCTCGAAGCTTTACTTAGCATGGCTTTGAAAAGCAAACTAACTCAAGATGGGCTTCCATTTAGTCTTTGATCGAGCATGACATACACGTCTGTGAAGCTCTTTGGAACATAAACAAAAATCTTGAATTCATTTCTAAGTTTTATCCGGAATGAAATGCCACTTAGTGATCACAGCAAGGGAGTATGGGAGAACACTTGAGAGCACCTATGATCGATATCCTAGCAATAAAGGGGGGTATATAGATGTATACGATTATTATCAGTCGAGTTGACTGAACAAATAAATCAGTCTGCCTTTCAGCCAGTCTCTCACAGTCGTTAAAATTTTGACCGCACGGGAAATCAACAGTATGACACTGTAAGAAAGTGAATCAGTATCTGAACACCGGGAAACACTTATGATCGATATAACTAGTAAAGGGCCCTTATACAGGCAACTCATTGAGTTATCAGTCGAGTGGATAATTAAAATAGTCTATCCGTCAATAACTCAAAAAGCATGTCAAAGTGAAGTCATTATTTTGTTACAGCTAATCCAAATTTAAAAAACCTTTATTGTCACTTAATAGTGGCATGCTGGATACTTAGAAAAACTCTTTTAATCGATCTAACCAGCACTAGTACTAATCGGGGGTTCTCATATGTAAGAATAACGGTTATCAAAATAAACTCTCCATGATATCAGGGATGGAGCTCACAGAAATAAAAAGCTGCGGAACGTTCTGGCACAACAACTTGCTGTCAAAGGCAGCGGTACCAGATTGTTATATAATAAGCATTTAAAAAATCTACACATATTTGGCTGTCATCAGTCATTCAAATTGAATAATCAGCATAAACTAGTCTTTCAGCCAATCAGCTCTTTCAAAGTCTAAACTAAGCGCTTTTAGCACTTGCCAGTAAATTTAAAAAACTGTTTGTTTTTATGTTTTTGGCTTTACTGATTGGTTATTTTTTTGTATTGTTATTAAAATACCCGACCCCATGTTAACCACCTAGACACTAGTCAGGATCTGCTATATCTTTTGTAAAAATATAAAGTGATATTTAAACAACTCATTCGGATTTCAAAACTTATTGGTCACTACCGATATAAAAATCTCGTTTTAGATCAGTTAAGTTAGCAGGCGCATCAAATTTAATAGGTACGTTTCTATATTTTGATATAACCTAAAACGTCGTTACCTATTATTTTTTTTAAACACCGGGTATGATAGCCGGGATCTAAGGGGGTCTGCCCGCCCGTATAGGTGTCTGCTGTAGCTTTATTTATTGTGTTGTTTAGTCTATTTTTTAGAACATGAAATATATTACTGAACGTGATCATAAGGGGTGCCTAATATAGTACCCTCAGTGTAGGTTACTTTATTTTAAAAATATATTAACATTTATATTGCTCTTATTTCCACAGGATAACCGATCAAGGTAAGAAAATACAAGTCTAACAACTACTGACTTTGTGTTTTAGTACGGCAGCTGAGTGGTGACTCTGTGTTTGTATTGAATCACGTACACTGTAAATATACGTGGACAATATCCGGACTTCAACTTTTGTGTTGATTGTATTGTGTACTTAGAAGGGCCTCAGATTCTATGTCTATTTGCGTTTCCACTCACCAGACGTTAATGTAGTCTCCTCCGCAGCCGTCATTAGTTTTGATCCCAGATCCTCACGGTGGAGAGAGCCCGAGAGGATCTGGGACCGAAACTAATGACGGCTGCGGAGGAGACTAGCAACTCTGCATGTGAATTAGATCCGGCCGTTGCCTTAGACTGAAGAACAAATGAATTAGATCCTAGAAACCTCTTTCTATATAACCACTGATTATGTTGGTAACTGAACAAAAACAGATCACTTGAGTAGCTATTAGTAGTTGTGTATTCATACACTTCATTGATTTGCCTGAAAAACAAATGAATTAGATCCGCTCTTTCTGCGTTCAGGAAGAGGGAAGCACAAAGATAGAACGCTTCATTATTAGCAATTGCATGGGTAAAAGGCCTACTACTATATTATCACCAAGCTGGATATCGGCCCTTGGACCGTAGATGATTAACCCCTTGCTATGACCAGCAAACTCAAAAATCTTGTTTGTGACGCTGATGGCTTTGAACGCATACTCACTTCTTTCCATGTGGGATGCGTTTAGTAAAACTAAACGGAACGTGCATCATAGTAAGTTTGATCTGGTAAGCAAGGATGAGTTTGGAATTTTTACTTTTTGATTCATTAAAATAAGGACCATACTTCCAGACATCGATTGCTGAACCGTTGTATGGCAGCGCAAAGCATTTACGGCTACGCCGGAGATTTCGGCCCCGACACCGCTATCCGAAGATTTACAGACTGATCAGGAAGCTCGGCCGAAGCCTAAGGGAGAGGTTAGTCGGCCCTTAGACCGTAGATGATTAACCCCTTTTTGTTTTAGCTTCGCACCAGTGTCCCAAGATGTGCAAAAGGGACAGCATGGTGGTCTTTAGCAAGGGGGGGTCCTACATGGACGCCAGAGACACGCCGGGGTAATGAGCCCCGCCCCCCATGTAGACCTACACACTACAGATTACTACAATAAACACTAATACAAAAAGATAATCAAAACATCATTTACATATAGAGTATCATCCTGGTCTACCTAGGATTATACTCATCAAAACACTTCATAGGTATATTCAAGCGAACACAACGTTTTCCCTTGCATAAACGTTACACAGGTACAAGTGAAAAGAAGACAAAGAAAACTACTTTTAGGCTGACCAGGTTATAACAGTAATATCCGGAGAAAACTTTCCCAAAACATTCCAGGATCTGTTGAAAAAACGCCTTGATTTTCGACTAACCGAACGTTTAGAGTAACAGAGCAGATGGATATTAAGTCGTTTCACAACCTTTGCTTTAACCACAGAGGCAACAGGGAGAGTACCTTCAAAGCAATACTCATTCCTAGCCAACCACACAAAGTACTTCAACAGATTAAGAAAATAGGAAAAAACAGGTGGAATAATCTGCCGTTCATGATTGTCATATCCAAATAGCATATGACGAGATTGAAGGGATGGCGACAAGGGAGTAACACGCAGAAATAAGGTCTGAGCCCATAGTAACAGTTCTTGCATGAGGTTACATTCAAAGAATAAATGAACTGGAGTTTCCAAAGGATGTCCACAAAAGCATGAAGGATCAGCAATGTTCATACCAAACTTGACAAGTCGATCACAGGTATAGAGCACTCCATGGCAAATCTTCCACGATAGATCACGAACTTGACGATCCAAAGGCATAATGTTCACTTGTGACCATGTGTCTGTCCAATAGAGCTCGCCAAAGATTGGGCGAAATTTCAGAACGCAATTAGGAAGCATAACATTCCTTTCAATGATATTGGAATAAACAGATTTTGTAGTAAGAGATGAGATAGACAATGCACTACCATCAGAGGACCGCAGAATAGCAAAAGTTTTCAATTGAACTGAGAAATGGCCACCGACGTATGCCCAAGCATCTAAAAGTGAGGCATAAAAATCCGGTAGTAAATGAGAAGGATAATATGCAGGATATGAAAGAACAGAACGTAAATCATCACCAAATACTTTCTCCACAAAAAAGGAGAAGAAAGCACACCATTTCGATGGGGACAGGGCCCACCGCTTTATCCACTGACAATGAAGTGCGCGCACCTTTGATTGTATATCAATTAAACCAAACCCACCTTGAGTGGTGGATTGGAAAAGAACGTTTTGTGACACCAAATGCTTTTTCCCTGACCAAAAAAAATCCAAAGTACACTTGGAAGCTTGCGCCAAGACCCAGTTTGGCATGGCTAGTACTGAGGCACAAAACAATAGACCTGCCATGCCAAGTGCATTCAGGACAAGAGCTTTACCAGAATAGGAAAGATTACGATGTTTCCAAGAATCTAGTACACTAGAAAGTTTGCTTAAGCGACCATCCCAATTTGGATGAGAGACATCATCATTTCCTAAACATGTGCCAAGACAAGGAATACTGTCTGAAGACCACTGCAAGTCAATGGGAGGATCACTACGACCTCTCCAAGAGTCTGCCCAAAGCCCTTTAGATTTCTCTTTATTAATCTTAGCCCCAGATGCCTTTTCATATTCCTCATAGATGGAGAAGACAGTGGATATTTCATCGTCATCTGTACATAACAGGGTCGTGTCATCAGCGTATTGGGAAATAAGTGCTGGTTCATAATCAGGGTGCGGAAGAACCAAACCTCTTAAATAGATTGACGCACGGATACGACACGCTAAAGATTCGGCAATCAGTACGTAAAGGGGCGCTGACAGTGGACAACCTTGTCTTACACCCCTTGATAAATTTATAAAAGGTGTAAAGAAGCCATTTACCAATACCGAAGACTGAGGTCCAGTATAGAACAAGCGTACCCACGAGCAAAAGGAAGGTCCAAACCCCATGCCTTCAAGGACTCTGAGCATGTAGGACCATTCCACCCTGTCAAAAGCTTTTTCCTGATCCAAAGACAATAAGGCCAGAGGTGAATTAGTTATTTTGCCATATGTAACAGCATCTTGAAGAAGCCTGATGTTTTCACCAATAAATCTGCCAGGTACCGAACAGGTCTGGTCAGGAGATACAACATAAGCGATCACTTTTCGTAGACGGCCCGCGATTGATCTTGAAGCTATCTTGTAGTCTGTACATAATAGGGAGATGGGACGCCAGTTTTTCATCAAAAATCTATCTCCCTTTTTATATGAGAGCGTTATAATCCCTCTCCTCTGAGAAACTGATAGTACACCACACCTAAAGGCATAATTAAGTACAGCTACCAGGTCCTTTCCAATGAGATCCCAAAACTTTAGATAAAATTCTTTGGGAAGACCATCAAAACCAGGCGTTTTACCTGACGGCATCCCCTCAAGAGCCTCAAGACATTCCTTCATGGTCAAAGGACCCTCACACACATCTTTCACTTCTAAAGGAATTCTACTTTCCAAGTTAGAAATAAAATCATCTGCAATGGTTTCATCAGTTTCTTGTGAAGTAAATAAACCCTTGTAAAAAGAGAACCAAGCCTGCCTCAAATTCTCAGGATCAGAAACGTATTGATCATTGCTATCTAGAATAAGATCAATCATTTTGTTGGCCCTATTCTTCTTCCCCATACGGAAGAAAAAGGAAGTGGATCTCTCACCCTCTTCAGTCCATTTGGTACGAGCTCTTATTTCTGCCGCCTTGGCTGCCTCTCGATCAAACAATTCTAATTCATTGAGTACACTATGGTATTGATTTAGAACAGAGAGATCTCCCCCATCTACCAGAACTTTTAATGATCTTGCTTGAGCTTCCAAGGAATGCCTGGATGCCCGTCGTTTGAAAGATAACTTGGAACAAAACCTAGTGGTGGCTTGTTGGATCTTTCTTTTACCTATATCCCACCAAACAAGCAATGACGTACATGACTCTTTCTGAGGTTGCCAGGACTTCCATAAGTCCCTTACGAGCTCCACGTATGCATCGTTGTCCAAAATACTAACATTGAGTTTCCAAAAATAAGGGCCTCTGGGTGGAACTTCAGGCAATATGAAATCAAGGAAAACAGCAGAGTGATCAGAATGCGGACAAGGTAAAATACTGCACTCAGAAACATGAGGAACAAATCGCAATGGAAGTCCGATCATATCAATGCGGGACGCAGCCATGCCATTAGTACTGATATAAGTAAATTCTTTGGTTCTAGGATGACAGTGCCTCCAAATGTCAATCAAGCGATTTTCATGGAATAAGATGGGAAGGACAGTAACACTGTCATAACTAGCAGGTAGTACAGAATTAAAGGATCGACGATCCAGAATAGGTGTAAAAACCGTATTGAAATCCCCTAAGAGGAGAATGTCAGACGTAGGATCAAGCCTATCATTTACTTGTGTCAAAAAACCATCTCTTTCAGGATTGTGATTGGGAGCATACAGGGAGACGATAGAAACTTTGCAAGAGTCATATTGGACATCTAAATAAGTAAAGCGGCCATTGATACCCGAGTACTGTTTAAGTACAGAAAAAGGAGAGACACGCTTTAACAAAATTGCAGTACCACCAGAATGCTTTGTGTTGAAATCTCCAAAAGCTAGATAAGGAGAATTATCAAACCAATTATTGAGTTCTTGTTGTGAAATACAGTGAGTTTCTTGGATGCTCACAATATCAGGCGGGCAAGATAAGGAAGACAGCCAAAAAATAAATGTTGTTCTTTTCACATACTCTCGCAGACCATTTATGTTTATAGTGAGAGCCCTCATTTTAAACAAAAATCAACAAGTATTTATGATAGTTTCAATATTCTGAATAACTGCTTATTAATAAACCATCAATTTCAACATTTTCAATAATCATAACATTATTTGTAACATTATTCATATAACACATATATTACGTAAACAATTCATACTTCAATACACTTTTTTTTTTTTTTTTTAAACCTTCAATATATGATTAGAAATATAGATAACTATATAAATACGCAAGAAAAATTAGGGTTTCTTTTTAGAACGTTGAGTAATAACCTCCTTTGGATCCACAGATCTTTTGAGGTTACGTAAATTAGTAAAGCAAATGTCCATCCCTTCAGCAGGTTTTTCCTTCGTCGTGTTTTGTTTGACCATATGACTAAATGAAGGAGAGGACAAAGATGTTCCCAAGGAAATTGAAGAGTTAGAATCACACGACAGAGATAGTACTTCAACATTTTGAAGAGAATCCTGAGAAGAAGGATTAGGAAAAAGCGGTTGCGAAGAAATAACTTCTGAGGAGGAATCCTTTTGCAAAGAAGAACGCAAATCTGTAGGTTCCTGTACAACTTCAGTGATCACACCTGACTGAGATATATTTTCTGTCAACTCTTGAGACTCCTCTGGGAGAGAAAGAGCAGGATGTTGCGGAAAGTCCTGTCCTTCAGGACGATCTATAGCGTAACGAGGGGGTTCAATAAGATCCTTCGAGCAAGCATAGGAATGGTGACCTTGCGCACCACAGCGGTTGCAGACACCTTTTAGGGGACATCTTGTATTTGAATGTCCCCACCAGTTGCATGAGAAACAACATAATGGCTGACTACGGTATCTAATATGAGCAATAAACGGGTCCAAAAGAACACTCGTAGGAATATGCTCATTTAATGTCACAAAAAGCCGTCTATCTCCAGTTTCAAAGCCAAATTTGTCTAAATTTCTCACCACTTGATTTACGCTCCCATATTTTTCAAAGTATTCCTTGATGTCGTCATCCTCCACCTCACAAGGGAGGTTTGAAACCGTCACAACTTGTTGAGGTGATTCAACCCCATTGAAAAAGCAAAAACAGCCCCTAATATAGATTCCTTTCGTAAATAACTGTTCCCTTTGTCTATGAGATTCCTCCTTAAACGTTACTCTACAAGAATAACGTGTATTAGACACCTGAACACATTTTATGGCAGTACGCAATTCGTTTCCAAGAACTTTTCCAATGGCCGCAATAATTTCATCCCTAGTGACCGGCTGTCTAAGCCTCTGTAATTGACGTGGAAGCCCTAATTCTAAAGTATTTGGCCTATGTACAGAGAACATATTTGACCAAAAAATAATATACCAAAAATATTAATAATCAGTGCCCTTGAAGGAAATATTCCTAGGTTGTCGAAGTAGGACAAACCTAGGGAATAATCCAACAGAGGGAGGAGGATACAACTCCAGCTCTTGACTTCTTGATTCTTGAGTCTTGAGAGTCTTGAGCCTTGAATCTTGAACTGTGAATCTCAGATCTTGGACTTGAATTTTTACACCGACTTGTAAAGAAAAACTTCACCAACTATCGGCAATCGTGAGCTTACTTGCAAAAGATGATGAACCCCTTGCTATGACCAGCAAACTCAAAAATCTTGTTTGTGACGCTGATGGCTTTGAACGCATACTCACTCCTTTCCATGTGGGATGCGTTTAATAAAACTAAACGGAAGATGCATCATAGTAAAATAGACTTCTTATGTCTGTTGTGTATATTCTGGACTGTTTCACCTCACTAGTAATATCAGCATATAGTATACTGTACTGAATGATGTCGGAACGTGGCGAAACATTAAGGTGGCTGCCTACTTTTGAACGTTCGATTTGAGCCCACGATGAGCGCGCGCTCAAAAACCGCTGAAAAATCTACAAGATTTTATTGAAGAACCATACGCGTTTTCAGCTTCAACAGGGCAAAACCCTCAAATTTTGCACGGGACTCTATATTTTTTGATAGCTCATTCGAAAAAACTCCTAAAAATCTAGGTTATATCAACATTTTAGGAAAAGTTTAAATCAGGAACACGTGAAAAATTAGATTTTTGTAGGAATTTTTGTTCGACTTCATGAGATTTTTTAAGAGCACCGAAACTACAAAATATGACAAATCAATGTATCTCTCTGTCTTTTTGTCGAAAATATCCATGTATTATTGTAGAAGGATTGACTAGCCTTCGTACGTGCAATCATATAGTCTGCAAATAACTATTATCTTATGAATCTTAATTTTTTTTCTAATCACTTCCGGTGGCGCAACTTTTACTCCAAAAGCTCGTGTGTAGGCTTCCATTAAATGCTGATTATCTCGAAAACGAGCTCGGGACACCCTATTTTTCTTTCCAGATTTGGAATCAGCATTAAATTTCAATTCGGAAAATCGAAGTTTTAGAAAAAGCTTAAATCAATTTCCAAAAGTAGGCAGTCACCTTAAACGACAAGAAACTGTTTTTTCTCCAAAAACCTTTACCCTATAACACTGTGACGTAACAGCACATTTACACTGGGGGCAGAATCGATAAAAAGAATTGAATTTTCGACTAAGTCTTCTTTGTCTTCAAAGTTTGGTTTCAAATTGTCTAGTTTTCATACATTTTATGCCGTGTCAATGTTTATCCTTCGATATTAATACCTTAATATTTTCCTTCTAAGTAATCGAGTTCAAGTTTTCCAAACGTGAAGTTGGTTGTCATCCACTTACTATCACCTTTCCGTATTTGTTTTTTTCCCTTTCATTTGTCTTAAATCGCGTCCGCATAAATCTAAGGTACTTTTTTTTTCATTATGACGTCACATATCACGTGACCTCATAAAAATTAAATAGCGCTCAGCAAATTATATCATTTTTATCGAAAACTAGGGAATATATTCAACGTGCGAAGCCTTATCTTTTAAAGTTTCCTATATTGGACCTTATAAAGTATACCTATTTTGGACCTATATTGTTTTGACCTCGCCCCTAATTATAGTGTGGTATTGTGTGATCTCCTACGTTCTGTTTCATAAAGTTCTGTTTAGACATTAATGCACACCAGCTTAGTCAATCCATGATTTACTTTGTATTTAACAGTGATACAGGTCCTGGTGAAGAAGAAGAATCGAGTGAAAGGGATGCTGCACTCGATACTGGCACCGCTGATGATAAAAATCATGTGGGTTTACAATTCATCCCTTCCTCCTGGAAGTTGTTGTGTCGGAAAACTTTGGCTTTATTAGTAAGTTGACTGAATAAAGGTACTTAGTGCATATAGACCCCTTGCATGGCGGTGACGTCAAAGCAACTCAATTTGGAGGACAAAACAAAAGAATTTCAATCGCATGAGATGGGAAACCTTTTGTTATGTCCTCTAAATTGTGCTGCATCCCGACGTGCTGCAAGGAGTCTATTGCGAGAGTACACTATAGACATTGTGTGCATCCATATGACTCAAAATCCCTTGAGATCTGAATAACAATGAAACAGCCGCCATCTTGGTTGATCTAACATGAGAAGCTAATGAGGAATGCTTTGTTATCGTTAACCACGATGGTGGTGATAACGTAACATGCACATGCTCTATACACTTTTTTAGTAAATGGTATCTTATTTACTCACTATAGAAGGCAAATTTTCTTCCCTTATTGCCAACAGACTCTAAAAGCTAGAAATCTTTTCCTGGATCCAGAGGGTACGGCATACTACAATTGGATGGTAAATTATATTCATTCTGAAGAAACAGAATTGCGCGCGATTGCTGTGTGCAGTTATAAAGCACGCGGGTTGGAAGAACACGAGAGAAGTGTTAGGAGAAGTACGACGCGTAGCTGAGTGCTTCTCCACCCTTCTCGAGTGTTCTGCCAATCTCCAAGTGCTTTATAACTCCACACACCACAGCACAGCAAGCACGTTTTTTTTTTTCTTTTATAAAATAAAAATTAATTACAGGAATGGCGAAACTGTAAGCGCGCGCGTGTGCTGTGTGCTCTCATAAAGCACGCATTCCCAACCAATCAGAGCGCGAGATTTAGAAGTTATTAATAGATACCTTTATATAAAGATTCTTAGGTTGAAGAAACTCTTTCCCCTTTATTGCCAGTTAATGGACTTTTTGAATAATGATCCAAGCCCGTCATCCAAACGAGTCTATAGTTCAAATTGAATAGAAAATTTGTGGTATATGATATTTGGCTCATATAATAATTAGGGAAAACGTGCAGTGTTAACCTTCGATTAGTAAAATAAGTAATATATCCAACATATTAGTAATAATAAAAATGATAAGTAAATGAAGATTAGAGTGCTCACACTAAATCCGTGAAACAAATACTAATTTTTAGCTCTAAATAGTGATAATTAAACAATAGAATACAAAGGAATCTGTATGAAATAGTACTAATTAGTACTATTTAATGTTCACGGTTTTAGTGCGTGCACTCTATTACAAGTCTATTACAAGAGCTTATATAGTTTTTATACGAGTGAGTGAGCGATATGAAAATTGACAGTTTGCATTTTACCGTGAATGGATAGTGTATCACTTCATTGATATGGTTTTTATTCACAGCTTTATCACACAGATATCGACCCTAAATTTGTAATAAAATAAAATAACTGATATATTCTAATATATCCACAGGGTGCAATGACAGTAGCTATTTTTTACAACTTTTGGGCCATCATCCTTAGAATTGCTTTCCTAGAAGTACGCTCTGAGGTATGTGGTACATAGTCTACTCTACGACGATGTCTGTCACAGCGAAAGAGAAATCCCTCAGCAAAATATGCTTTAAACATCAACTTAAAACCTTATTTGGGTTATCAATACTTAAACTTTAGGCTTTTTTTTCTCTCTCTCTACCAGCCATTATTTTGTACTATTTTGTGGCCTTTGGACATGGTGACTGATATTATGTACCTCAGTGATATATGGCTACAGCTACGAAAAGCCTTTCGGGATGATCAAGGAATTATGGTATGTAGAATTGGAACTAGCTTTGAGAGTCCTTACAAACTTTGACTTTGATGAGTGGACGCTAGAGAAAAACGTTTGCGCATGCGTGCCTTTCAGCACTTTTTTCCTACGATTTTAGAAGAGTTTGAGTGAGAAAATAAATGTTCGTTTTCTCCTAGTATACAAAAGAATATTTGCGAGTATGATTTTGTGAGACCAAGATACTGTATTGATAAAGGCAATATGAAAGAATTAGCCTTAAGTTCCATGTGAAGTCCATTTGTCAGGCAGGTTGAAAGTCAAATTTACATATTTTTACAATGGCCCACTTTCAAGATATCCTTCGCTTGTCACACACAAAGGTTTCAGTACTAGGCTACGTGCTAAATTAAATTCATTCTTTTCTCCTTTCATGAATCACTGAGCATTAAGCACGAAGCTTCACATTGAAACTTTTGTGTGTAACAAGCGAAGCATATTTCTGAAATATACTATTCCTAATTCGACTAATTTGCATATGGACTTGGAGCATGGGTAGACGTTTTTCACCCATGTCTGATGCGTGTATATATTTATGTCACCTTGATAAGCTAAAGGGTTTTTCTTTGCCCTTCTCTATGCACGATTTCTCTCTCATTGAAATAATATAAAGGAACCGGCCTTGGATCACGGTGCATGGCATTTTCAAAGCGTAAAAACTATGCTCTGATGGTGGTTCTGGAAAACTTTTACCAACAGATAAATGACCCCATTAAAATGGCGCTGAATTACACAAGTAACTTGGTGTTTGTCACGGACGTGTTATCAGTCATTCCCTCGGAAACAATTGGTTTGCTTTTGTCAGGTAAGAAAAGCCACTGCGTAGACTGATCAAATATATAATTCACAAAAACCGTGACGAATAGAGAAAACGTACCAAGCTCGTTTGCTGTTACTCCCTTCATAGATGAGACGCAATCGATAGAGAGACATATAATGTCCAAGACTATGTAAATGATATTTTTTTCAACTTGTTCTCAGGAGACCATTCACCGTTATTCCGTATCCCCCGGTTATTCAAGTGGCAATGCATCGTAGAATTCTTTGAAGTCAGTGACCTGCGAACCAGTAAACCAAACCGCCTCCGAGCATTTAAACTAACTCTTTACTTGGGAATGGCAATTCATTGGGTTGCCTGTGTGTATTATATGATATCTGAATACGAAGGACTGGGTTCTAATAGTTGGGTGTATCCGGCAGCTAGCGGAAAGGATGGGAGATTCTCAAGGTCAGTGAGTAGAATACATGGAAAGAAATTAAAGGGCTATTTACATTAATTCAATCTTTAACTTGTGTTTATTTTTCATCAGAAAATACATCAAGTCCCTTTATTGGTCCATATTGACGCTCACCACAATAGGGGAGACACCAGAACCTATTACTAACTTGGTAAGATATTAAGTACACACATAGATATTAGTACACACATTTAACATAGTTGTAGTGCACCTCTGGGGTCTGCATTCTCGAATACTGGACTATGTATCATGAGCAGATCCTGTTGGGTCTCTCCATCAACGTACGAAACATCAAGTGTGAAAATGCACTGATATGTATTCAGTTTCATGTCCATCTTCCTCCCACCTCCCTGCTTGATTGAAGGAGTTTAATCCAGGTTCTCCGAATTTGCTCCCTCAGCAAAACTTCTAACAAATCAAATTCGATATGTGAGTTAATTCATTCCTCAGCCGTTCCTCTTAACTAAATCAGCCCATACTCAATTTTACATCTCCCAGAGAATAGACCCCTTACAGCGCGCTGGAATGCAGCTCAATTTGGAGGACATAACGATAGGTCTCCAATTTTCAGGAGATTGGAATTATTTTGTTTTGTCCTCCAAATTGAGCTCCTTTGACTTCACATGCAAGGGGTCCGCAAACAGTTTTCTTTATTCTCTTAGATTATTAGTTCACTAATCTTACAGTGACAATGTGACATAGATATATTTTTCCGAATTACTTACCACTGACAGGAGCACGTGTTCACCAGCTTCATGTTCTTACTCGGTATCTTTGTGTTCGCTGCTGTGGTCGGTAACGTTGGTGACGTCATCAGTAATATGAATGCCGCAAGGACAGACTTCCAAATCAAGTTAGTGACGTCATTTTTTCTAGCTTCACTCACATCCCAACGTTTTTTAAAACTTCTCAATTCATGTAGGTCATTTTAGGGAGCTTACGTACGTTTTGCTTGGACGTCATGCTTTCCAAATCTGAAACGTTTCAAGTTTGAAATGGAACTTTTAAAATAATTTCAATCTTTGAATATTGATTAGTTTTTTAAAAAATCAGTCTACACTATCCCGTTAGAATTTTTTGTTATTTTGCCGTCCATACCGCTGTTGGCTCTTTGTTCAAGTACGATCAAACTCGGTTCTTACTGCAGACCCGCCTACTAGCTGTAGATTAATTTGAATATTCCTAAACAGGCCCCAGTGTCTGTGTCGCGCGCCGAATAAAGAGGCAACAAAGGAGTTGGAGAATCTTATCTTGGATACTAATGAGAAACTCTCGTATATTGATGAGAGTGTGTTTTTCTGTACAGGATGGATTACATCAAATGGTTCATGGAGCATCATGGAGTACCAGTGAGTGTACAGCAACGAGCAAAGAAATGGGCTTATTATGCTTGGAGTCGGTACGTTTCCTCTTATCATCCTTTTGCTTACACGCAGTTCAAAACTTTCAAACAATTTCAGTACAAGCCAGAACTTGCAGTTCGCACCGATTTCAGGTTTTAACTGAGCACTTTTGATAACAGAAATATAACACAATTCAGTAGGAATAGAATTTTATGGTTTAAAAATATTGCACAAAATACCGAAAAATAAATAAGGAAAGTAGTACGTAATTATTCTTCGTAAAGCACCCATACAGCAAAATGCGTTGTATGCGCGATATAGCTAACAGAAAATTTTTTTTCTCTGTCTATGTGATGTTACTGTTTTGTTTGACTATAGGGCCCATGCCTTCCATGAAGGTGACGCAATGGACATGCTTCCACAGCGCTTAAGAGCAGAAATAGCCATCCACGTACATCTGGCAACACTGAAAAAGGTAGGTATACCATTCATAGTAAGACACCATAGTTGTTACACCCAAAGATTTACGACTGAAATAATCATTCTTCTTGATTGAATTTTTTCAGGTAAAAATTTTCAAGGATTGCGATGAAGGTTTGCTGTGTGAACTTGTTCTTAAGCTACGCCCTCAGATCTTCTCTCCTGGAGACTATATCTGTAGGTGTCGAGAAATAGGTGAGTAATGCTGCCCCTACCTTTGATTTTGAGTTTTGTTGATTAAATAATGCGTGGGTTATCAGAAACAGCTGTGTTACAGCTGCACCGTGTTTGCGAGACTTTATTTTCAATATGTTATTATGCGAGTATTAGGACCGTTCCGATTTAAAAAGTGGTCCTTTCAATGGATGTGAAATAGTCATGGTCTAATGGAGTTCACATATGGTGAAAGGACCTTTTCGATTATGAAAATGGTCCTTTCAATGGATGTGAAATAGTCATGGTCTAATGGAGTTCACATATGGTGAAAGGACCTTTTCGATTTTGAAAATGGTTCTTTCAATGGATGTGAAATAATCATGGCGTAATGGAGTTGACATCCAGTGAAAGGACCTTTTCGATTATGAAAAGGTCCTTTCAATGGATGTAAAATAGTCATGGTGTAATGGAGTTCACATATGGTGAAAGGACCTTTTCGATTATGAAAATGGTCCTTTCAATGGATGTGAAATAGTCATGGCCTAATGGAGTTGACATCCAGTGAAAGGACCTTTTCGATTATGAAAAGGTCCTTTCAATGGATGTAAAATAGTCATGGTGTAATGGAGTTCACATATGGTGAAAGGACCTTTTCGATTAGAAAAAAGGTCCTTTCAATGGATGTGAAATAGTCATGGTCTATTGGAGTTCACATATGGTGAAAGGACCTTTTCGATTATAAAAATGGTCCTTTCAATGGATGTGAAATAGTCATGGTCTAATGGAGTTCATACCCTTTAGAAAGGCAGAATATGGCAGAATATAGACACGTGACCTATCAATAGATAATTGCGCCTAATATTCTAATACATTTAGATAAATCATCAAGATTTGCTTCATCCTCTTTCAGGACGAGAGATGTATATTATAAATCGCGGAAAAGTTGAGGTACAGCTGATATTCCATGTAGGGTATTGTATACACTTATTTCAATGAAGTTAGTCACCAAAAACCTAGAAAGCTGAGATCACTGAGCATCATGGGAAACTTTTCATATCAAAAAAGCATATATATACAAAGCTTTTTTAATACAAACTGCAGCTCAATGATGCTCAGAAGAGGTGAGACTGTAACCGGTAAAAGATTCGCAAGTCCATCAACAGATATCAAGCGGTTGAACGTGAAAAATGAATCTACCCATAATCCTTGTCGACCTCAGCTTTATAGCTTTTCAGGTGACGACTAACTTTATTGAAATAAAAGTAGATCCTTGCAGCAAATCCCCGTTTGGAGGTCAAAACCCCAAAACATTTTTGATCGTTGATGATTTTTTATTGCTCTTGACCCCTGGTATGTATTTTTAAATGCAAGTGGTGTTTTTACAACAACCTCATTGCATTTTTATACAAAAATCAAAAGATTTCAGTCGCATACTTTAATTTACTGGTGCATGACGTTTTTCAAATTTCATGACGAGTTTCTTGATTTATTTAAGATTATTGTACCAGATGCTACAACTGGAGAACAAGTTGTAGTTGCGTGCTTAGCTGAAGGAAATTACTTTGGAGAAATTAGTTTACTAAAGCTGGATGGAGGAAGAAACAGGTGACTTTTGAAGAAAACGATGCAGAAAACAAAGAATGTGTTAGAGCGCAACACGCAAAAGTATAACCACGTTTGATATATTCTTATACTTCCATGCACGGGCTTTTGTACGTTGAACCTACACTTCGATGCGAAGCTGGTTGGTTTTACCAAAAAAGGCGTGTAAAAGCCCGTTTAACAGCGCATAGCCCCTGTATAGAAGCATGCGGATGCATCATATGTGATCATACTTTTACGCGTTGCGCTGTGAATACGAAATCTTGAAATGTTTCTTTGTATTTCAAGCCCGCGAATCACTCGTCCATTCCCATGTACTAAATACATGCTTGAAGTACCACCTTAAAAAATTGCTAGTTTATAGAAAAAGTACTGGACTTACTGGTCCTGCCATTGGTCATTTCTTATTCGGTTACTCAAAGGGTGATTACTAAACACGTTCATTGTTTTACAGACGATCAGCAGATGTGCGTTCGGTTGGGTATTCAGAGCTGCTCTGTCTGTCACAGAGAGACTTAATGGAGGTAAATCTTGCTTTTTTATTTTATTTTATTTTTTATTCAAGCATATTTTGTCGTTACATTAACCCCAAGAGCGTAACACTCATCGAGGGGGTCTATGTCAACTCTTGCTTCTATAACACTATGGTGTCTGGTGTGCCCGGGTATTTAGTATTTAAAATAAATCGAGCGTAGTTTTTTAAAATATATTTTTCTTGTAAAATGAAGTTATTCATTCCATGTTATGATGGATATCATGATTTTTTCAGGCACTTGAAGAGTATCCCGATGCCAAAGCTGTTCTGGAAATCCAAGGGAGAGACAGGTTAAAAAATGTTAAATATCAAACCTTGGTGTGTTCATCCATACTCCAATAAGATACATCACATGTTAAGAGCTCGTTCTTATTCAGCTCCGCTTCGTTTTTTCTACTTACTCAGTTCTCGGTGTTTGAAAATCGGATGCAACCATCTTTCGTGTGTTTTAATATATTACATAAAATTGATTGTTCCTGTAGGCTACAGAGGACAAAGTCCGAGGCTCTTAAGCTACCCGGCAATAGAGCAGATAAAAAGGAAGAGTTACAGTTAAATTTCGGTGAGTGTTTATGATTGATAGTTATGACTCGCCTGGGGTGTTTTGATCCCTTCCAGTAATAGTTTTATCTATTTAATTTACGTTCAGCGAGAGAAATCAAAGAAATTCAAGACGTTATTGAAGAGCTGCGCAAAGCACACGAGCTGGTAGGTCTGGCATTTGGGGAATCATGCATCGTTTTCCTAGTGTAGTATAGCACATTGATTTTCTCTCTTTCTTCCTTTCGTCCTTTCTTCCTTTTTTCCTTTCCTCCTCTCTTCCTTTTTTCATTTCTTCCTTCCTTCTTTGCTTCCTTTGTTTTGTTTTGTTTTGTTTTTGTTTGGTTATTATTAATATTTTCAATAAAACTTTCTGTTTTTCTAGGAATATAGTCAACAAATAACAAAAGAACAAAGTTCGGTGAGTCTGCCAGTTTCAAAAATAAACCATTATTGATGTCTATTATCATTTCCAATGTTAAATTTTGCTATATTTGAATATTCTTTTCAGGAAAATATGCAACTAGCCAATAGAACTCAAAAGCTGGACAAATTACAAGAGCGGGTTTCTGCTCTTTCAAGTAGTACTTCATCAGAGACGCAAAGCTCAACAGAAACGATTACCGTAATAAACAATGATAATAAGGACGTATCAGATAGTCAAACAATACAAAACATTCGATTGACGTCAAGTGGTGTGACGCAATCGCATATTACAAACCAATCAACAATCAGATATCGAAATCGACAATCGGCGGAAAAACTGCTGACCAGAATCCTCAGAGTTGCGCAGGAAGCCGCGAGCAAACGAAACGAAGAAAACCCTAAACCTGTGGAATGTAACATAACGAAACGCGAAGAAACAGAATTTTTAAAACGTGATGAAAGACTGCGAGTGCTGAATTCTTCTCATCGTTGTACTGATTGTGCTGGAAATGATGTTGAGGTGACACACACTTCTCCACCAAGCTCGAAAGAAAGGAATGTTGTATATCAAACAAAAGTATGCTTGACGCCCAAGATCACCTTAGACAACGACATCGATGGTCACTGCTGTCTACAGCCACACAGAAGGTATTCTATTTCTTTACCAGTTGAAACAAAAGAGAATGGGGCGATGTCCTGCAATAGTTCTTGTCCTCATTACCACCAGATTTGATTACAAGAAATAAAATACCTGATCTTAATAATGTATCGATATCAATACTAAAATTAACTTATAATAAAATAAAATATATATAATATCAGAATTAAATACTCGGTATTAAAAGAACTCTAAAACCTCTAAAGCGAGTAATCTGATAGCTTGTATATATTGTAGGCGTTCCTGGTTGGGGAAGGGAAGATTAAGATGAAGGAGAACGTTCCAGCCAGGAACGACTAGCATGCAAGGGGCCAGTAAAGTGATTAAGCAAATTTCTAATCAAGTAAAGTTTTAATTTCCTAAAACACATTAAACGTCGAACAGTGTCATATCATCAGTACGCCTGATATCCTAATCATCCATGGTACTGGTAGTAATAATACATAAAATATAATATAAGTGTAAATAAAAATATGATGTAAAAGAGAATTATCATGTTAAGAATATATAAACACTCATAAAATAACTATGTCGATGTGAGTAAACTTAGGCTTATTATCGAATGGGGGAGGGGGGGAGGATCTTTTATTGTTGAATCTTGATAATCCGATTATCAAGATTTTTTGATTTTTGATACCTTGTGTCGGTGATAGCACTGTTGTTGTCCTCCCTCCCATCCCCTTCCCCTGCACTTCTCTTTGGTCCTCCCCTCCCCATCCTTTTTTCGTCATTTACCAGTGTAGCAGATAGTCGGCTGAATGGTGGGACCACTCTCGCAAAGCTACACAAGCATAATGAGTAATACATAACAATGTATTAAGAAAACACTGTAAATATTCCAGCTTAAATATACCTTACAGAAGCCTACAATGTTGGACAAGAAGTGTTGAGAGTTTTTCTTAAATTGAGTAAATCATGCTTTTTACTCACTAGGGGTTTATAGAAAAGTCTATTAGAACATTAAGTCGTTTTCATTTTACCCATGAACAACTGCTACAGTAAACATTGACAAGTAATTTCCATTCACTTCTTTATCTCGTTTCTGACATCCCCAATGAAACGATGGTACCTCAGTATACTCTTTTAAAGCATGAACGAAAACTAGCGAGTGCACTAGTTCGAGCGGCGTCGGTGTATAAAAAGTAAATGACGTTAGTCAGTGACGTTAGTCCCCGGTTCGTCGGAGTAAAGAAAGACTAACGTCCGAAACGTCAGTTCTGAGGAACATGCACATATCGTCTTTTTATCATACGATGTTATATCCATAATCTATTTCAAGCAACTTTTGTTATAGGGCTGTAGCAGCCGGTACAGATGGTCTGTTTTCAACCGCGGACCACTTTTTTAGACTTTTTTTTCAATTTGCTATCTCTTAGATCATAAATCGCCTATCACATTGGACCTTTTGCCAACCGTTGACCACTTACCAAGTCATGGCTCAAGCCCTGTTTTTCAAGCTTTTTGTGGGAGGATGTAGTAACACGTTTTAATCTCGAGATTTTAGGTGCATTTTTGTGGTCACGCAAATCTAATTAACTCGTCAACCCAACCATTTTATAATAAGATGTTAGCAAATATTCATCAAAAGGGGATTAGTGGAATGAAGGTAGCGTGATCGAATGATACATCTGACTGACTGAGCTTATTCATCGTTTTTGAAAAAAAGGCATAGTAAGCTTTAAAACTACACGGGAAATAAATGTCACTAAAAACTCTACATCTTTTAAAATACTGATAGGACTAAAGATACGGTAAAAAACTAAAATCGGTGACAAGAAATATGAATCACCTTAAAATGAATTTTAAAGAAATCTTTTAAATTGTGTCTTAATAAACATATATTAACGGATTAACAATAATCGTTAGCTTTAATATTATTATTTCCTTTTATATCATTTGTTGATAATTCTTTTAACTCGCAGTAGCTATTTTTAAGTAAAGTGGTTATAAATGATATAGATATAAGTTGACTCTGAGTCGGGACACTGTAATCTCTGCTATCAGAGTCTATTTCCCTTCGGTCCATTTTCCGAATCGATACACAAATTATAAATCGTAAGAACTCTACTCTACCGATGTCAGGACCATCATGACATGGTTTTTATTCAACCCGTCCTTGTATTTCTTAATTCTATTGGTAAGAAAATGATTTTGTTTTTAGTGTACAGAAAAATACCTAATGCTTCTTCCACATCGATGACATGAGATGCATTGTTCAATTCATGGTGAGTTAAAACGTGGAACATGTTTCCGCCATCACTTATTTCTTTCCTGCAAGGCTGTGACGTCTGTTCGGTTTCTAGAGCTGATAAAGCTGTAGGTATATCTTACGATCTATCAGCTGCAGATCGTAGAGTAGAACTAAGAGCTTCCTCATTCAAAGACCCTATCTACGATAAGAGCATCAATGACTGATGACAGCACGGTTGCCGAACACACAATGGCCGGTGTCGTGAAAAGAACATCGACTAGCGTGAGTCGCCAAGATTCAGAAACACCTTAATTGTTCAATTTCTGGTTTTCAATCATTCCCAAGAGATTGAAATAACAAAAGAAACGGCGGCCATAATGGATGATATAACAAAAGAGACAAATGACAAATATTTTGTTAAATTCATCCAGCATGGCGGCTGTGAAAACCATCAATTGCTTTTCCCTGCTAAGTTATAATTAAAATTGGTGGCTGGATCAGGCTATTGTTAAAAACCCAGAGACTGGATTATAATGTTGCAAAAATACTAACGTGCGTGTCAAGGCAACAGCAAATCTACAATGACTTTGCGAGGGAGTGTTAACTGGTAACTACGTGGTGGAGCTGAATAAAATGAGATCAAACAAGTCTGACTTTTTATCAACGTTATCCAAGTCTTAATCAGTGTTTTTTATATTGCTAAAAGCGTCCTTCCATTCATAGTTTTTTTTTCTCTTTTTTTTTTTAATCAGTTTCCCAGGTTTATTCAATGTTCTGTTTATCAGTATAAGATTGACGAGGAAGCTTAAATACACGGATTATAAAATTAAAGATTTTTGCAACACAATGTCTTTCTATCCAAGGTTACTCAAGGTCGAACTTATGTAAGATCTCTTTAGACGAGATAGTGTGAAAACAATGTTAACTGGTGAGGTACCTTGGTAAGACTGGAAGTCTGAGTTTCGAAAAACGTTTTTTTTTTTTTGAGAATTCCATTCAAAAATTACATTTTCAACCTCGCAATTTTACCAAAAAACACTTTTAACCGTTATCTTTTTACTACAACTTGATTTTCTTTTCTCTTCTACGCATTCTCTTATATATATATATACATATATATATACTATAGCATGCTTTTGTAAAAAAAGATAAATATGGAAAGAATCCAAAGCAACAATCATCGGTTTCCCTTAGAATTGTTAGCCCGGGCATAGAGTGTACAATGTCTACTTACAACCCCGCTCTTTAGTCTTTTTCGACATTTTGTCGTTATCTGATTAACCAGTCAAGCTTAATGCACCCCATGATAACATTAACACCGTTATCATCAAATGGGTTGAGTTAGTGATCATTAGCCGGAACTGATGATCGATATGATTTTACAAGCTAATGGAAAAACGAACTCGTCCAAGGTACTTTTATCTATGCAAGATAACGCTAATCGGCTACAATCGGTCTTCCTTCGTGACTGGTTGGTCAACAAGTTGGCACTTCAATCAACACGGCTCTCTCCTTGTTTCAATTACCGTCAAGCGTTTTCAATAGCTTTAAATTGACTGTGAATTTGTTTATTTAAAATGGCGTTAGATTTTTTTATGCACCGTACACACCAACTTCCGACTTTGATTAGCATTTCCATTGAGTACAATAACCTTAGTCAAGAACCACACAAATATACATCTGAAAGACAAAGACGGCCGAATATCCTTAGTCCTTTGAGAAAACAGCCTAGGATCTTGGAACAACTTGGTGAAGAAGCTAGTTAAGTCGATAGTTATTTGTGAATAAAATATTTTTTGTTTAAAGTCTGTTTGTTCATTTGAGCGAAATTAATTTCAATGCATTATCGCTAGCATCTTATAAAGCGATGACGACTCAATGGCAGCATACGAGACAACATTTCATTGACAAATTCAAAAAGAACTTCTGTGCTGAGTTCAAGCTCAACCTTTTCAAGTTGTCTGCAATTTATATTGCTTCGAGTCTAATTGCTCTGACTATAAGAGCCCATAATCTTTGCAGAAACGGCTTTCGATTGGGTCGACGCACTTGACTTCGGCCTCTTAGAGAATCATTAAATGTCAACTTATGTCAATCTTTGCGTTAGAAAGCCCACCGTCCCTGTCTAATGGATTTGTCCCAATGTAATCAAAGGGCACTCCGAAAATTGATCAGCCTTTCAATAACAACATCTTGAACATCAACAAGCAAGTGTGCCAAAGCTTCACTAGACTAGAATATTATATATCTTGAGTCTTGAAAAGGTTTAGTCTTGTATTTTACTAAGGTGGTTTGGGTGCAGGTCCTTGGAAGATGTTCTTCGCAGAAGCAACTCAGTGCATCTGACGCGCAGGATTAGACTCATCTTGTGTAATCCATTTGCTCATCTGTTCCTAATAAAAGAATGACAACCTTTGAATGATGTGTAAATATACTTGAACTAAATAAAATTCTTGATCCTGCCGGTCTATTTCAACTGCAAACCTTGGCCAACACGCAGAAGTTAAATCTGAGCCGCGTCGCCTGAAACGCATTGAAAATGGAGACAAAGAAAGACCGTTCACAAAGTGAGCCTTCAACTAAAAGAATACTTTCGTTCTCCATTGAAAGCATTCTTAAAAAGGACACCAGGAAGACTAGCAATGTGCTCAAGCCATCAAGACTCAAATCCGGATGTACGACCAACGTGTGTGCTCCATCTTTGCCAACAGATGACCGAGAGAAACCCACATCACCACACAATGGATCAATTGTTACTGATCTTCCTTGGTTATCTTACACCAGATACAGCCCTCCAAAACTACCAAGTAAGTTTAACTTAATTTTTCTACTTTTTCTGACAAGTTTTCTGACACACTGGACTTGCTCCACGGAAGAAGTCTTCGAGTCCTGGTGTTTTCAGTTCTTGTGTTAGCCTTAGGTCGATGAATTAAACCGGCCGATATCTCCGCCGAAGTGGGAAATTTTACAGGGCCAATTTTCTTTAAAATGATTCAGAGCCTATTGCTTGACATTTTAACGATCATTATAGTGCAGTTACTAATCGCATGGCTTAACCTCGGGGTAAATTAGTATCTAATATGCTCAGTATAAGCTTTCATCAGCCTAGAGTGATGCAGCCACAGACAAGCCATGATAGTACTTTATTGATTCATTTTCCTATTAACTAAAGCACGCAGTCTGTTTGTAAGCCGTACAGCAAGTTTTCAGGGGTATATATTAAGCAAGCGAGAACATAAGTTAAACAGGTTTATCGTGATGCATTACACAATAAGAACTTAATTGTAATCTTTCTCAAATAATATACCTCCTGTTTGTAAGCCTTGTGTACTATGCAAAGATACCAGAGCTATTTTTTTGGAAATACTAAAAAGTATTTATCTGAAAAATAAACCCGCCGCGTACTTGCGTACCACTGAAAGAATTCAGTAAGTGCGATCGTTGTTTTACCACCCAATGTGGTTTGTTCGCCACACCACATCAAAATGTACATCGCTAGCATGGTGGTCTTCCTGTTACTGGACAAAAAATAACAATCAACTGAACAGCTATCCACATGTATCAATAAAAATATTGAAAATCCCTGTCTCTTGTCTTATCATCAAGTGGCAGAGAAACAACATGGGTGCAAAGTTCAATGCTTATTGTATAGTCAATCAAGTCTTTTATTGTTATTTTATTTTATCCATTTGTTGCAGGAGCTAAAAGGCGCAAGAGTATCAAGCGCAAATCAAGTGGAAATCCACGTGTCCCATTTTCCACCTCACAACTCATGACTCTAGAACACAAATACCTCGAGGCCCGATACCTTTCGGGCTCTGAGGTGACCGACCTTTCGACAGCTTTAAGTCTATCTGAACACCGCGTCAAAATTTGGTTCCAAAACAGACGCGCGCGGGAAAAGAAATCTCATAATTCCGGCTGGAATGGAAACGATGACGGAATTTCTTTTGCAAACCCAGTTACTGGTGGAAAGTGTTTTATGCCTGGCTGGTTTGGAACTATATGAATATCTAGGATGTTACAGGAACATTAAAAGGAAATTCCTGGAATATTAAAAGAAAATTCCTGGAACATTAAATGAAAATTCCTGGATTATTAAAAGAAAGTTCCTGGGCAAGTGGCAGCGGTATAGGATTTCCCCGGGAATGAGTCCTGCAGTGCAAGACTCTTCTCGTTCATGGGCATTGAACATACGTTTTGAAGACATTTGTCGTATATCATGTCATTAGTATTTGCCAAGTAAAAACTCTACGGCTGATGTTAGATTTTGTTATTGTTATCAAAGAAGTATGATTACATGTATTGGAATTGCATATCGTCACCGTAGAAACTTTATAAAACGAGACACGGAATTACAAGAAAGATTTCGAAAATGTACAAATATATTCTATTTTTATCTCTCATGAACGGTTTCAGAAAGACTAAGAAAAAGTAAATAAATGTAAGAATAAAAATCTAATAAACCAGAGTTCTTGGTTAAAATGTCTGAATGAGATCGAGTTAATGTGCCTATTTCTATCCTGAATATTTTATTACACTATTTAGTATTTGGTAGCTGTCAGCTGGCCTAAAACCTGCTATGTCAAAACTTGTTTGTACAAATGATCGCGGTGTGAATTGAACCAAGAGGTGTAAATGGCTTTTAGCGCTCTTGTGCTATCCAGATGTTGTTTATGATGGCTATACATGCACTGAAAAACACATGTTAATCACATCATCAGTGGGTTCTAAAAACATATATGACTTCTAACATATCCGTAATACCTATCGTCACCAATATATCAACATGCGTTCGTCTTTTCGCTAGTTCTTAAGTTATTCCTTGAACGTTGGTGTTGTTTATGTTCCCATCAAATTTGTTCTATTGTCACTAACTATTCCTATTATATCATTGTGACAAGCGGCAGCATTCTCAAGAGATTACCCGCCAGTTTTCCAAAAAACCTTTCAATTGTGTTCTTCATACTTCGAATGCCTACAATATTTGAATCAAATCCTCGGTACCATCCTCGATATACGAAATTTCCCAAATGCATTCCAAAAGAATCGATTACCTGCAATTGATTGATAACGTGACGAGCAAATAAAGTTCTCAGGGTTGGCTTGGCTTGGCAAGAGTACCGAAATCACTTCAGGGGCTCTACTCCATAACAAGGTCAAGCCAAGAGTTTCTTTGAAAAGGCGTTTAAAGTAAACAGCTGATGAAACAGAGCTATTATGCAAATGATTCTTTACTAGTTATTGATAATGAAAGTCTACAAAAGGCCTCAAATTAAACCCCCAAAAATGAGCATCAAGATGGCATCCAATTTGAACCACGAACGTGAATAAGACAAGTAAATTTGCACTCTTATTTTCACGCACTTGGAGTTTTCTTCAGTCGTCCTACTGGGATCCAGCATCTTCGAGTCAGTCAAATGGTTCAAGACCAAGGTATGCAGAAATCACCGTTGCATTAGAAGCCTTATTGACATTGAGTTTCCTATTTAGTCCATTAAATTGAGGTAGTCCTTTGTCTACGTCTCGGGCAGGATTTTACTTTCTAATTTTAGCAATTAATCATAGATTATTGCGCTATTGGGAAGTTTAATTGCCTGTTAAGTCCGGTGTGGAGTTCGTAAACAAGCTTGTTGAAAGAACTCGTTTTTAATGATTTGTTATAGCTGTAATCACATATTAGAATAACCTCCCGCTATCTTGAGCCTATAAATTGAAAAATCCTCGTAGATAGTATACTGAAAACACATGGCTCATTTTCATTCATACAATCCTGATGTACACGTGGAAAACACCTTTTCTTTCACCCCAATTTCAGTAATGAAAGCTTACCTATAACGATTGTGAAAAATTTGAAGATGACAGATGAAAATGACAAAATCGACAGGTCAAGACAAGCCTTGGGGGAGCAAGATTAACATCCAAATCCGTCAACATTTTACACGCCATAGTTTACCTTGAAAGCCACTAATGGATGTAGTTAGAATATCCTATGAAGGTTAGTACTCACTCATGCTTTCCTGACTTTAATAGTTAGTATGATTTATAGTCAGTAAATGTTGTCTTTACAAAAATTAAATTTATGAGAACGATTGGTTTTTGGAAAACTGAACTGAGATGGAGATGAATTGTCATCTTATAAAGACGTTTTACAAGTTCTTTTACGTTTCGTTCATGCATTAACTTGAACAAGCGAGTGTTCTCTATTTTGCAGTTTCGTTGTGTTTTTAGTCAGTGACTTTGAATTGTATACTGGAACAGAAGTTATAGTAGAAGTTCCTTTACGTCTCTTTTACAATTCGTTTGTGCTTTTATAGGAGTACTGATTTCTTGATGTTGTCTTGATTTGTTTAATTTAAACGTAACTTCTGTATTCTATATAGGACGCTCGAAATTAATTTTTTGAGTATTCGTTACGCCTGTTCAGCTGGGTTTTTTCATCTCATAGCTGTTCAAGCAGTCTTCTTGTTTTCACACTTTATTTTGTTGATTCATTTGGTTCCCACCTTGTGTAGAGCTGCATGAGCGTATTCTATATAGGACGCTCGCGGAACTAATTTTTAAAAAAATAATCGTTACGCCTGTTCAGCTGGGTTTTTTCATCTCATAGCTGTTAAGCAGTCTTCTTGTTTTCATACTTTATTTTGTTGACTCATTTGGTTCCTACCTTGTGTAAAGCTGAGCGTTTTTTTGATTCTTTACAAACCCTTTTTTTACGGATTCTCCGTTATTCCTTCCACAAAAATTAAATTCCAAGTTTCTTTTCCATCGCAAGCCGCCCTAGGGCTCTGGGGATAGGAACTGACTGCGTGAACGACAAAAAAAACTTATAAAAAAACTTGTAAATAATAATTTAAATTTAGGCTTCATAATTTATATATCAGACATAAAATACTATTCTAAAAATTACACCCCCCCCCCCCCCCCCCCCCCCCCCCCCCCGCAAAAAAAGAAAGAAAAGCGTGAAAAGAAAACTTATAGATCGAGTGCTGAGATATCTTTGTACGTTATACTGAGATTCAGTATTTGGCGTGCCTCCTGAGAGCAGGCGAAACCTTCTTAGGGCCTGCTGCACCGAAATCCATGTCGTCTTGTTTTCATCTTGTGAGGGAAATTGCAACAAGTCGAAGTTATCGAGCGTGCATTATGACAGAAAGATTAGTTGCTCAATACCAATAAGGAAAATAAAGAATCAGTGTGTTCGCTGTAAGACTGACGTGGCTCAAAAACTGAAGAACTGTTGTTACACGTTAAAGCATAGGAACCGGTGATGATTACAGTGATATGACTGGGGCGGGACGGGGTTTGAAAAACTCGATCTCAGTAAATTGCTACCACTGAAGCTACAATTTTAATCAGTAGAGTGTGGTTTTTATATGGGTTGAAAGGTTTAATAGCCCATTCATTCAGCTTCGCCGCCCCCGTCTCCGCCGTACCTGTGAACCAGCCATAACAATATTCAAGAGCATTGATTGGTCGATGTGACGTACGTTTTGTTCAGTTCAGAAAGGAAATAAACTTGAAAGTCACAGGTTCATGATGCCATATTGATGCCACATTGTCAGTATTCTTTATATGAATTTTGAAGTAGTGACAAGATATGGACGAGAAGCAGCTTTACAAAGCAAATAGTACTTATCAGTCTTGTCTATTGTATTTTCTTCTGCTGTCGATGTCTTCGGTGTAAAATAACAGTCTTTTGAACTTGAAGCTAACTTTCTGTTGTGTCGTGATTGATTTCTCTTCATTCCTCAAGGATCTCCCCAGTTTTATTAATTCTCCACTTCTGAATCTTTAATCTGCAAAGGTTGTCCATCACTACAGATATAAAATAATATGAATTTATAATAGAATAATATGAATTTACAATAGAATAATATAAATTACAAAAAGAAAGAGAAAAGAAGAACTATAAAAACTATTTACAAGAAAAAAAAATTAATACTAAAGTTACATTTCAAGCTCATTTTCATTGAAAGCTCAAAATTTCATTTCAAGCTCATTCCAAAATATTCAAGTCCAGATCTGCTTGTGTTTCTAGAGCGGTAACTTTTATTGATTAAATGAGGGCTTGAAGTTGTAGTTTATTCTTAATTTCCTTTTATTTCTTGCCTCGGTTTAACGGACTCGGGGATCAACTGGTGCAAGTGCTCTTCTTATCCTTTGCATTGACGGAAAAACTCTTGAATCACAACCTTTATAGGCGAATTTAAAACGAAACTTTTGTATGGCACGGCCATGTGACAAAGATCGGTGCAGCTTCGAATAATTTAATTAGCGGTTTTAATATCATATTTTAATCGGAAAGTAAACATCTCTAAGCTCCATGAAATTCAACCATGAAAAGGGCCTTGTCTTTAATTAGCAATAATAAATCATATGCATCGTAACGTATGTTATCACAAACCAATAAACCAACTTGATGATTGATATGCAGAATACAGGCTTATCAGGGTTCGAAAAAGATGCACCGGCACCCAGAATGTGTAATCTTTGAATGGGATACCCATTTTATTTTACCGGCCACATTAACGGTTCTAAAAAATAAAAATAAAAAGAATATAAAGTACCAGAGAAGTACCAGAGACTTATTTTGGCGCTGTGGTTGGCCGTGTTATGTTCTTAGCGTTGTTTCATTGGTTCGTTTGCCTTTGTCTTTTGGATGCAATGAATTCCATAATACATAATAATAAACTGACTTTTTCATTATACATTTTGCAACCATTTAACAAGTCTATCGATATCTCTGCTCCTAGATTACGTTTGGCCACAAATGACAAAGTAAAATGCGGAGCAGTTTGCGTTTCTTAGTTCAATCAAAAAAAGGAGCTCTGAATTTCATTTGTTCATTTGTGAATAGCTATGTAAGTTGAAGATCTTAGTCAAAAACATTCAACATCTTTTGTGTTGATTTTGACAGCTATATCCTGCATGGAGAGGATATCGAAAATAAGAGAACCTGTCGGAATTGAGAGGAAATGATTGGACTGAGTCTTTATGAGCCTTTATGCGGTGATGTTTTGTCGGACAGCAACTGAAGTACCGTTCAGTAGAACAATAAAAAAAATTGTCAAACGAAAAGAGATTTTGAAGAACATCTTTCTAGAGAAAATGGCCTGCTTCACTTGGACTAGTTTACGTAATTGGAAATTTTGTGAAATTTTTCGCTTGTTTATAGTTTCCATTACGAAGCTATTTTTAAAACTGCAGGTTTTGTCCAATTGCTTCCCTTTAGCAGTTTTGTTTACCCAATCTTTTCTCATTGGAGAATGTGTCATGAACAACAACTGCTGGTTTCATCAACATGGTTCTAATGCCAAGCGTTCCTTGGCAAAGCTGCCTTGACGTAGTTGGCTTAGCTATGGATTAATCGCAGACTTTCTGCACTGGATCCTTCGTGACATTCAATAAATGAGTTGTTCCACTCCGATAAGTCGAGAACATCTTTGTATAAATCAAGCTTGTTATGGCTGCCTCATTATACATGGTCAACATGTGCAGTATATAATACACGTCTCCAGGTCAAAGTCGTATAGCCTTATTGATATTTACTGTTTGTACTACTGTTCATATGAGCTTAGGATTAGGCGCAATACACCTATCTATTTCTCCAACATGGAACAAAAGAAAGAGATTATCGGAAGGAACTCTTTACACTGTCTTTACACGAGATTATGAAACGGAAAAAATAATGAAGAACGGATTTGTCGTTTGAAAAGCTCGATCTACAAACTAAGCTAAACTATAGTAGCTAGTTTACGGATTTATTAGCTAATTGTTGCAGCCTTTTGCACGGTTTGAACCCGATCGAGTGGGAAAATTGCGGCGGGGTGGACATGGCCTTTGATAAAGGAATGTAGTCCAAGGAATTAACAGGCTCTAGGGTTTCATTGCTATTGAAAAAGGACTATGTATGATAGATCCCATGTTTGCTGGATGGCATCTTATGCCCGCTTAATCAATCTTCACGGATTAGTGCGCACTTAAAAGGTGATTACATGGGATATGTTAGACCGATAGCCTTTGACGCGCGCTTCAACACACGACGTTTGAGTATGCTAGTTAATTTAATCAAATCAACACTTTAATCGATCATTCCAATTATCACAGCCTTACCAAATACTCGATGTTGTACAAACTTCATATTCCACTGGTTAAGTGAAAAAATCTATGGACAAAATTCTAGCAAAGTCGCTTTTGTGTTATTGATGGAGCTTGTTGACTTGTCGGTCTCGAAGTAATTGGGTTTCGACTGTAAAATGCAGAAACAATGGTTTCACATGGTCTTTCAGCTACTCAGTAATTAACAGTAAACTAGATAAAAGAGGGAAATTTAACTGCAGTCGAGGAAAAGGAAATGAAAGATTTTTATGAAGATTTCTTTAGTTTAAAAATAATTCAATTAACTTCTTCGCCGGCATCTTTCGATTGCAGATGCTACGAGTTTGCAAAGTTAATTCTAAGCAGAAATAAAGCCATCTAAAAGAAAAAGAAATCAGTTTATTATCTGGATATGCATTGTCTGTTAGACATATTGAAGTTAAGGTACACACCCCAAAGTTCAAAGGACTCTAGCTTATCATTTGTGTGGGCCAATCAGAGCCTAGTAATACTCGTTTTGCTAATTTGCTTTGAGCATGTGTTTGAAGTCGGTTTATCCCTTAGTCATCCTCAGCTCGAATTGAATTTCCTCTAGGTATCACTGAGTCGTTTACTCGTGTCCCTCTCAATCAGTCAATAGGCTGAGCTTGATGAGACCACTCTTTGAACAAAAAACAACACCCAATCAACCTCAAGTGTGCACCGATTACCATCCACTCGATCTGTGATAAGATACTCTTCATTTCTTAAAGTCTATTGTCAGCCCAGTTTGTTTATCTCATGGACCATTTAGGGCGAGTAAACTTGTAGATCTGGCCTTGTTCATTAGGAAAATACTTAGTCTAATTCAATCATTTACAAACCGATAGCAAATCTTGGGAAACAAAAACTGGGCAGCAATGAAATTTTTAAAATGGCATTTTTGCCGGACAAAAAGTTTATACAAATTAAATCATTACTTCTTTCGTGACTATGACATGTGAAAGGATGACTTGACTTTTTCAACGGTACGTTTTCCATAATCAATTCTAATATGACAAGTTCAAGTACTTATAAATAATTCTCTCATTTCTTAATAAATTGGTCGATTCGATACCACTTTATCAGAGACCACACAATTGGACTACACGGCTTACCCAAATTGAAGCAAAGCTTTTCAACATTTATAAAAATAATAGATCAATTTAAAAAGGGAAATGATCGTAGTTAATGTATGTGCTCCGTTCATAAATCCAAAAACAAGCTTTAAAGGATCTTACTCGAGTCAGATGAAATAATCCCGGATTAATAGGCACCAAGTGACGATACGCTGACAGGGAAAATATTCGATAAGAGGTTGGATTTGTCGAAACTACGGATAAGGGTGACGTGAGCTGTCAGGGCCTTGATCAACGACTCCATAATGAAACTTGAATTAAGCCTCTTTTGAAAGTATGCATGTGTAAACATGCTGAAACAAAATCCAGCTTTGTGTTGAGCTAAGGAAGAGCTGTAGGAAGGTCAACCAAGAATCGGCAAGGACAGCTGGTCAGGATTAGACTACGAGCTGCCTGACCACAAAACGCTAACATGACTGCCAAGAACGTTAACGAATCCCCCAACCGAACCACTCAACAAGAACAGCCGGAAAAACCCTTCTTACCTTTTTCCATCGAGAACATCCTACGAAAAGATTTCAAGTGCCGTGTTCCGGTCCAGGAAAACAGTCCACCTACAGTACACCAAGTTCGAAGCAAGAAAACATCAGGAAACGAAGCCAGTACAAAATCGGCTGAAAACATCTTCATGCGACTTCCATGGCTAGCATATACACGTTATTGTCCGCCTAAAATACCAAGTAAGTTTTTGGTTGAATTCTCATAAGTACTTCATAGAGAAGTTGTAGCGTGCTCCCGCAAATCAAAACTCCTTTGTAAGATTGTTTTCTTATTAATTGAATGAGGTACTTAAGAAAACAAAATAACCTCACCAGGGAAACTCGAAATCAAGAAAGAGAACAAGTGATCGTTTATTTAGTGATAAGATTTAAGAAAGAGAGTGCCTAAAAGGTGTATCAATGTTGAAGAAAAACTCGAGTAGCCACTTGATTTTTTTTCTTCTTTCGTCTTTGTTCGTGTTTTACTTTGTTTGCCATGTTTATTTCGGCAAGGTGTAACGTCTAATATTCAGAACTGCTTTTGAAAGAAGGTGATAAAGTTGTCAACGAAACGCTTTAAGCGATGCAGCTTTTGTGGCAAAGCAACACTAGAACTTACTAAACTAGACAGATCCCTTCCCGAGTTATGTTCACATTTGGTTTGTTTACTGATTCTAATGGTGTAAGTCGAAACCACACGTATTAATACAAATGGGTGTAAGAGAGCCTTTTCGACAGCTCGACCGATAAACGGAGGAGAGACAAAGAAACGCGCAAAAATGTATCATGAAAACCTGTCCAAATTAAGTAACCATCTCTGGTAGACTTTATTTCTCTGTACTAAATAGGTTCATCTTGCTAAGTTCACATATCGCCCGCAATACCCACATAGCTAGAGCTAGATTACAATGAGTACTGGCCACAGATATTAGCTTTTACGATATCTAATGTAGTGCAGGCAGACCCTTAACCAACAATTCAAAATCTTGTGCTATCAGTCTTGTTCTTAGTGTTTTTGAAAGAAACTGAGCTCTCGACACATTGTTCTGATTTAGCTGCCATTCAGCCCTGCAAATGACATGCTTATCAATAAAAACGCTAGCTTCTCTCCAGCGGTTACTTACGGCTTTGACGATTCAATTTTCCTTCACTCGTAAGCAGTTCGAGTTAAAGGCTGTCGACAATTTGTCCATGTTCAAACAGGAAACTTTGAATGGACAGGAAATCCACCAAAAAGACCGCGAAGTTTGAGAAAATAACATTGTTTGATTTGTTATTCAAGATGGCGGGTCAGAGTATGTACATAGAGAAGACGTGTTGTTTTGTCTCTAGCTTTGATTTAGCAAAGATTGCAAATCACGGCCTTCTATTTGGAATTAACTTGCAGCTAAAACATTTAACCTGAAGTACTGAGCAAAGTTTTAGTCGTTGTCAAATGAAAAAGGGACTTCTCGGGCCTTCATTTCTTGACTTGGATGACTGGCCTTAGTCTGTGAGACTTGTTAATCCAAAATCTATACATTCGACCTCATTTTATTGTCTTTATA
Source organism: Actinia tenebrosa (assembly GCF_029948245.1). Lineage (NCBI taxonomy): Eukaryota > Metazoa > Cnidaria > Anthozoa > Actiniaria > Actiniidae > Actinia > Actinia tenebrosa. Next base: position 6,256,568 of record NW_028292581.1, on the reverse strand, counting down.
TTTTAACTTCAAAATATTTCCTAGATTTTCGATTCTTAAAATGATGACAAATAGGCATGGAATAAAGCAATGATGTTAGGCAATGCAGCCGTTTTCGTGATTCCAAATTTACTAAAAGAAATGGTCACATAGGTGGGACAACCAAATAAAATCAGAAAATATTCTTCAGTTTTCTTCTGACAGTACATCTATGTTTCTATATTCTGGCATTACAACATTGTTACGCATGGAATAACTGACAGAAAGGTGCCCGTAGATGATAATCCCTTTGCTATGCCGCGTATTTGTTCTGTTACAGTGTGCTGTGAAGAACAGCTTAAGTTAAATCCTCTATGTAAAGGCTTTGAATGCATTCTTTTTCTATTTTACGTACGTAAGTTTTTACTTCCTTATTCAAGCTAACCTGATAATCTCTTTAAATCTTCACGGCAAAACATGTACTTTTAGTCTTTTCGATACAGCGAATTTTGGTTATGAAATCGGGATGAATCGTCGCACGAGATGGTTTGGAATCATTTTTAACAGTGGAATGAAAATATACCCTTTATTTTAAATCAGATTTGTTGGCTTGGAGCTTCAAAACACTAATTTTGCTCTATTTCTTTATTTATTTCCTTTTCTAGCGGTTCTTCCAAAGAGGAACTGAAAATATATGTTTGTAAACATGACATCACCCTCCTAAAAATGATAGTCCAAAAGTGCTTAACGGGTTTCATCACGCGTGAAGATCATGAAAATCCACTGGGTATTCTTCAACTTTTGCATCAGAAATAAATTATTTTATTTCTTTAGTGATGGAAAGAATTTCCTTGTATACCCAACGAGAACTCTACGCAAAGACTGCACTTTTAAAAACCAGAACTAGAAAAAATGTTGGGTCTTACTAATGCATTGTTTTGACGAAAATTGAGCCGTATCATTACCGATCCGGCTCCATTCTCCAGTCGTGCCCCTGAAGAATTCCTTCATGTCATGATATCAACAAAGGAAAATGAACCACTGTTTTCAGATTTCTAGATCTTTAGATATTTTTGTTAGACAGCTTTAGTTCAACTTAAAACAATGAATGAATAATTCCTTTTTAACGGATTTTTATCGGGTACCGTAAGCCTGAGTACTCAATGCTCGAGAATACTATGTGTTCCCCTTCAAATTAGGGCTCCACTCTACTGAGAAATTTAGTTTCTTGTCATGATCAAAGAAAGGAGAGGTTTCTGTCTTTACAGCTCTGGAATCTAGTGTAGGAACAAAGCTATTGATTCCGGTAACATTAGGAAACGCCCTTATTTGCAGCTGATAGCCGTTAACCCAGTCAAACTTCAATACTAAGGGTTCATTAGGGTCTTGGATAACGGGGATCATGAGATTCTGTGTATTCTGTATAGCATACCAAAGGAAAAACCACAGAAATTCTTCGAAGTAAGTAAGCGTTTATCAATTAAATCTTCTAGCACGTTTGTGAGAAATTTTCGAAGGGATTTTTGCGGTCGACGCTCGAAGCGATTGCACAGTGAACCGAGTAAGTGCAACTCTGTATTTCTATGCCTTGAAAATTGATAAAAACGAGCAAGTATCGGGGGAAAATCTTTTTCTATCATTATTAGTCCTTGTCAGCTTTTTCAAGGTCTTCTCGATCTTTTTCTTCTTCTTCTTCTTCTTTTTTTTTTTTTCTTTTCTCTGAGTCTCTTCGTCCACCTCTCGAATGCGGGCTAGTACTGCCGATATTCCAGTGTTTATCGGCAATCACAGAGACGATGTTGGTTGTGTCAAATCATCCAAATAACGAAATCGCTTTTCATCTATATTATAAAAACATCGAAACAAAGATTTTTCGATTTAACATTTGATATCAGGGACTAGTTAGAAAACAAAACTTGAATATGTTTGTATTATGTTTGTATTTCACAACTGATTTCATTTTAAACAAGATTGCAGTGAATCACTCGTATCTTCAATCTTATCCATCTAAACCTTTTATGTGAAACTTATATATGAAACTTCTCAGGTAAACCCGTTGAAGTTTACGTAGTTAAAATTGATAGCATTTTATGACTTAAAAGACTATTAAAAAGCTTGCTTTGTATTTTGCTAATTTTTCGGAACCTTTTTCTTTCTGTTTTTAGGGTCGAAGCCACGTAAAGGAAATCGAAAACACAAACTCGACAGAAATCCTCGCATTCCTTTCTCATCGACTCAACTCGCCGCTTTAGAAGCTAAATTCGTAGACACACATTATCTATCAAGTGCAGAAGTACGACAACTCTCGTCTTTACTGTCTGTCACTGAACACAGGGTAAAGATATGGTTTCAGAACCGAAGAGCAAGAGAAAAGAAGACTAATGGGACTGTTGAGGAGACTTTTGATGTTGAAAACTAATGCCCAAGAATAACACAAAAAAGGCTAAACGAAATTTGTTGCCATTGACGTTGGGTTGAGAACGCGTGCAGACTTCGCCGCTTGTAAAAGTCCCAGTGATTTCAAAATTTATTGTTTCCCTTTGAATGAATTCAAAACTGACCCAAAAGAATGATCCCATTCTCTTTCGACGAATTCAATGGATTTGGAGAACAAAAAACTATGTGTATTAACTATAAAGTACGTATATAGGTTGCTAACCATACCTCAAGACTGTGTTGTCTGTAAAGTCAGTGTAAAATATACCCCTTAGTAGCTTCTTTTAATGTACAGTAGTTCAAAGACGCAGCCATACAATGGTGTTATAGTTAAATATAAAGTGTATTAACTCTTGCAGTTAGACTTGGGATTTTAAAATAGAATAACGTAGACACCCTAGAATGATGGGTTTCAATTCCACACGGCTGACCGTCCAAGTTTTCAGTTCTCTTCATTCTCGGATTTGTCGCTGCTACGTTGTAAGTCACGTTCAAGAAAAATATGTTTAGTAATACGAAAATAAGTTTATATGTCAATAAGGTGGTGTAATTTGAACGAACAGTCGAGGATATGAGGACTTCGGAGAAGCGAATCCCCTTCTGCCCTACGCCGGTCTACCTTCGTGATTTAGTGATACGCTTATTTTGCGGTCTTTTATCATGAGTCCAACTCACCGGTCCCCTTAAAAACTATAGTAGAAAGTTTTAGATCGTGATTTAATGAAGGATTACGGCGCACTATTAGAATTAAAATTAAGAAAAATAGTGAAAATTATTGTAAAGCAACTGGTATATTCTCGGTACTTTTTCGACTTGATCATGCATAACTAAAACCTGAAAGCAAGGAATTTTTTTCCATTTTTCAGCAAGTTAAAACGTGTTAGAAAATCCCCATTACTTTCCCTTAATGGTTATTTCATCTGCCAAAAAATAGGTTTTGGTTATTTAATCCCTATAAGAAAGTTAAAAGCATTAGTACACTGAAACCAAAAGTCACTGTCATGCCACGCCACGTAGGACGTACTGATGATATCTATAACACTCCACTACACTCGAAAGGTTGAGCGGAGAAAAACTTAAAATCATAGGTTTTGAATTGCATATCTGTTGAATGGAGTTGACGGTAGAGCTATTGAGCTTCCAGATTCTCAAGCTGATATATGAAAGTTAAGATATTAATAATAATAAACCTATGCTATCTCCCTGGAAAGACAATAGGGAAGAGGGCTTGCTTGAGTGACTGTCAGATGTTTAAGAAGTGAACGGACGCCGCACAAGGAGTTTTTCTTTGAAGTGAAGGCTCAGTAATCAAGGTTTGCAGTTTACGAGTACAGCTGCTAATACATTTCAATTAGAAACTGCAAATCAAGTCGAATCAAAACAGATAAATAGAACAAAACCAACTAGGTTATTCTCCAAAGATTCCTAATATGCTTGTGATTTGAAAAGATTATATTAAATTATTTAATAGACCTCCGCCAGCCAGCCCCACTGCATCTTGTAACAATTGCTATGCAAACACACCACTTCATTTTGGCCTAAAACAGAGAATACCGCGCGCTTCTGTTCAATAGTATTATAGCCTTGCACTTCAAAGATAACATCTTTAGGGAACAAAAACGCCTGCTCAATTGCTAATTCTAGCACGCTTGTCTTTGTGGAAATCTTAGCCCTTTTCAAATATCTTTTTTTTAAATAAAAGGTCTCATAAACTTCTTGTCGATTTAATTTTGTTAACGATTTTTGAAGCGCTACACCATTTATCATTTATCACCATATTGCAAACCCCTCACTTAATTCTTCTTCTCCTACTAAACACACCAAGCAAGCAATTGAGAAATCCTTCATAATAATGACTTCTAAGAAAGCACGATTCTCGTAAAACTAATTAATTGATTTTGAACACTGGATCTATTTCAATCTGAAAATGAGATTGATGACGGCGTATTAGAGTCAAGTTGCCCATATGGATTCATGATATTCCCGGCCAACCCACCAGTACACTTTCCTTCTTTAGCGTCTTTCGTCAAATTGTTTAAGGACGAGTTTTGACGAGAAAATAACTTAGTAATTTCCTACGAGATTCTTTTAAGATCAGGCGATATTAATTGGAATTCGACAGTTCAAAACAAGTGAATGGGTTGGACTTGCAGATTAGTTTATTTCATAACTGAAAAATCTACTTTAATGAAATATGAACCACGACCTAGTTCCATACTGAGGAAGACCTGACAAATGTAAGACAGGTACTTAAAGAAGGACTTCTTATAAGTTGATATTTTAAATGTTGGCTTGATCTTAAAACGAACCTCATTCATTTTAACGATTTTCATCATCACCTTCATTATTTTAGTAGTTTATATCTTTTGTCGCTACTTCTTTGTTTTTGACAGCCGAAGAGATTTGAAATCAAGATAAAGACGTGATAATAGCAGGAGAATGCTCAAGTCATACTGAACATCTTGTGAGTTTTGCGGTTCGTTTATTAAATGATATCGTTTTTGGATTGGTATGAGTAGAAATTTGACTTGCCCTGCATTGAATAGTGCCGTATTGGAGATAATTTTAAATCTTCGATTAGGAAATTACGAAGTGTATAATACACCGATGTAACGATTGCGAAATCAAGGATAAAACTACGAATCAAATACGAAAGGCAAAGACAAAAACTTGAAATTTCATGAATGGCAGATAAAATGTCCATTTGAAATTAGAGTTGCCAATACGCGGAATGAGGCACGATCAAATTTGTCTCTGAATAAAGAAGCCAGTAAGAACAAAAGAGAGAAGGATAAATGAAAAAGAGATACACAAATAAATGAAAATTAATTTGGATTAAAAAAAAAGAGAAGAAGCCAAGAGAAAGGATCGAGTGACTAAATGCATGATATACTTATTGAAATTGGACGTTTTTTTTAAAACCTCAGGTTTGTTTTCAAAATGTTTGACAGATGAGGGAAAAATCAAGAAAGGCAAAATCATGTGAAATCGATTGCAATACTAGAAAAATGCAAAGACAACGAACTGAGAACAATTCCCGTCAGCAGCGACGATCATATTTGCCTCCTGTTGGCAGCTTTATTTGGCTTTGTAGCAGGCAAATTGCTGTAACTTAGTGATTTAAACTGTTTGGGTAGTATGTGAATGATAATTAAGGATGGTCATATTGGCCAGCCTATTTTCCTATAACAATAATATCATAATATAGCTAAGCCACAAGTTTACCGAATTAGATTTAGTAGTTAATTAGGATGAGAACGGGAAAAAAGTCATACAGAAAAGTCATGTTCAGGCAGTCTGTGTCCGTTTTTAGATGAAAATGAGCAGACATTGGTTCGTTATCTTTAGGCGTTGCAATAAAAACGGGTCTGTACGCGAGATTGAATTTGTGTTCACAAACAAGACCTAAAACGCAAAACAAAGGGAAAACAAGAACAAAAATTTGTGTGTACACACGTGAAAGAGGGAGGTAGCAAGTCAGTGGAATAAATCGATGATTCAATGAGTGTTCTTCGTCTTCCACTTTTAGTTTTCCTTGATCTCTGGTCCGGCACTGAAGCCTTATTTTTTTTGCATTACTAAAGAACAAAAGTAACATGTTTATGAATCTAGCTTTTCGGCATTTAATATTCTTGAATCAATTTGATGAGAGTGACAAACAGGGTGATAATTCTAAAAAGAAACATTTGCTTTCGATTGATTGCCTGCCTGAATAACCATGAACTACTCCAAGCCTCTTTATTTGCCTGGCACATAAAAGCCTTACCCTAACAAACAGGAGTTTCTCTAAAAAATAGTACCCTAAACTGATCAATCTGTTCTAGACTTGCAGACGACAGATTGAGACACGTTTCAACCCGAGAAAAGAGTGTTAACACCAACGACTTATATTTTAATATCCCATTATGTTGAGAGAGTTTTTAGTCACAACTTAGAGCGTCAGCCTTTATTCCTAAGATTAGTTGGTGAATAGAATCAGTCGAGGCGTCGTCAGCCAGGCTGTGGCTGTAATCTCTGTGTTTTCAATTGGTTCAATCAACTGATCTCTTTACGGAGCACTAAGCCCACCGATGCTCGTATTACGATGGTAAACATGTTTGAAGAGCACATGTCAAACCTCAAGAGAAACTACTTGATTTAATTCGTCTGAAAAAGGTAACGATTCCATGGTCAGTAGGCAGTTGATATATATATTCAGTTTAGTGAGAAACAACTTCTTCGAATTACGATGGTAAACATGTTTGAAAAGGCACATGTCAAACCTCAAGTGAAACTACTTGATTTAATTCGTCTGAAAAAGGTAACGATGCCATGGTCAGTAGGCAGTCGATATATATTCATTTCAGTGAGAAACAACTTCTAGGATTGAAATGTTTTTCTCTCTTAAAGATATTATCGAACTTATCCCGAACATGACTGATTTAGGCAACTAACAAAACTGCGATTGTAGAATAAACAAGAAGGTAACAGATTCGATCGTGCGCAAGGAGCCATGCAGCTAATTTCCAAGCAGATTCACTAGGCTTAAGCTCCCTTCAATAGTGATTCCAAAGCCCCACTAATATTGCGATGTTTCTAATGACCCCGGATTAATTAGAGGCGTCTAGAGTACAAAGAGAGCTTTGTGCTAAACCCATTGGTAATAAACAAGCCATTTCCGGAAACCTAATATATAACTCAAGAGGTTTAGATTAAATGATTGCATTACGATGTGTTGATGCACAATAGATGAGGTGAGAATGGTTGTTTATTTTGACGCACATGATTACCTTTGTGTCAATAGTTATCCTATCAAAGAGGCTTACCTCTTGAGACGTATATCTTTCCTAGTTACACACACACAGACAAGAACAGTTAATCTTGGAAGGGAACCATTGTGTGGCTGGGATAGAACTCGCCAACTGCTCACAAACAGTAACCTGATTTCAATTGCCACTCCACACTTATAGAAATCACGAAGCAGAGTTAATCACAAGGGAGGAGTTTGAACCTCCCTCAATATATCAATTGAGTAAAAGGCTTCAAAATCTTCATTGTATTGTTCTATTGTTTTTTAACACTTGTTGAACTTGTATAGTAAAAACATGGAGTATGGTATGAAAAGGACAGGAAGTTTTCCATCTGTTCGACCCAAACTCGACTTGACCCAAAGGTTTGCTCTTACCGACTTGCGACAGTTTGAATCAGATTACTCAAATGAAGGCAAGTTATATGAACTTCCCTTCAAATTTGATTAGGCTCAAATCTGCTTGAAGAACTGCTTTACATCTTCACGGAAAATTGATTTTTGGAAACACGACCAACCCGCATGCAAGGGACGGTGAATTCAAACTTGGGACAGCAACATTTGGCGTCTCTTTTTGACAAATAAAAATAATCATGAGTGAATCAAAACTTTCCAATTAAAAATAAATAAAACAGAAACAAAAAACTAGAGAATAAACTGATTATTTGAACGGGAATCAGATGGCGGGAATCATGATATAAGATTTGACTGAGCACCGTGTTCGACTACCTATAAAAAGAGACTGATGTTTTGTACGGAAATTAGTCCTTCGATAGTCGGAGCAAAGAAAGGTTAAATACGTTTTTCAAATAAGAGTCAAATTAAATGGGTATTTTCGTGACTTTCAAGTATTGTTTCTCCCTAAATGACAGTAATAAATGCAAAAACCAATATCAAATGATGAAGGTGAGGTTGTCCCAACATTAGCTGGTTGGCCGCCATATTGAACATGTCTTCACTGTTTACAGTAATGTATCTTGACAGGCGGTCTATTCTTGATTTGATAGCTATTCATTTTCTCTTCAAGCTTGTTGACCTCCATATTGCTATATTCTTGGTGTATTAGCAGACACCTAACATCTGTTATCATTACATTGAATTGTGGATCAGTGAACGTGTATTATTGCCACGTCATTCAGCTTGCCTCTTTTCATGAGAATGATCCACCATGCAAAACAACAACTTTCATTTTCACTGAATAATTTTCTAAGAGTTTCTTGATCTCCACTAATTGGAAACTTTGCATGAAGTTGTGAGTTAACTTTATGACTATAATCATGAAATTCTTAATTACAAAAATCCATTGATAATTCATGCCAACATCACACTCCACTCGTTTTTATTTTACATAAAGCCAAGTAGCATTAAACGCCTTTCATATAGTAAAGCAGTCAGTGAAGGAAGACACAAGCAAGACTACCGACATTGGATAACAGTTACCAACGTTTTGCTTTTTAGTTCCAGGACAGTTGTGTTGTCCTCATAAACCTATAGATAAACCTACCACAGTTTGAACCAATGAATCACATTGTATACTGATAAGTGTAATATAATTAGTTCATGAAAATTCAAGAGCGTACACGCAAAAGGAACGCTTCTAACATCTTCTATCTACGGTAAATATCAAATTTCCTGGAGATTTCACCTTTTTTTTCCAAACTCATTAATAATTCATAAGTTCAGCAACCAATGGATGGGCACTTTTCGCATCACGTGGATGGGTTTTGAAACCTAATGAAAAACGATTTTCATCACTAGTGTTTGAAATATCTTCATCACTAATGCTGAAAATATTTCTTAATTATACATATTCGTCGTGGGTGTCCTCAACATAGCTAGAAGAATTTCTCATCCACTTCCCACCCATTTGCTTCATTTCTCTACCTCTCTCCCCTCCATTATTAGCTCATTAGAGAAGTAATTCAAAAAACTCGTTCTTCGTGTTTCATTAGGGTTGACACTCGAAAACAATAAAAGCACTCGGCCCACGGCCTCGTGCTTTCAAATGTCTTCTCGTGTTTGGAAACCCTAATGAAACACTCGCACTCGTTTTTGAAATATTACTTCCTACACTTTTTTTCAACTAATCAACTCGGTTCAAAGATGAATCGGATCACACATTTGAAGCAGGCTTTAATGCGTGGATTTTTCTTTTCGACTTATCTCGTGGATGCTAAAACTTTCCACAGCCGACGAATTCCACAGTGAAAAATAAAAAATAGAACGATATTTTTTTAATGTTTTTTTTTTTGTCTCAAGATCTGAGAAATTATGGAAAATGTTAATGATATATACTAGTGTAATCAGCAACTCTGAAAAGAATCACCAACATCTATAATGATGAATGAAATAACTTTGGTGGTAGCTTCTGTAGCTTACGAATCCAGGCCCAGGTATAACTGAACGTTAACTAGAACCAAAACAGATCTGCGACCCGTATATTCCTGTAATGGTATGCAAAGCATACTGACTTACTATGCCTTTTATCACATGGTGCTGAACTGACTTAAATCATCCCTGATTTTATTTTCTCTCATAGCTATTCTGAGTTCGATTAACAAAACAATTAAGTTCTATCTTCGCTATCTAAATATTGCTACTGCCCATCTGCTACGCTCGTGTTTAAAAGCAAAATAGACAGTCTCTTTATGGGATTTTAGCTCCAACGAGAAAATCTCTTAGTGATTATTTCCAGTCCTGTAAGAGACGAAGAGTGGATCGGGAAAGATCCGAGAAAGGTGGCGGGGTTGTCAGAAATCAAATGCAAATGTTTCAGTCGTAATTGGTAACAAGCGGTAAGATTTTAGCCATGAGATTTATCGTAGTGATGCCATTACGTTTCTCGACTTTCTTGTTTTGTATGACTTCTTACGATGCGTGTTAACGTCCGTTCATGTCCCACAGCGGTCAAGGTCCAAGAAAAACGTATTGTTCTTTATGTGGCAAATATAGTGTCCGAGGAAGTGAGAATTTCTTAATTACGCTTCCACGCCGGGGTCCACGAGTACCTGGGATATTAAGACAACTGAGGCCCCGTCCACACTATGCCGGGTAAATTTCAATCCGAATTTTTATTTATTCGGTTAGGCCTACCGTCCACACTAGTCCGGGCGAATCCGGAACAATTCTTCACCGAAAACGAATTTTCGAAATGGAACCGAATAAATAAAAATAAGTTTGAGAATTTAAATAGATCACTATAATGGTATTGAACTCGCTGGTGACTTTACTTTGAATTTCTCAACTTGATAACTACACTCCGATTGATATGAGTTCCGACGGATTACAACTTCAATTTTCTTGACTTGATAACTATACTCTATTTTAAAACTGGACTCCGATATGAAACTTATACTCCGTTAAATGACTATATTTCGTTTGGATGCTCAATGGCTATACTTTCCTTTCTCGTTCCTTCCTCGACTTCCATTCCGATTCTGACTTCTTACAACATGTTCATACATGTCACGTGACTCTACGTTTTGACATTTAATTAGCATATCCCGCGAATTCGCGACAAGGGAGTTACTTATGTTATTTTGCATAAAAAAATTCTTCTCTAAGTTTGGAGTATAGAGGACATTTAATTAGGAAGTGTCTTTCATCTTCTATTATATCAGTACAATGAAAGCACTTCCTCTCCTCTACCTTCTTGTAACTAGAGTATCTGCCTCTTTCGATTTCTAGGTCATAGTTACTATTACTTATTCTTAGCTTAAAAAGATATAACTAGCTAAAAACTAGTGTGAGCTGCGTCGGTGTTTCTAATGAAACAGTAATGATGAAAAGGTAAATTATACACCGTGAAAAGATGAAAAAACTTACTGACGTTTCGGACGCTAGTCCTTCGTCGGAGTAAAAGAGAAAGAAGTGGTAGAAAGGAGTGTATATATGATAGAATAAGACAAAAGAAACCAATGAGAGCAAGGTAGGCAAGGAAACAAAAACAAACAATCAAAAGACAAAAGAAAAGGTTAGTTGAAAATAAAGCGTTCATTAATCCCGTTGGGACTAAGAGTGCCCAATAGGTGAATAAGCCGCATTTCTTTGGTCTTGCGACAATCATTGTTGCCGTTAAGCAAAGAAAGACCGAAAACAATGAAGTCAGAAAGAGAATGGTTAGCTAGATTAAAATGGCGGGAAACTGGTTTGGTGGGATCGTTATTGCGAATATCATAAAGATGATTGCAAATGCGATCACCAAGACGGCGGCCAGTCTCGCCCACATACAAAAGATTACAGCGGGTACATTTAATACAATATACAACATTAGAAGTGGTACAAACAAAATGGTCAGTGATTTTAACAGTTGATTTAGGACCGACAACAGAAGTGTGAGAGACTATGTGAGGACAAGTATAACAACGTTTACGAGAACAGCGAAAAGTACCAGGTTCTTTGTTAGAGGGAAGAACTCCCTTGACCAAGAAAGAACGGAGATTACGATCACGTTTATAGGAAAAGAGAGGGCGGTTGTTGAAAATAGCAAGAGTGCGAGTATCAGAGTCAAGCAGAGAAAAGTTGCGGTTAACAATGGGTTTAATGGAAATGTTAATAGGATGATACGTAAGAGTGAAAGGAATGCGGTCATTAGAGGGACGAGTGTGAGGAGTGAGAGCGGTGGTACGATCAATAGTAGAAACTTTACGAATGGCGCGATCAATAACATGAGCAGGATAATTACGCTTAAGGAAGAAGGAACGCATCTCAGAACATTTAACAGAAAAATCAAGATCATCACTACACGAACGACGAAGACGAAGAAATTGCGAGAACGGAATAGCGTTAAGAGTGTGCTTAGGATGAGAAGACGAGTAGAGTAAATAAGAATGAGAGTCAGTAGGTTTGTAATGGACACTAGTGCTAAGACGGTCGTCATTAACACTAAGCAAGATGTCAAGGAAAGTGACTGATGTTTCACTAACCTCCCACGTAAAGTCTAAGGCAGGGTGAAAAGAGTTAACAAAAGAGATGAAAGAATCTAAGTCATTACGCGAACAAGAAGTAGCACCAATACAATCATCAATATACCGTCCAAAAAACTCAGGTTTAGGTCCAGTATATTGTTGAAAAACAAGGTTTTCGATATAACCAACAAACAAATTGGCATAACTAGGGCCCATCTTAGTACCCATAGCAACACCGTTTATCTGCCGATAATACCGATCACCGAAAGAAAAACAATTAAGAGTAAGAACAAGTTCAGCTAAGCGTAACAAAGTGGGAGTGCTGGGCTCGAGGACAGGACGAAGATCGAAAAAATGCTGAAGAGCACGAAGGCCCTCATCATTAGGAATAACAGTATACAAAGATTTGACATCCATAGTAAACAAAAGCTTAGAAGAGTTATCAGGAAAGCGAAAATCGTTAAAAATACTAAGAGCGTGATTAGTATCCTTAATATAAGTAGGTAAAGACTGAACAATAGGCAGCATGAGAGAATCTAGATAGCTAGAGATGAGTTCGGTAGGACAACTACAAGCAGAAACAATAGGACGGCCAGGGTTGTTAGCTTTGTGAATCTTAGGAAGAAAATAGACGTGAGAAGTACGAGGAGTAATAACAAAAAGGTTTTTAGCAGTGGAGGGTAAAGAGCCATCAGAAATGAAAGAGTTAACAGTGTCTTTAACTAATTTTTGATTGTCAGGGGTAAGATCCTTATCCACTTCACAATAAAAATTAGTATCAGAGAGTTGACGTATAGCTTCCTGTTTATACAGGTCAGAACGCCAGACAACAACTGCACCGCCTTTGTCAGCGGGCTTAATAACAATGTCAGAACGATTGCGTAATTGACGTAAAGCCAACCACTCGTCCTTAGAAAGATTAGAATAACTGAGTTTACGGTTAAGATTGAGATTAGAAATATCACGGCGACACTTATTGACAAAAAGATCAAGAGAAGAAAATTGTCCCTCGGGAGGGACCCAGTTAGACTTACGAGGACAAAGGCGCTCAAAGACATCACGTTCACAGTTAGAGTTAGAAGAGTCGGAGAAAAAAGCTTTAAGGCGAGTACGGCGAAAAAAAGATTCAGAGTCTTTCTTGACCTGAAATTCATCAGATTTCTTAGCAAGAGGAACGAAGTTCAAACCCTTGCTAAGAACTGAAATCTCAGAATCAGAAAGAGGTAAATCTTCGGGAATGGTGACAACGGAATGACTGAAGACATTGTGATTGCTATGTTCAACATGTGTAAAAGGATCAAAACCAACAAGAGACACAAACTTATTACGCTTAGTAACAAACAAAGACTGGTACAAACGGCGGTTAAGAGTAAGAATGTGATTACGAATGGAGGAAACTAACACTGCCGGACAGACATTAGACAAGTCTCTGAGGCAAGCAGCAGTATCAAGAGTGAGGGCATCACGTTTACAGCACATACTACGAATAGTGGAACGCATGACAGAGCGAGAGAAAGTGGAACAAGCAGAAGAAACATCGGAAAAATACTGAGTAGAGTTGACACCAAAATTAGAAGCATGAAACTTAACACGAAAACCAACAGGAATGACTTTAGCATGAAGACAACGACCAATGAAATAGATATGACTAACAAAGCGTGTTTTAGCGAGAGTAAGGTTAAAGAGTTTAACCTCTGATTGTTTGTTTTTGTTTCCTTGCCTACCTTGCTCTCATTGGTTTCTTTTGTCTTATTCTATCATATATACACTCCTTTCTACCACTTCTTTCTCTTTTACTCCGACGAAGGACTAGCGTCCGAAACGTCAGTAAGTTTTTTCATCTTTTCACGGTGTATAATTTACCTTTTCATCATTATTCTTAGCTTAGTTAAGGCTCTTCTGTGATTGAATTTTTTTACATTTATTAAGTAACCTTCTAACATATAACTAACTTTGAAGATGCGATACGTTCTTAATTTGTTCTTTTGGCCAGGGGTGTCCCTTTTATCATTAAAGATCTCCCCGAGCCAGTTTTGTTTCTCTATGTCTTCAAATCTCGTTTTGATAGTAACAAAGACGTTGGGCTGGCGAGAGGTATTGGAATTTACTTCTAGCCATATATCACCCAGCCCATTTTTTAATAATGACTCTTTTACTTTTTGGCTCCAGCAAATTTCATTTCTTTATATACTAAGAATGTAATTTTATGGCTCGATGTAGGTGTAACTAGATTGAGCCAGTATCTTATGCATCTTAAGTTTGCAGCTACATGCAGACATACATGCAGAGGCAGGGCAGTAGCCACCGGTACGGTTGGTCCGGTTTCAACCGGACCAGCTTTCGGGAAAAAAATATAAGAAAAATAATCCAAAAAATATATAAGAAAAACTGAAAACCCTCGAAAACCGGACCAATCAGAAATTTGTGGCTACGGCCCTGAGAGGGATCTAACAGGGGTCCAAACCCCTAAGCCACGATCGAAGCCTCTAAACGATATTTACGAACCCTCAATTATACATTAGATCATCTTAATTTTATCGAACCTCCTAAGGACGAATACAAACCCCTTATAGTACCGATTTGATTCGGCATGTTAGTAAAAATCTTGATCTGCCCCTGCAAGGGCCGGAGATGATGAAGTGCTTAGCAAAGGAAGATTCGTTTTATTACAGTTGGTTTTTCACTGGCTTCAGTCTTAGCGAATTTCGTTTAACTTATTTTGATTCCTCCCTATACATAAGAGGAGACACGATGATGAATAAAAAAACAAATAACTTGACAAAGGTCGGTTTAAAGTCTTCTATATATATTTCATGGATAAAATAAATCACTCTGAAATAGTGTGAATGAAAATACTATGCCCATTTAAATGTGTGGGAACGTTTGTCTCTGATTGGCTGAGTGGAAATTTTATGCTCGTGCAGATCGAAGTGAACTCGGCACATCGTAAGTCTCTTACGCATGCAGCCGCTATCGTATATTTGATTGATGGCAACCAAAACGCCTAACGTCTGGAGTTGATAGGTCGCAGGAGTATGAAAAGCGCTGTAATGTATTCACATGCATACTTATAAGCACGGGCTTTTTGCTACCAAATGAGCTTTTACACGCAGGCCTTATTTGGTAAAACCAGCCAGGTTGGCATCGAAATTTGTCTGTTAAAACATACAAAAGCCCGTGCATAAATGTATTATATGCAAATACGATAAAGGATTTTGGAAAGGCGTTTTGTGAAACTTCAAGAAAGTCTGTGTGGCTTCTAACTATAAAAAGCTTTTGGTTTCATTTCGTTGGCATAAATGCGAAAAATTTAGCAGTTTAAAGGCGTTTTGGCGGCCGTCGCTTACCGGCTATCTTGTCTCCTCATGCATGTAGAGGAAAAATCAACTAAAATGAAACGAAATTAAATTCGCTAAGATTAAGTCAGAGGACAAGCAAGTGTGACAAAAGGACACTGTGAGTGTTTCATTGGACTTTAACAAAATTCATGGTAAGAGTTTAAGATTCATCAAGTTATATATGCATTCTAGTGAGATGCGCACACTGACTGTGTCATAAGGTAGTTGCAGGCTGTGTCCTTCAAAGCCATTAAAAGCTGAGACCAGCCAGGATTATCGTTAGATAGATTTGGCATGTTTTAACCTTTTGATAACAGTTAGTGGACATGATCGAGGTCTTTTAGGGACCGCTTATTTATTTATTATTTTTTTACAGGCATTGGGGGCTGGTGGGATTTGGGAAGGGGGGAGGGGGTATAGCAATTAAGGGGGTACCCCAAAAATAATATAGAAAATTTATTTCAGAATATTTATCCTTTATTTAATATTGTATCCCCTATCCCAATTTGAAGTCGTCATTTAAATATTTCAGTAATATTAAGTTTTAGTTTTAATATTAGCCATAAACTTTGTTGTGGTTTTCAATTTAACTCTAAACAAGTGCTCTGGTTTTTTTAATTATTATTTTCTTAAGGCCTCTGAAATGCAGGAAAGCTGTTTTTGCTCTTTTTCTTTCATTTTCTTTCTTTCTTTCAGTCTTTATTTCTCTCTAACCTTTACATGAAGTGTTTACCATTTAACCGGAAGCGGAAGTAAAATTAGAATCTTAGCCACGACTCGTTTTCCGCCACGTGTCTTTTGCTATTGAAATTCAGATATCAATAGACCTCCATGTGATTAGCATAATATATTTCTATTTCTTGTATAACACACACTTTCTTCAAGAAAAATCACTAATTTCTTAAGTTTTTTAAGTGTATTATCGACAGCATTTTCTCGCACTGCCTTGGTAATAGCTTTATTCACAAAACCAGGCAAAAATGTTGCGGGTTTCGAGCCTACTACTCGTAGTTTTTCTACACTGTTCGCTTGCTCGCCATTTGCAATTCCAGTTAAGCGGTTACGAGTGTTTTTACGAAGATATCGCCGAGAATACCGAATGTTCTTTAGAGTTTGCACCGATTACAGGCAACGATCCGAAGATAGACGTAACTCTAGAAGACCCTAACGGAGGCTCGATCTACAAGGCAGAGAAAAAGGACTACGATCTTCATAAATTTACGGCCAAAGTCAATGGAACATACCGAGTCTGTTTTAGCAATGTCTACGACTTCTCCATCGGTGATAACCTGGTGTACTTTGACTTCATCACAGGAAAAGATAGCAGCTTTGAAAATACATTACAAGGGGGTACCCATTCAGAGAAAGCCTTGACTCAATTGGAGACCTCTCTTGCTTCAATACATGAGAATATGAACCTTGTTGAACGATACCAAAACTACCACAGACTACGCGAAGCAAATGGACGTATCGCCGTAGAGAGTTTAAACCAGAAAGTGCAGTGGTGGTCTATTGGACAATCAGTGGTGATTATAGCTGTTGGAATTACACAAATTTTTGTTTTAAGGCGCTTTTTCACTCTATCCAAGACTGAACTCTAAGATAGTGACTGTTATTTTGATTTACAAGAAAATGTATGTCTGGTGCTGAAACATTAGAGTTTATGCGGCACTACATTGATCGATTGATGGGCCTTTTACGGTTAAAGGCTTAGTATTTAAACATGCCGATATTTTGGGCAAATAAAATAACTATCGATTAATATTACGCTGAAATTTTCAATATTCATTTAGTAGATGGATCATGTCGTGTTGTGTTATGTTGTGGTGCATATATAAAAGCTTCGTGTGTAGACCCTCGTATTTAAAAATATTATCCTGTTTGTTTTGTTATTTAGCTGTATTTTCTTCTGGTTGATGTTTAAAAAAAGCTATTGAACCTATTTATAGAATATTTTAGTCCATTTAATATCATCTTTTTAAGCTTATAGCCGATAGCGTGACAATGGCGTTGCAATAAGGAACATGTTATGTATGCCTCCAGTCACGCATTCATGATTGTACCAACTCATTGTCTGTCGCAATGTTCCTATTAAAACAACATTAAGCATTATTTTTTAAAAGACAGTAGACTACATACACATTACGAAGGAAGCAGCCTACCCTTATCCTCTCTTCTAGGAAGGGAGAGAGGACGGGGCTAAACAAGTCGCTGAAGGTAGACGTGTCAACTTTTTGGGGCCCGTAAGTTCGAAACACAGACATTGCGATCTCGGTAGACTCTATTGTCCCATAACTTCCTAGTTCATAAAATTCAAGCTGTAAAATCTGATGACCTCCGTTTTGGGGGAAGTTTATAAGTGTGCATATATATACCTATGTCAGTGAAGTTAGTCCCAAAAACCTAGAAAGCTGATGTCACCGAGGATCATGGGAAACTTTTTATAACAAGTAAAGCTTTTTGATACAAACTGCAGCTTGAGGATGCTCAAGTAGTATAGGGAATGGGGGTTCCAGCGCAATCTCAACACGGGGCAAGACCCGTGTCAAAAATCCACCTACGGACGACCCCCACTCCAAGTGTGGTTGAGGGCAACAGCGCACTTAAATATGTTAGTCTATATATGGAGTGCGAAGAATGTAAGAGAACTTTTAAGAAAGAAGCGGATTTGAAAAAGCATTTGAAAATGAAGACGAAGTGTATGAGCAGTTATGATTGTGGATGTGGTAAGAAGTTTGAGACTAAGGTTAAATTGTTTTGGCATTGTCAGGACTGTGAGTACGACTACGACGACCTAAAAAGTGCTTGGTATTAGGTATAAAATATTTCCTATTATATAGATGGAATCCCAAAGCAACTTCAGCACGGTGTCAATACCCGGTAACGGTGAGATTGACGTTAGACAGTTTTGGCGTCAGTCAGAAAGGAAGGTTAAAAGGACTCTCCGAAAAGGTATAGAAGAATTAGGAGCCCTGAAAGCGAGCATAATGGTAGAAGTAAGTTTGTCAAAAGACGAGGTAATGACGACAGCAATGTTGCGATCAAAGTCGTTAGTGATATTAGAATCCACGAATCTGGATAGGTCACTCAGTGAAGCCTTAGAAGCAATAATGGAGTCGCTGTCTAACTACACGAAAGAAGGATCGGGTTGGACAGTAGAGGAGGTTGAAGGAATAGAGATAAGTATGGCCAGGTACGTACCCATACGAGGGGGGAGTTACGTACCGCTACCAACGTGGGTAGAAAGGAAGAAGGCTATTGTAAACGTGAAGAATGAAGACAATCGATGCTTTATGTGGGCAATCAGGTCTGCACTGTATCCAGCAGAGAAGGATCCCTGTAGGACAAGTAAGTATCCCACAGACGATTTAGAGTGGGATGGTGTGGAATTTCCCATGCAGTTGATAGACATCCCCATATTTGAGGAAATAAACGATCTAGCAATTAACGTTTACGGAGTCAGAGAGCAGACGATAGTACCGTTAGTTCTGTCAAAAAGTAAAGGAGAGCGCGTACATTTATTCTACCACGGCGGACACTACTCATGGGTTAAACACATTAGCAGACTATTCTACAGACATACTAAGCACAAAGGCAAAAAGTACTTCTGCGACTGCTGCTTGCTGTCATTTACATCCTTAAATGCCCTAAAGAAACACGATGAGATCTGCCGCGGAGTCGAAGAAGTGGCGCAACGGATCCAGATGCCCACCAACAAAGAGCTTTCATACGCAAACCATCAAAAGCAGATGCAAGTGCCTTACGTGATATATGCAGACTTCGAAGCGTTGATAACTAAGGAAGAGCAGAAACGTGGTGCCACGAATAAGGTAGGATTACACGAGATCTGCTCCTTTGGTTACATAGTAGTCAGATCAGACGGTAAAGCAAACCCTCCTGTGATTTACCGAGGTAAGAACGCAGCTAATGAGTTTCTAGAAGCATTGCGAGAAGAGGAGGGGGAGATAAGAGAACAATTAAGACGTCCAAAGAAGATGGAATTTACCAAAGAGAACCAGGAGGCTTTTAACAAGGCAAAAAAATGCCACATTTGCCAACATACGCTTCTTCAGTTTGGAAGACGAGCCAAGAAAGCGTGGGATGAAGATGGAAAGTATCTAGGAGAAGCTCATTTTAAATGCGGGAAGTATGCTAAGAAAGGTGAGAAGCCGGGAAAGCCCTCCACGCACTGCATTCACTGCCACAAAGCATTTGTTGAGGATTTCTATGTGGATAAGGTTAGGGATCACTGCCACATCACTGGTAAATACAGAGGAGCGGCTCATTGGAAATGCAATATAAACTTAAAAGTAAATCCAGATATGGAGATTCCGGTGTTCTTTCACAACCTCCGCGGGTACGACTCCCATTTGCTACTACAAGGAACAGACGGCTCCGACGTCAAATGCATACCCAACAACAAAGAGCGCTACATGTCCGTAACTGTGGGTAAGCTAAAGTTCTTAGATTCGCAGCAGTTTATGGCGGACTCCTTGGCAAACCTCGTAAAGTATAACACCAACTTTCCCATTTCCAGTCAATATGGTGCGGAAAGGAAAGGAGTCTACCCATACGAATACATGGATTCCTGGGATCGATTCAAAGAGTCCCTACCACCCAAAGATCGCTTCTACAGCACCCTAAACGAGTCCGGCATAAAGGATGAGGAGTACCAGCATGCGTTAGACGTGTGGGAAAAGTACTCCTGTGAGAACATGGGGGACTACCACGACATCTACCTAAGGTCTGACGTAGTGCTGCTTGCAGACGTTTTCCAAAGCTTCAGAAAGATGGCTATAGAATATTACGGATTGGATCCCGCTAATTTCTACACGGCTCCTGGGCTCAGCTGGAGTGCTTTGTTAAAGAAGACAAATGCGCAGTTGGATCTCCTAACGGAGTACGACATGTACCGCTTTATGGAAGACGGTATTCGTGGCGGCGTATGCGGACCCAGCCGACGTTACGCCCGCGCAAACAACCCCTTAGTAGAGCACGACCCAGAGAAACCAACCACATACATTTACTACCTGGATGCGAATAACCTTTATGGTTGGGCAATGTCACAGTACCTACCTGTGAGAGACTTCGAATGGGATCCAGTGAAGCCGATAGACTTCTACATGCAGGTAGGAAAGGAGGAAGACAAGGGTTATGTTTTAGAAGTGGATCTGGAGTACCCAGAGCGCCTGCACGACGAACACAATGAGTTCCCCTTAGCACCAGAAGCGATAGAGATACCATTTAAGCAGCTAAGTCCGCTGCAAAAGCAAATGTGCCCTGGTTACAAACCGTACAGGAAACTAACTATGAACCTGATGGATAAGAAGAAGTATGTGGTACATTACCGCAACCTGCAGTTCTACGTGCGACACGGAATGCGCGTAGAGAAGATCCACAGAGTCCTAAAATTCACGCAGGAACCCTGGATGCGCCCCTACATTGACTTTAACACGCAAAAGCGTACCGCAGCGAAAAATGACTTCGAGAAAAACCTCTTCAAACTGATGAACAACAGCGTGTTCGGAAAGACAATGGAGAACATCCGCAAGCGCGTAAGCGTAAAAATAGTCAGCACCAAAGAGGAAGCAGAAGCATACGTGTCACAGCCAGGCTTCGTTAGATACGTAGAAATGCTGAACTTCTACGTGATTCACATGAAAAGGGCAAACCTCTTACTAAACAAGCCCGTTTACACAGGCTTTACGGTGCTGGATCTATCGAAGCTGCTTATGTACGAGTTCTACTACGATAAGCTTAAGCCAAAGTACGGAGACCGCTGTCGCCTCCTATACACAGACACCGACTCCCTAATTCTAGAAGTGCAAACGGAAGACGTTTACAAAGACTGCCTCCCCGACATAGACGAGTACGACACCAGCGGTTACCCGAAGGAGCACTTCCTTTACTCTGCGAAGAATAAGAAGGTAATTGGGAAGATGAAAGACGAAATGTTAGGAAAACCCATAGTAGAGTACGTGGGTCTGAAACCAAAGATGTACGGCGTGCTAAAGTTAGACGGCGTAGAAAAGAAAGCTAAAGGCGTAAAAAAGTACGTGGTTAAGAAGGACATTACGCACGAGTCCTACCTCAACGTATTACGAACACGCAAGGAACAGCGGCATAAGATGAACAGCCTGCGCAGCTATGGTCATCAGATACATAACGTCACGCAGGAGAAGGTGTCACTGTCTGCATTTGACGGTAAGCGATGGATGTGTGATGACGGAGTGCATACGATAGCATTCGGACATCACACGATAAGCAGTTCTTCCATGACGAACCCACGTGTGGGGCCATCGTGAAGATAATACAAGATGGGCTGACCCTTCTTAGCTATTACGCTTCGGATCTGGTAAGTTTCCAAAGACCAATTAGGATCCGTAGCTCTTTTGGATCCTCCTTCTAATTCACCCGGTCCGTAGAGATATCGGACTGTGACATTACCTAATTTTTTTTCATGGGGGAAGACCGCCCTTGAACTTCTGACGTAGGACTTGTGTTCCACGTGTTTCTTTTTTATGGCATCCTTGGGTTTTATTCCCGTAGCCCTGGCCGCCTCGTTGTTCAAAGCCGCGATGACCTGGGGGAGCCGCTGAGTCCATTCCCTGTTGCGTTTGGAGGGATCTTCCAGCTCTTTCCAATACTGGTACCCAAAGAGACGCTCGGCCAAGGTCTTATTGAATCTTTCGGCGATGCTCTGACCCCTGTGGTACTCTGCTTCGGCTCTCCTAATCTTAGTGTCGTGGTCTTTCAGGGTTTTGGTAACCACGCCCATGAACTCTGTCCCCGCATCCACTTGCAGCAGCTTAGGCCATTTCAAGACGCGCTTATAAATCCTACCTAGGGCTTCTGCGACTTCCCCAGAATCCTTGCTGGTTATGGGTTCGGCGTCCTTATATCTGCTTGCGATATCAACTACGGTCAAAGCGTACCTATAGGTCTTTCTTCTCACCTTGTCGTGCGGTAAGAAAAGCAAATCCGCCTGATGAACTTCATTGGGGGCATTTACGGTAAAGCTGGGCCTGGGAATGTACTTCGGCACGGGAAGATAAACCTGCCAGAGGGTTTGTTTTTTCAACCAGTCCTTAGCCGTTTCATCTGATACCCTGGCCGCGGTCGCGAGTTTTTTGATAGCTGACGCTCCTCTCCAATAGCCTTCGGGCCCGTAGTAAATCCTCTTGAGTTTGTCCTCTACGCGACCCATTATATGAATTCCAAAACAAGATTGATCTTTCGCCCGTTGAAATCCACCGTCTTTCCGTCCACTTTAATGGTGATGTTTATGCTTTCTACCAAATGAGACAAGTCATAGCTTAAAGAAATGGGAGTGTATTCTACTGGGTCAAATGGATTACCTTTGGGCAGAAACTTGGACATAAGAGAAGACTTTTCTCCATCGTTGTAACTATTGACCAAGTCGCAATAGACTTCGTAAGAGGATGCGACTTTCCATTTCACAGGTATGGCTGTGTTGGTAATCGTCTTGCCTGAGGCACATAATAAAGATCCCAATGGGTCAGACTTTCCAAAAGTCATTGAATAGTTTGGCATATTGTGTTTGAGGGTCATTTCGTGCGGCAACCCCGTGGTGAGAGTATAACCGTGTTTTGCTAATTCCTTAGCAAGGGTGATTGGTGTGTAATGTCCATCGGGCAGCAATACGCCTTGATAATTGCCGCCGCCTTTATGCTCAGTGACCAAGGCATTGACTAAATTATACCAAGAATTGTACAAAGAGCAACTTATGAGCCGAACCTTATGGGCTTTGATGGGAGGATTCAAGTAAGTGGTAAAGTCATTCTTGTCGCTTTCCAAAAAGACGATCATATATTTCAGGAAACACAGTTTCCTTCGTTAGAGCAGATACGCCAAAGCTACGCCTCCTGCCAGCCCTGCGATTCCTACGAAGAACAGCTCACTATCTTTTTGTTTCTTAGAAGGCTGGTAGTAATTCTTGAACTGAGGCTTTCTTAACCCCGTTAATGCCGCGGGGTGCGCCTGCGCATAGAGCTTAAAGGCGTAGTCCGTGTTTTCGAAGTTCTTATCCGCCTGCATCTTGTCTTGGTAGTTCTTGTCCAACCAATCCCTGTAAGCTTGTCTTTTTTCATTCCAAGCCGCCACGTCTCGCTGATATTTCTCCAGCGCTAAATCATGCCTCTTCCTTTCGGCGGCTAAATCTCCGCTTTTGTCGCCTCTGACTAATCTATCCAAATACTGACCACCATAATTAGCTCCAGTGAATGCTAAAGCTGCAATAACTCCACCTGCGACCACGCTAGCCATTATATATTAGAAAATCACAGGGATTTTCACACCGTAGGTAGGTACTTTTCCTTCCGTAGGTAATCCTTTACCATGATAGCCCCGCCTACGGCAGCGGTCATCTTAGCAAAATTAGCGAAGCTCTTGCTTGGGTCTTCAGTAAAGTCTTCTTTGAGCACTTTCTTACCTACCCAACCAATACCCGCAACGATGGAAGTAATAATAGCTGCTTCTTCAACAGTTTTTAACAACGCGGTTGACATTATATTACAAAGCGAGAAGGTTATTACTCCATTTCAGGGATCTTACTTTTTCTAACAGCTGGTTCCACAGGTGCGTGCACGGGCGCGTGATATGTTGGTGGTTCTACCTTTTTCGTTGCCCACCATTGTAAGTAAAGGCTACCTGCTGCTATAGCAACTCCTAACGCGCCAATGACGTACCCAGGATTAATGAAGGATTCCTCTTCTTTTTCCTCCACCTTTTCTTCTTTTTTGGCTTTGTTCTTTTTATTCATCTCCGCGAGCTTCTTTCCGGCAGCGACTCTGCCCGGAGATTTAACCTTGGTAATCTTTTGCTCCTCTTGGGGCTGCTCTACCTTCGACTCTGGTTCACTCATTTATATCTAAGGACTTGAAGGACTTGATAAGTACTTGACTAAGTACTTAAGGACGACTTGGAAATAACCTGGGCGCGACCTGACCAAGTACTTAAGGACGACTTGACTAAGTACTTGAGGCAACTTGATCAGGTACCTCAGCAAGTGCTGCCTGGAAGACCTTTTCGACTTCTCTGTCCTTCTTGAAGTCCTTCCAAGACGTCGTAAGTTCCTTCAAATCGACGTGCTGAGCTATGTGAAGTGCCGCAGAGGCGACTGCCATTAACTTACCGCACTTCAAAGACAACCACCCGCAGGTTATCTTAAGTTCTTGAGCGATGACATAGTCCTCGCTTATGTCCTTCCGTAGTTGCTCCACGTCGTCTATGGGCAGCGCAAGTCCAAGCAATTTAGTCGCAAGTCGGATAGCGGAGTCTGCTACGGCGTCCGTGGTCTTACTTGCAAGGGCAGCCTCATACCTCTTATGGAACTTTTTAACTTCCTCTTCTGACAACTTATTAACCTGCTCATGGGTAAGTTCCTTGCCTATCATTTCTTTACACTTCCCCGAAGACACAAGGATGTTAAGTTGTTCCTTGAGGTTACTTTCATCTAACTGCGTGGGGACTTCTATCAACTGCTCAATGTCCATATACATTAGGAATCATAGATTCCAACCGTGTAGGGAAACCTCAAAGAGAAGATCATTTTGGAATGTTGGTGCGTCTTTAAATGCCGCATGTATTCGTGTAACTGTTCCTTGGATATCTCACCGC
The DNA here is from genome assembly GCF_029948245.1 of Actinia tenebrosa. Lineage (NCBI taxonomy): Eukaryota > Metazoa > Cnidaria > Anthozoa > Actiniaria > Actiniidae > Actinia > Actinia tenebrosa. The sequence continues at coordinate 6,231,504 of NW_028292581.1, read as the reverse complement.
CGTAGTCGCTTAAGATGGTTTCCAGGTCTGACTTACTTGGAGTATAAAATACTACGAGAGAGCCTATGTTTTCCCTGAAGGGCTTAGAGACACTGGTAAGCTGCTGGGAAAGCAACCAAACGCTAATATTGTCGTGTCTGCCGCTGAAAGCAAGCTTAACGAGCTCGGAGGTGCGTCTTTTTACGTCGTCCCCGCAGGCGATGTCATCCAGTATGAGCAAGGTTTGCGTATCTTTAGGGAATTGTTTGTGCCAGAACTTAAGATGGCTGGATAACTCGTTAGGATCCAGTATGTCCACAAAGAAGTCGTCATCTTTCACTCCTATGCCCGTCCAGGTGCGGTTATTCACGTAGGTGGGGCATAATAGCACGATGTAGTCGAAGCGGTATCTAAAGGGTCCTAATAGCTGCTCCACGACGAACTGGGTCTTTCCGCAGCCGGTGGGTCCTACTATCAGAGCATTGCAGGGAATATGGTTCGGATCCATTATATATACGATGGACCCAGTGGACGCAGTAAGAAGGATTGCCGGCGACGCAAAAGATAAAAGAGACACCATAGAAATGCAAAGGGAAGAGATCGATCGGTTAAAAGAGCGCGTGCAGGAGTTGTACGATGAAATGTGCGGTCTGAAGCGCGCGGAAAGGTTTGGTGCCTTGTTGACGATGGCCGGTTGGGCAAAAGAAAGCGTGCAGGACTTTATGCGGTATCCCATATGAGGCTTAAATAACACTTAGTTATAATGAAGTGCAAGCAATGTGAAAGGGAGTTCAGCAGCAAGCAAAGATTGCAATATCACGTCGAAAGACGGGTATGCAGTAAGGAAGTAAACAACGTCACTGTTTGCGAAGACTGCGGCAAGCAGTTTAGCAGCGCGCAGGCGTTGGAGTACCATCGTAATAAAAGGGTTTGTTTAAAGAATGTATGCGTGCGCTGCGACGAGGACGTTACCGACGCCTGGCACCGACATAGATGCCTTGGTAATTACGATCTGCTGGGCGTAGCATGTGAGGAGCACGGTGACGTTGCCGCCCGATGTTGTCCGCAGGAAACCACAAAGGAGTTAACGCAAAGGAAGAAAGAAATAGACGAAACGTTTGCGGAGTTTGACCTCGTAGAAGGTGTAAGGTGGGAAGATAGGGAATATTGGGAGGCCAACTGTGAGCGCTGCGGCTGTCAAAGGAGCGGTCAACATATTTGGCAGTGTTTGTATGAGGGTCAAGGCGGCTTTAAAGAGTACTTAGATCGCTTTGATGCTTGGCATGCCAGTAACGAGATGGCAAGGAAAGCCCGTAGAAGTTAGGAAGGACCTAAAATAGTAAGATAGGGTTTGTGCAAAGAGTCTCAAATCCCATTCTTATTTTTCTTGTTGTTTGTTAAGTATCATCAACATTTAACAAAACAACAATAAAAATAAGGACCCTTTTTAAAGGAGGTTGCGCACTAAGAACAAATAAGGCATAGACCTCTTTTCGTGTCCCAAAAGACGTCGATTCATATTCCTAGGTAGTAAAGTATGACTTGTGCAAAGAGTCTCGAAATACGACTTTATTTTTCTTGTTGTTTGTTAAGTATCATCAACAAAACAACAAGAATAATAGGAACCCCTTTTTAAAGGTATATGCTAGCCTACGCAGCCGCCTTCTTAGGAGGCATTCTAATCACCCTTTCAATATATGGACTGTATTACGTGCGAACTGCCTGCCGACTGCATTACGCCCCCAAAACCGCGTAAAAAATACACCTGCCTTCATTGCGACAGGGTATTCTCCGAAGGATCCTTTGTGGGGCATTGGTGCTCCGCGAATCCTAAAGCGCAGCGGACTTTAGCAGACGCGCTTAACTACAAAGAGGAGATGGAGTGACTCTTCTTTCAATGTCAAACTTCCATCGGCCATTTACCTTACCATGGCTGCGTAAGTGGGTGAATTCCTCGCCCTGAATTACGTACCGCACGCAATCCGGCGCCCAAAGGGAATATTCCTTGCCTTCTAAGTCTTTGAGGACTAACCGTAAACGGTCGATGTCTTCGAAGACGACGTAATTTTTTATTTCGTATGCTTTACCGTGGACAAGATCACGCCAGTGAGTCAAGCTGAGCTTCATTATACCTATGGAATATCTTTAAATGCGTTTTCAAAGTGGCGTAGGACTTAAACCGCTTCACGCAGCCCCTACAGGGAATACGAATGCCATCCGCGTAACCTATTAAGGCACGGCAGATAATGTCGTAATCGTTGCTAACCATCGTTAGGTAATCATTTACGTCAAGCTGTGAGATTTTCTTAGATTGCTTCGCGGATAAGACGCCGTTTCCTTTTGGGGTTTTCAACTCAATACACAACCCGCGGTATTTCTTATGCGCATTTAGGATTAAAAGGTCGGGTTGACCGGCTTGGTAGCCTTTTCGCCAGCAGGTTATTCGCTTGCTGTCTGAATCTTGAAGTTCGCCAAGACCCGGCGCTATGATGAAATCGGGGTAAAACCTACGTGTGTAGTCGACGACCTTCGCGTGTAGGTCGGCTTCATTTTCGATCTTGAATACTAACTTGTTTGGGCCGCCAAACCGCCTTTCTATTGCATATTTACCCGTTTTCCTTAGCGCGGGTAGGACTTCCTCAAAGACCCAATCACGAAACTCCACAGCTTTGGGTAGTTTGGAGCTAAATATCAGTTCGTACAAACCAGGTTCGGATATAAACACGGCATTTGGTTGCGTAGTAAAGGAGCGGTGATTCGCAGCCCCTTGTAGATCAACCCATTTTTTCTGGTATTTCTCAGATACGTGTGCTCTAATTGCATCTCTAGGGCGCTCATAACCCAACGCCAAGGCCACCTCCTTTGCTTTGAAGTACAGTTTGTCGCCTTGCACTATGCATTGCAGTTTGGTGTCGTTGTTTTCAAATACGCGAAGCATATTATACGTAAGGAATATTTTAATTTTTCGTTCACTTCGTTCACGAAACTAGTAGGCGACGCTCTTTAGCTGATTCATTTCTACGCTCAGTTGCGCGTCAGACACGACGAAGACGTAGCAGTTTATCCTATCACCGTCGCCCGCGGAGGCATTCTTTGTGCGCTTGATCTCCAATGTTATGCCATCCTGCGTATTTACTAGACGTAAACCCTGATCATGTAGGTCTTCGTCGTTAATGGTGCGCATGTCAATCCATAACGCATATTTGTCCTTAAAGAATTCCTCAGGGCTAATTTGGTCGCCAAACTTGCGCATTGCCTCCCTGTACACGTCTGCGGGCTTTATCCCCTGGGAGTAAACCTTGTTTGGGACTCCGTTGATATTCACGCCGACGTTAGTAATGTTGGGGTTATGAAAGGCTTCGGAGTTGCGCTTGCCGGCTTCGTAGGGTTTGGCAAACACCAGCATTAGCCCCGTGAGACTTCTTCGGGGGAGGTTAATGCTTTGGTTAATAACCTCATCCGTCTTATCCAGGAAGCTAAACGTCTTGTACATTACTACGTGGTCGTAAAGGAATGCCTTTCCGGCACTATATTCCATACCGGCGCTACGGGCCAGCTCTTCGCTGTACACCGTTTCGTACTGTAGCTCTAAGTTGGTAATAGAGTATGGGGTTGTCGTGGTAAGTGCAGTGCTTAGCCCACCAATGATGTTATTAGCATCTGCTAAAGTTACTTCAAACTGTAGCTCGGATAACTGTCTTGGGTAATACACACCGTGATTCGTAATCACTTCAAAGTCCAACGGTATGACATACTTACTACCATAGGCTGTCTTTATTCGCTTTGCGTCTGCCACTGCGGTTTCTCCGCTGCCGTCAGTAGGTTGCGTTTTCGTAGGTGTGCGGACCTTACGTAGAATGACACTACCAATTCCTTGTTCTATCCTTTGCGCGCGGTCAAAGGCTGTCAACCATAAGTCTTTGTACGTGGTATACAGATCGTACCTATTTAAGTCCAGCAAGGATTCCCCGGCGAACTTTACGCGCATCTTAGAAACGATGTTGCGACCCACGTTGTTAACGATAATCCTTTCATCTGTGGGGCTTGACTGCACCGCTAGGTCAAACCTCAAAGCCAAGGTGCCAGGAACTAAGACTAGGTTATCCGTTAGGCGGGGCACGCCTACGTACAGGGTTTCCCCTGGCTTAGCGCTGCTGGGGGTAAAGGTGACCCGGTGAAAGGTGCGTTCTGCTTTCAGTCCGCCAACCTGCTTAGGTAATACGTTGGGATTTAACTTTGGGCTTATCATATATAATGGAAGTAGAAGGAACGGATCCAGACTTTGACCCCACCACTGAGGAAGGTCAGGCTGACATTAACGACGGTGACGAAGAACCGCTGCTTCCCACCCAACAAGTCGACGATTCCCTAAGGGATAGGATTGCAAAGGCCTTAAGACATCCCAAAGCACTCGAGTACACGTTTCCGCGTGAGCACATAGAGCTTCAAAACATGGGCGAGCCGGAAGCAGCCGCGCGGGAAACCGTAGAGTGGGCAAAGCAGGAGCTAGAGCTGCGCTACGACAACTTTGATGCTGACGACGTAAAGCTCACGGAAAAGGGAAACAAAGTCCTCATAAGCGTCCAAGACTTAAGATTTCCCGACAAAGACCGCTGGACAAAACCGCAAAACCTCTTTGATGAGGAGGGCAACGTTAGGGGTGACGTCTTGAGATTAAGAGGCTTTCAGCGTGCTACTAGAAGCCTGTTAGAAAGGCTGCACAACTTAACCGAAAGGACCAACGCGGAAAAACGTGCCGCGGATCTGCAAAGGGAGTTAAGAGAAAAAGATGTAGAATATGCAAAGCAAGGTCAGCTACTTGCCGATGCTGAAAAGAAGTCCGCCCATCAAGATGAAAGAATAAAAGAAATAGGAAATCAGGTGGATCAGGCCCTGCGCGAATTAGACAAAGCACGGGAGGACTTAGGAGAAGCCCAAAGCTCTGGCGCCTCAGTGGAAGCACTGCGGGAAACGTTGGAAGAAAGGGAGGAGGAATACAGGAAGCAAAACCAGCGGCTCGCCGACGCACATAGGAGGGAAGTCGAATTTAAGAATCAAGAAATAAGCGAGCTGGTAGACCAAAGAACCAAAATTCGTCGCGAAAGAAACCAAGCCCAAAGGGCTCTTAACCTTGCCCTGCAGGAGTTGGACTTAACAAGAGACGACGCTAAGGACCTACAAACTACCATAGCTGGCTCTTTGGTGGAAAGGCGGCGGTTAATGGCTGAAATCAATACTAAGGAGGAACAAATCCGGCAAAGAGATCAGGCTATTGAAGACCTGGAAAAGAACATATCCGAAAAGCAGGAAATAATCAATGACCAGGCGCGCCCCGAAGAGGAAAGGGAGGCTGCCCAAAAGGAAGTAGAAACCCTTCAGGAGAGAGTTGCGGAATTACAGGCGCAAAAGGACAACCTGGAAAAAGAGCTCGGGCTTACCACCAAGGAAAAGGTAAAAAGAACCCTTTTGAAGTATGGCGTTCCACTGGCATTTGCGGTCGCTATTAGCACCGTAGTAGGAGTTATCCTATCCGCGCTTAAGGCTACGGGCGCGGGCGTAAAAAAATTAGGCAGTGGACTAGCGGACTTGGGAAAAAAGATGGCAGCCGGTCTTCCTGGGCTGCTGGGTAGCGTTCTTGGCCTGGCACTTAGGGCCGGCGGAGAACTGCTAAAGTTTGTGGGGAATAACATTTGGATATTAGTCGTAGCTATTGGAGTGGTACTCCTGAAGAAGATGAAGGGTTGATCTTATCCTCGTGTATTACTGGGGGCTTATCGTCGTCGGGTACCCGAGGTGTTCTCGACTGGGGATAAGTAAAGATAGTATTCGCGCCGCCTTGGTAATTTGGCACCAGGGGTAGGGCAGTCATAGTAGAAATGGGTTTATGGCACCAGGCAGCATTAGGGGAACTAGAACCAAGGCCATTTATTCGAAGGTAGGCAACGTCATTGGGAAGAACCTGAAGCTTCGCATACTGGCAATTAGCTATCATATGAAAAGTTATCGACGTTATGTCCTCTGAGCTTTGCGGTGGGGGCTCCGACGAGAAATGGACTGGGTTCCTATTGTTATCTTTTTTTCTGTAAGGCAGTAATGGATGGTTATTCTCATCAACGATCCTAAACCCAGCATTGCACGAATACCCCGTGTTAATGCTAATAGTACACACGATCAATCCCAGGCCCCCAACCTTCGCCCACAATCCCGTGTCATACCAATGCTGTTCTAAGTATTCCTTCTCCTCCAAATAATGAAGAAACCAATCTTCCTTTGCGTGTGGATTCATATATTTCAGGGAATAAATTCCCTTCTAAAGACTAATCGCCGTTAAAGTGCTAATGGTCTTGTGATTATAGGCTGTATCTCTCTGATTTTCTATACTATTTATGCAAACGCTCCCGGTGTCATCTACGCGCATTTGCAGCTTTACCTTCCCATGGCAATCGGCGACCATGTGGAAAGTCCAAACCGATAGATTTTCGGCACTGCTGGGGTTGGGCTCTACGGAGAAATGCGCAGGCTCCCTGTTGTTTGTCTTATTTCTCATAGGCTGCAGTACGCCATTCTCATCCAGGAACCTAAAGCCCACGTTGGCGTGACTACTCGTACCAATGCAAATACTACAAAGGATTAACTTCTTTCCTGAGTAGTTCAAATTCACGGACATGCCCGTGACATCAACCCAAGACGCCTGGGTGTATTTTTTCTCGCCTGTGTAAGTCGTATAAACACAATCCACTCCAGCTACGTAGGGGTTGTTCATCGCCATATATAATAGCTCAGACCAACGCCTGCAGCTGCTAAGCCGGCTTTTAGTAAGTTATGGTCATATTCCTCAGGTATCGCAGGCATAACCTTCTTTGATGGTTTCTCAACTACGGGTAGCTTCGTTTCGTGTGACTTTTTTGGCTTCTCTACGAAGTGAGGAATGTTCCTAAGAGTGTCAGAGTTCACGTCGTTCACCCCAAACTTCATATCCTTAGTAGCTCGTTGAAGTTTGTTGTTGTATCCTACTACAGAACCAGTATTTATAGATAAATTACTAGGCATTAACCAACAACCCGGGGCTACTGCATAGTCCAACCTTGCCTTAGAATTTTGTATAGCTAGTTGGTAACGCTGTACGCCCTTGCTAATGTCGCCCTCCAAGATCGAACTTTCGAATAAGATCAAGGCTTCGGCTCGCGTCTCTTCTGCGGCGCCGGTATTTCCAATTATGCTAGATCGGGTATTTACCTGAGCTCCAAGGATAGAATACACGTAAGCTTCTATGCTGCGGTTCAAACGGGCAAGGCCGGCTCTAGTTAGTCCTTTACCTTCTGGGGGTATGAAATTAAAGTATTGCTTCGTTTGCTCGTCGTTGGTAATCTTAATAATCAGTGGATTGGCCCCTGCATACTTACCACCCTCGTCTTTGAACAGAGGTCCGTCTCTAACTTCCTTAGTGGTCTTAGCATTTGGTTCAAAGAAGGTGCTACTGTCGTGAGTTTCTTTGTGATACCCAGTGTTCCATCGTAGATTCAACGCATGAACTTCTTTATCGCTTAGCACATGTCCACCAATCCCCCAATAAGCCCAAATATGCCCCAAGCCATTGTTAGCACCGGTAGTGCATCTAAAGTCTTTTCCCACAACTCCAAACTCCTTACAAAGCCTGTCATAGGTTGGAACGTCGTATTTGTTATCTCTAGGATAAAACGCAGCATCTCCCGGCAGCGCAATAACACCCATTTCATGTAGTATTCTTCTAACCGTGAAGTGGAAGTGAAACATGAATATTGAATTCTTCATCAAGTTTGCACTTACACCGCAGCCGCTAGTGGCACACCAAACCGCAAAGTTTAGTTGCTGCGGCCAATAACGCATGTTAGGACCACTTAACCATTCATGAGATTCCTTAGCGGTGGTATGATTAATGGGCACGTTTTTGAAGATATCTCGCACCTTTAACGGAAAGGAATGGTTGTTAGAGATCCGCATGTTCAATGTCAAATCCAAACTTGGATGTTCATCAAATGAAACCGCGGGTATCGGATAAGTACCGGTACCAAGCAATAATTCCTTTGACCAACTAGGTTTAGGTTCGACATGCAAGGGCTTATGTTCGATATAACCAGAATTCTTCAGTTGATTGTCTATCTGATCGACCAGCGTAGGTTTCAAATCCTCGTTGCTGTACATCCTAGAGCCGTTATAGTAAATCCCATCGGGTCTCCTTTCGAACTTACTAGGGTCTGCATGCGGAAACATCTTCCTAAAGGCCCTCCAGTTCCAGTAATCCCGGTTGTCGTGATGTGGCTGCTCCTCAATATCATTCCCAAAAGCGTCGTACATTAGTATATATAATGGATGTTATACCATCAGCACCTCAGTTGTACCCAGATGTTCCCTATACTACACCTAACGAACTAAACGCCGAAAACTTTCGTCTGAATAAAGCGAACTTAATCCTGGCTTACTTGGAAGGGCAGGCAAAACACTATGAAAAAGTTAGAAAAAAGTACGTTAGAGCCCGGAGTACGCTACATAAGATTGCGATAACTTCAGGATCCATATCTGTTGTGTTAACGGGCTCTGGCGTTGCTACTTCGCTTACTGGGCCGGGAATAATCGTTGGAGTTCCTTTGGCCGGCGTTGGGGCAGCTTGTGGTATCATTTCGGCTGTTGCTACGGGCATTATGAAAAAGCTATCCACGAAAATATCCAAGCATGACACGACAATAGCTCTATCTAGGGCTAAAGTAAATACTATTACCGATCTTGTCTCAAAGGCTTTGCGTGACAGAAAGATAGACGACGTAGAATTCTCGCTTATTCTGGCCGAAGAAGACAAATACGAGAAATTAAAGACGGACATAAGGAATAAAAAAACAGTCGTAAAAGATCTTTCCGAGGAATCTCGCAAAAAGATCTATCAAGAAGCGAAAGAAGAGCTTCAAAGAAAGCTTGCTCAGTAAACATCTGCTTCGAAAAGAGCGTGACAGGATTCTATTTACATATCGAACGTCAGTCTAGAAAATATGCAGATTAAATATAATAATTTTCACATACATAAGCGTCCAGATGTGTCTGGCGTTCGCTCGTGATCGTGGACTTTGGAGCTGGGAAGGCCTAAAGTCCCGAGTTCGAGCCTCGCTGTAGACGCATTTGGACCGGTTGCTGTGAGTGAAAAAAAAAGCCTCCCCCACTCACAGCAACCGTGGGGGGAGGGGTGGAAAGTGCGATTCAACCCCGCGATGGGGGTTTCGCGATTGGAAAAGTCAGGGGGTGTCTCGGGACGCTGTCCGGAGTTCACCCTCTGGTGGGTCGTAAGAAAGATATATGTGTATGTACTAGAGGGCCTCTGGCGCGGGATGAAATAAGCCCCGTAAGCCCAAAATGCAAAAAACCCCACTGGGGATAGCTTGGTGTTCTGCGCGATGCATTCCCCAGTGGGGTTTCTGGCAAAATAAACGCCAGTTTTGCATTTTTATTTTCTCGGAATCCATCCTAACAGGGGGTGGTTGGGGTCTATTTTGTAAAATATTTCGTAAATTACGTCAGGGTAATAAGGAATATCCTTATTCAGCCGACAAAACATCCACTCGGCTTTTGTCATATCAGAAACCTCAGGAATAGACTTACCGGTAATTTCAGACAAAAGATAGGGAATAGCTTTGTAATATTTCCCTAGCTTTAATTTTTTCAACGTTTTCCGTAGACTTTGTGGGGTTGGCTCTTCTAAATGGTCTATGATTTTCTTCTTTACTTCGTCGCTTAAATATACCGGATGTAAACCTTGGATATGACTCATCCAGTCCCTGAAGTATTTTATTCTCTTATATGGCGTTTTCTTACGACCTCCATTGGCGTAATACTGCTCTCTGGTAGCATTTGGTACGGCATTACGAATATTTTTACCACATTCGTAACACTGCGCTGACGTGTCGTCTTCTATTTGCATTTTTTTACCACAACAAACATACTTATTTGGTTTAGTAGGCACAAACTTGGGTTTCAAACACTTTACACAGAAGTCATAAACGAACTCTTTACATCCTTCGCACTCCATATATAGACTAACATATTTAAGTGCGCCGTTGCCCTCAACCACACTTGGAGTGGGGGTCGTCCGTAGGTGGATTTTTGACACGGGTCTTGCCCCGTGTTGAGATTGCGCTGGAACCCCCATTCCCTATACTACTTGCTCAGAAGGGGTAAGACTAACTGGTAAAAGATCAGTGCAAGTCCATCAACAGTTATCAAGCAGTTGAAATATGTGTAAATGTATCTACATATAGTCCTTGCCGGTCTCAGCATTATAGCTTTCGAGGTGAATTACTTTATTGAAATAAGTATATACTACAGATTTCAATAGGTTATGCGAACTCGATAGTTGCACGCCGGCTGAAACTTGGCTTTTCGCTATCGTCATTCAAGAATAATCAGTAAGTATCTTGTATGATATGTTTCAAAATAGCAGTACCCCCCGCCCTTGCTTACCTCTGCATGACGCACGTACGCACACACCAGATTTTCACCTTCGAATTTGATGAAATTATATTTTTTTCGGAGTCTGCTCTACACGATTCCACATCCCTTATTTGTATAGGAGGAGAGAAAAAAACTTTACCAGGTTTTTAACCCTTGTAAATGACGATAGGCCTTTCTCCGGATGAGTAGACTAAACAGTGTATATTCTGCTCTTTTTAGGGTCGTTATCAAAGAAAACATCTATCATTCATGTTCATTGGGTATGTTAAATATTGGAAATCAGGATAATATATAATCAATCAAAATAGCAAATGTTTAATTCCTGCATATGATTTAACTCTGTGTTGGCCTTTTCAAAAATGAGTGGGGGAATGAGTCGAGTATCGCCTCGCAAGGGCTGATGGGATTGTTACTGGAAACGTGTGTGTATATGTGTGACATAAGACAGGACAAATACATTCCTCAATAGGTTTTAGTAGCTTTACTCCTGGAATATCCTCTTCATTCAGTGAAGAAATTTTATTTTTTAGTTAAAACATGCTTGCCATCCTGCTATTAAGCTTTAGCGAATAAGTACACTAACAATCCCAGAAATCCAAGGACCAATTAATGTTTGGCTACTTTGACGAACCGGCTAATTTCTCAAGGCTGTAATTTCTAGCACAGCCGTCCATACGACACGTCAACAATCTCTAATGAACACTCTTGTATCATTAAACCCGTCGGGGCGTAAGGTAACCTAGGACATTGGAAAAGTCTTGTTTTATTTCCCCAAGAATACAAAAAACAAAAAACAAAATTCTAGTAACAATAAAGTCAAACCCTTCTTAAAAGTATCGTGGATGCAAAGCTAACATAAAAATATAAACGAAAGAAATCAATCAACTTTTTCACGATGGAATTTGTGGCATTTCCTTTGTATTTCAATGTTAGCCTCACATTCAAGGTATTTTTAAGGAGGCTCCATTTAATATTGAGTATCCATTTTATATGTCTGACACGTTTTCCTCTTAAATAAATGTCTTAGAGCCGTCGTTGTCATATTATTATTATTATTATTATTATTTTATTATTTATTTTTAGTGTATGTTCTAAAGTTGAGCACAAACTTAGTCCAAACATTCTTTTATTGTTTTAAACAACCTTAAAAATACTTTTAAATATTTTCTCCTCTAATGAAACAAATCAATTTTAAACTCACGTTTTACAATAATTAAAGTATATTATTCAAAATAAAAGCCAATCATTTTATATTTAACTATATTAAATTATTATTAATATAACTCTCTTAGCTTAGGCGTATATTTGTTACCTATCTCCGACCATGGGTGTCATTCCCTAGAGTATCATTACTTTGTTTAACGGTTGCGCATGAGAAGACACTTGTATAAGGATCATACGACTCAAAGAATCTTTTTGTCTAGGGAATGCAATTATGCAAGTGGTCTGAAATGGGAAAACATTACTCCAAGTTAAAGATATCTAATTCCTACTTTTTCCCAACTAATTAAACACTGCATGTTGAATCGTTTTCTTATCTGAAGTCAATCATATACTGACCAGAAGAGATAACTAGCTAAAAACTAGTGTGTGCTGCGTTGGTATTTCTAATGAAACAGTAATGATAAAAGGGTAAATGTTACACCGTGAAAAGATGAAAAAACTTACTGACGTTTCGGACGCTAGTCCTTCCTCTTTTACTCCGACGAAGGGCTAAGGTCCGAAACGTCAGTAAGTTTTTTCATCTTTTCACGTGGTAAAATTTACCCTTTTATCATAACATATACTTACCAGCTAGCCTTTTCTTACCGATCATTTCAACATTGGTATATAAAAATATGAGTTATAGTTACATATATGTATATATATATATGATGAAGATCGATGCACTTAGCTAGTATGATATCAAAACTGATGATACAATTCATTTGGTTACGTAATCATTTCTGCAGGAGTTTTAAACTCATTTTACGTCAAAAACAAAGAAATTGTTCATTACAAATATGTTATTTTTAGTTTATCATTTCCTCTTCGATTTTTGAAATTCTTTGCAAAAAACAGATGAAAAACCTGACAAGTTACCATAGCATTATGATTCAGTAGAGTTTGATAACCGTGTTTCCATGGTTACTGGTAGTATTTTTGTAATGTTTGTTCTCCAAGAAGACCACACCTCCCTATTGACGCAGAATGTGAGATCGGTTCAAAAGCACTTGTTTCGGAGCTCATCTTAACAACAGACGTGTGCGGGGAGGCGTTTGCAGACTGTCTAGAGTACGATAGGCTATTGATAGTAGGCGAGGTGACCAAGTAGGAACGATGTGGGACGTTATACGGATGGTGCGCCGTGACAACAGCAGGGACATATCCTGGGTATGTGGGATAAGCCACCGCCTGGCACTGAGTATAACCATGTGCCAGTGCGCTGTACTCCGGAAGACACGCTGCTGACATGGTTGGTGATTGAGAAGGAATAGATGCTTGCTGTGGAATTAGAAAAGGGAAGTGGTTTCGTAGTTCATCATAGCTATGCATCATTGATCTGCTGCTGTCTTTGATCTTCATCATGTTAAAGTCTTGATCTAATCCTCTGGAAAATGAAAAAGAAAGAGACTTATAAGAAAAAAAACGTTGCTTCATAATTCTCTTGCTTGCATTTATGATTGTATGGAGGTAGATAAATGTGCACATTACGACACCCAGGATAAGTCAGTCATTGCGAGATAATTCCCTAATTACTTTTTTGATTCAAATTTCGCCCATTTTTCACACTAATCTATTCTAGTTTAACGTTACCAAGTTCAAACAGTTCAGTTGTTTTAAATTCCATCAAATTCTAGAGCTAAATTTGGCACAAATAATTTTGAAAAATAGAAACAAGCTTCATTATGTCATACTGCTAATTTTGATCAGAGTGAAAATATTGATCGTGGGCGGTGCGCTCCGAATGCGGGTCTGAGTTCCCAACATGCATGTCCAAAACTATAAAGCAAGTTTTCTTTCACACTTGCAAGCAACAAAAAGCCCCATGACATGACATAAAATATATCATGTTGTCAAAGGAAAAAATCAACTAAAAGCGAGTGTTCTGATCAAGTGATAATAATAACTATAATTAACAATCCATGCAAGCTTTTGTATATTATGCCTGCCACGTACCATCGAATCGGTTCTCGCATATATTCCTTTGTTTCGCTTACTGTTTGTTAATTCGTTTTCTCGCGGGCAACTAAAAAAATATCAAAATTTTCAGGATTGATGGTTTATTGATTGAATCTGGAATGGAAGAACCATAGGAAACAACAACCCACTCAAATACAGGAATGAGTATTTTTTGGCTTCAAATTAAATGATTCATGTTTGCAATTTTTTTTCTTTTTTTTTTTTTTTTTTTTTTTTTTTTTTACAAACCTTACTCACAAATTTTATGTTTACGTTGCATGATTTTAGCATCAATAAATTAAATATTAAGAGAAAAAAACGTATATATAGAGAGAAGTTTGTTATGGTTAAATTGGTTAAATGATTTAAATTTAAATGTGGTTTTTAGTGCGGCATATTTGTATTTGTGTGGGTCTTATCACAAAGGAATTGATTATTTGCACTTTATAGAATATCCAACACTCCTTAGTCTTGCTTTATATTTGTTCTCTTAAACTTCTCACTCACTTCACGAAAACTCACGTTGCATTTGCAACACTAAACTACAGTTATACTTCCTTGAAAACAAGCAACTCCGTAGTGTATTATTGTCTTTTAGTAGCCTAGATCCTTAGGCAAGCACCTCTGTTAGGTGAGCTCTCGTCATTGCAGGTGTGTCAACAGAAATCAAAGTTTGAACACAATGCAAACATCAGAGGTTTTTCCATGTGCTTCAGCAAATGAACACCACAACGATTGAGCCAAATCTATTGACTTGTTGTCAAATAGCTGGCTATCTTGGTTTCAGTGGCGTTTACCCAGCCTAGATGGTCGATATGAAATTTGATCTTATTCTCAATCATAAAAGGCTAAATTACTGCTATGCATTTTAAAGCAATCGATGTGTGGGCTTGAAACTCCAAAGATTTACTAATGATACTTTTAATGATATATAACTGGTACTGAGTATGTTTAGAATATGACCCAATCTCGAGGTTTTCCAAAGAAATTATCCTGAAAATCCATCATAATCATCCCCAAGAAAGCTATTATTCGCGACCTTCAATGACACTGGTAGTTGAGGACATTCATGGTCACTACTGTAATCACTATAGAAACCCAACTTTCACATAATTCACCATTAGAAAACAGCACACTGATTCAATCACTTTCTTAACAATAGCAGTTTGTATTAAAGAGATTTGAGACTGCAATTTGTTGAATAAATAAACAACTAGAGAATATGAAAACTAGTAGAAATTAATGATTTAATTTTTTTTTTTTTTAATATGGAGAATAAATTTAAGATATTATTTTGGAACTTCTGGCTTGGCAAAAATAGCAATTAAAAGGTTCAATTAATATCCATTATTGCATATGTATGGCTTCAATCGGTGTGTCTGTTACTAGAGACTATGTATGTTAGGTCTAAACGAAAACTCGATGACAAATTCTTGCCGATACAAATGCTGTAAACATTTTTGATTTCGACGATTAATTTGTTTTTGCATTAGAAATTGCTGGAAATCCGTACATTTTTCGATACTTCTAATGATAACAAGTATTCGATGCTTAATCTTTAAGATCTGTGAATTAGCCGTGCCCTGACGTTGATCAGCCCAGAGGTTCTTTCAAGGGACTGATGAAATTTAAGGTTTTTTTTCTGCCCTCTTTGATCAAAAAGAAAACCAGCTTTAGCCTGTGATAAATGCAGGTTGACAATTAATGAATGACTAAATGTAGTGAATTAGCAAAAAATGCGCAATGAATAATTTTTGTTTAACATGTTGAACAAATTCAAACGACTTTCACATCTCTCACTCTCACTTCATGTTGATCATATTATATTTTGCTTCTGAAAATAATAGACTTTCACATCTCTCACTCTCACTTCATGTTGATCATATTATATTTTGCTTCTGAAAATAATAGTTTAGTTTACAGAAGAGAAAACTTAGTTTCTATTTAAAAACTAATATCTCAATTCCAGGATCGGAATAAGATTTCAACTTAAGACCTTTGCACTTAAATCTTTAAAACACTTTAGTGATAAGTCAATAGGCATTAGATTGAATAGCAATTGAACTCAAATACTGAAGATTCCTATCAGTTTGAGTGTATTAGATGGATATCGTGCATCGGGTCGGTTGGCTTGGGACTCGAACGCGCGCGCACGGGTCGGGCAAAAAAATGGTAACTTCAAACCTCTTTTTTAAACGAAAAAATCTATTCAAACTAAATCTGAAAAATTGCAAAAGAGATAAAGGAAATAATTACAATATTAACTATCAATTAAATCAGATAGTAATGTAAATTTGAATTGAGGGATTTTTTCTTTTCTTTTCTTTTTTCTCCCTTATGAAAATCAATACACGAGTTGAGTATTGTGTACAAAGTGTTTTTTTCACTGGATGATTGTCGCCACTGGTCAGTTCCTCTAGAAACTAAACGTGGTGGGTACGAAAAGCAAAACAATCATAGAGATAAGAGTGTCGTCTCAACAGTTACTTATGAAACCTCTTTTTTACTCTTCGATTTACTGAGATAAACAATTTACGAGATCCGTCGACAACAGTGTAGCAATAAAACTAGATTTCCTTGAAAAATTCAAATCGTGGATATTAATAAAAATTTAAAAACGACAGCAGACCAAACTGTTAGGGATAAACAAATAATAAAATGTATCTTCTTAAAAGCTTCGAAAATGTTTCTTCCCATGTCTTCAACTTTCCTTTTGTGTGTGGTTTTTTTTATTTTTTATTTTATTTTATTTTTTTAAATATATATATTTATAATTCATTTATTTACTCTCAGTGAATTATTTCCGAGGGAAAATATGAGTCTTCTTTGATTTTTGTGGAAAAATAAAATCTTAATTTTTCGTCTACAATTCTCAGCTGAGCAAGTGAATTTGTCTAGCAATAAAGAGGTCGTTCATTGGCGGCGAAGCTTGGGGTAATCCATTCCCAAATCAGCCTGCCCAATTAATTTCTCATTATGAAAGGACACGGGCTGGTTTTAGGTTACCGCCATCGTTTTCGCAGCTGCACAAGAATCGATTGAAGTGTTCAAGTGGTTGGTCATCCACTATTAAAGATGCTAAATGGCTAGAAACACGGGCTAAAAATGTTTTAGTCCTTACTAAGGTTACCAAGCAACGAGTCTTTCTTACTGTTTTTTCTTTCTTAAAAAATGGTTTATCTTTGCTAGCAAATGCAAATCCGCAAGAACGATTATAGTATCGTTCTCTAATCGCATTCTACAGTGCTCGTTCAGTGCGACTTTAAGGGCAAAAAAAAAATCAAAATTCGTTAGGGCTAATTTAAACAAAACCTTAAACGTTAAGATTTAATTTCACTTTGATTGGCTTGTGTCATTTGAATAAGCTTTGGTTTGAATCATTTAATGATCCTTTAATGATCCGACACGCAATAAACCTAACCGAGTGTTTGAATGATGTGAGGTATAGTTTTACGGATGAGGCGAGTAGACTCAATATATAAGACGGCAGAGATCGCTCAAAATCCTTCCTCGAAAGAGTTATTTATCGATGAGTAGGCTAAGAAAACATTGGTAAAAAGTTTCCTTTCACTACGTTGAAATTTTTGAAACGTCACTGTTATGTATTTAATCAAGACATGTTTAACCTTTGAAGTATCACTTGAAAACACAAAAAACACAGAATTTATATTCAAGAAAAAAGAAAACAACCCCAAGAAAACATTAGTCCATTTAGTAAAAAAATCCGCTCCGCAACTGTACTTAGATTTGTACTGAATATATTTATGTAAGATCTAGTTTAGGGTTTGCTGGTGTTTTAACGATATTTATTGCACTTGTTCGCGATTATCTCTTAGCGCCGGGAAAGCGGGCGCAAGTGTGCAAACAACAACTTATAAACGATACACTAGCGGTTTTGGATTTACATACCTTTTTCTCATTTCTGCAGCACGTACTCTTTGTCTCTTGTTTTTAAACCAGTTGCTGACTTGAGTCACAGTCAAGTCGGTCATTTTTGCCAGTTCGTACTTTTCTCTGGGGGTGGGGTAGGGATTCTCGGTGTAGGCTTTGTTAAGAATACTGCGGGATTTTTCCTTGAAGCAATAAGTGGTCTCTTCTCCATCCCAGATCGTTCTCGGGAGTGGATGCTTTCTTCGTACACGGTACTTGCCAACAGCTCCCAGGGGGCGTCCACGCTGCCTCTCAGCTTCAATATAGTGCGCTGTTCTCCACAAACACTGCAGCTTCTCGTGCGTCGATTTGGAAAACCTATGGCTCTCCAAAATCGAGTAGAGCTCTTTGAAGTTGCTTTGGTGGAAAGCGACTACGGCCTTGGCAACTTGGATGGTCTCGCACTGTTGGATTTCTTCAGAGTCTTTTGGCAATGACCAAAGAAACCTTGCCAACCTGTCATTCTCTCCGCTGTTCTGAAGGAATTCACAGACTGAAATAACTTGTTCCATCGAAAAGGGGCACGGAAGCATAATGGCAGTCGTCTTAAGTACTTGATAAACTCGTCTGACTAAACGCAATTAGTCCAAATGGGTGATTGTCACAGATACCGTTGTTCAGCGCCTGCTGGTCAGACCCAAGTGATAACGTCGCTTTTTTTGCTACACTTTAATAGGTTACCGGTAGGCTGTCCGTCCTCTTTGTGTGGCTTGTGAATTCAGCACCGTCCCACCGCTGACCAGGCAATATTTCTTGTCTAAACATTTGCCACCTTTGCAATGATGCTGCCCAAGTCATGAACAGAACAAAACAGCTTTTAGTGTACTTGTCAAAAACACATTACTACAAGGTACTGGTTCAATTAGTCGGTCATTAGCATGAAACTGAAGCGGGCTAACATGTTTGTTTTAGAATCTACAATTGGCCATTGGATTTGGGAGGCTAAATACGGTGTCTGTGGCCTGAACAAATACTTCTTAAGGCGCTCGATTGTGTAAGGATATTGAAACCTCGTTCTGATTGGTAAGACTTGAACATACTTTTTTAATCCACAAATGCATGGAAAACGTCCCCTAGATTCATAGTAAATTATCCTTGAAGTTTAACTGCAAATCTATTGTTAATAAACTACAGGAGAAGGATGCGTCTCCCACTGTCAGCCATAGACTGCTACTGTGTCAAGAGAGAATGTTAAGTGCGTATTCTGTGTCTGCTAACACGAGAAAAATATGTTGCAAAACTGACGGCTTCATTATCGAATTCTTTATCAACAAAGTTTAGAGGCAGTCACTTTACCTAGCAACTAGCTATCGACTCGAGGCCCGATTAAAGTAATAAGGAAAGCCCAGTAAACTATCTGGGTGGTTTTTACATTTCAGCTTGTCTGGCTCGGTTTACTTCTGCTGGTTCGCTTGTCAGTATTTTATAAGCTTCTGTTTTGTCTTCGTCTCATCCTTCAACTTCAAATTTTAAGCTTAGATTAACCGCAATTTTTTTCAAATATTTGAATTTACTATTTGCCACGCATTTGGAAGCGGTGTACTTAAGTTCCCTATCTCAGGAACAGCATTACAAAAATGCTTATAGCAGATTGCAGCTTGAATGCCATCAATGGACACGCATTAATGTACGTGTGCGATTCAAACCTAGTCATTTTATTTTATTTTCAATAAACAAATCTCAACTCAAGTCTCACAAACTGTCTAGTTAATGTAGCCCGTTGCCGATCCAAAACACGCCCCGTTGTTGTTTTTACCGTCGAATTGCTTCTTTAATTTTACGTTGCAGCTGTATTTACAAGAAAATCGGCCAATTAGTACTTGGAAATTGGACGAAGGGCATGACAGCTCCATGAGGGGCAACAATAGACCGTTTGAATTGGGGTCGGCCTGGCACATCTGCTGGGAAAGTCAACAGACACTGTTTTGAAAGAACCGTTCATCTCAGGCCCCAAGCACCATTATAACAAGAAAGTCAAGAAACAGCCCTTTACTCTTTTACACGATGAACAAACTAATGCAGGAAGAGATCGTAACCTATGTATATAACACATAAAACTATGCTTAAATGATACGCGATTGTGACCTTGAAAGATCCAAGTGATTAGGATTTTTCAGCAATCGCTTTAGCAAACATTCAGTTTTAAACAAACCGAATTATTTGCATTTGTTTGTAAACGCGAAAATGAGTTTTCCTCTGTGCTATTCAATGAATAACCTGCAAAAGAATTCAAGATTGCTTTCAAGAACACATCAACTGATACACTGGGATAATCGGTCATATAATCTGGCTTTAGTTCTGATTTCTACGCCATTTTTTCCTTCTGTTGTCACTTAGCGGGTTATGGCCTATAAACATCTTAATAAGTCTTTCACCTGTGCTGATAAAGAGGCAATTAAATTGTTCCAGGGCGTTGTCATAATAATTTGATAATAAACGTGCCGAATGTGAGTCAGACATCAAAGAAGCAAACCAACAATTCAGACAGCGCAGAACCTCCTTCATTCACTTGAAAATTAAACGGTTTTGGCAATCATTAGCACCTGTATGTTAAGGACTAAAAAAGGATGTATTAAAGAAAAGGAAAAAATTCATGAACCCATGGTTAGGATATTGAGCATTGTACAATCCGTTGCTATTTGAAGTTCGTTTAATTTGCTTATTAGTCGTCTTTGTTTGGTTTTGTACTTTGTTCTATGATAAATGAACAACCTTTGTACAAAATCTCTTTTTATTTTCGGGAATAAAACTTTTAAGATGATTTTAAAAAGGGCAATTTTTTAAAGCTATTATCACTTGGTAATAAATAAGGTATCTGTGTTTTGGAGTATATTTACTCGAAAAGACATTTGTAGGTGTTTTGAAGAAACACTGTAACGGGTAACGGATTTGTTCATATGCTACATATTTTATATAAAACGTATAATTCCTCTTGAAAATCAGACAGAAAGCCAATAACTTCTAACTGTACGTCCTAAATAAAAAATATCGAAGTATTGTGAGAGATTAAACCTCTTTTTAGAGGAGAGTTGGAGGATTAAAATCTCGAGTTCGTGACGGCAACAAAACTCGTCAGAATAGCGGACAAACACGCCGTCTGTCTTGATAGGCGTATTGTGCTTCAAGCTACCTGTTCGTAGTTTTTATCATAATACATTTCTATGTCTATAATGAGTAAAAAGAGCAATGTAACTGTGGAAGCAACCTGGCTAAAAGACAGCTAAATAGAACCTATTTAACTTTGTTGTATGAAAGGTTTGACAGTATTCGTTGATTTACTGTGAGAATTCAAACATCCTATTCATAAACTAACGTTAGATTGTAAATGAGTTTTTTATCACCTTTTGAGTCGAGCTCAATTAAATTATAATTCAAATTACTTCATACTTTATGGTGAATGAAAACAGTCTCCGACAATTACTTCAGAGGATTTCAGTACGTCTTTCATCTAGCTAACACCAATAAGTTATTTTTGTTTTGAACACGACTGAATAGACCTAGAAATAATCGGCGCTCTTTTTCCCCCTAATATTTGCTTCACTGATAGTAGACTGTTTTATGCTTTCCAATTAGCGTGGCCAGCCACAAAACACCCTTACTGATCTACACCACACTTTTTACTTACGATCTGAAGTCTTGGAAAAAAAAATGTTTTTTGATCTATCTAGAGATGAAGTAGATTGACAACTGGAAAATCAAGTTTAAAAAAGAAACAACATGATAACACCTCTAATTTAACAAAGTTACCTTGTAAAAATGGATACTTACGGATGTATACTGATATTGTCGATGCACCAAAAGCCGAATAAAGTTTGGGGACTGAATGAAAATATAGTTGCAAATTATGAGAAAATATAATATACATGAGGCAGGACATGATTGAAGAAACAATGGTGAGAAATAGAAAGTTCATCCCACAAATTAACCTCTATTACTGAACGATAATGAACGACATGAGACAAAAGTAGATCAACTGATAGGGCAACCGTAAAATATCTGCAAAATCAAGCTCTTGATGTACCATCAAAACAAGCCCCTTGCAAAAATAAACATGATATTAAATAAAGAAGGTGAACTTTTGCGTCTTACTTCTGCATTTTTCTTTTCTTCCTCCTCTTCCTCTTCCTCGGCTTCTCACTCTTCCTCTTCCTCTTTTCACTCCTCTTCAGTCCTCCGCCTTCTCTTCTCCTTCTTCTTCTACTTCTTCTTCCTTCTTTCGTTTCTTTTTTTTTTTTTTTTTTTTTCAGTCCTCGTCTTCTCTTGGTTTTTTTCCCCTTTTATTCTTTAATACTTTGATGTAACACTGTACTCTTACTAATGAATGCCAACGGTTAAAGAAACTTCGCTGTAAACACACTTATCTTATTGCTCGTGGTCTAAAACACTTCTTGAGAAGTCTTTTCTAATAGATAACCATCTAAGCGAAGCGGCTTGGTTTTATAAAGTGCTAACTGAAAATCTATTGTCCACTATTGGCAACGGCATGTCACAAAACCACCAAAACAAGTTGGGGAAATAATTTACATCTGATGTCACTCGTTCGATTTTGATTGCTATAGTTGAAAACCAGTTAGTATGAGAATGAAAAAAGTCTTTATTCCCTTGACCGCCAAAATTGACAAGCTAAATTCCAATTCGATATGCGAGTAAGCATGAGGCTTTGATTAGCCCAGAGGTCGTTTCTGGGTATCGAAAAACAAATGAAGTTTCTTTAATTCCTGGATATTGGCAAAAGGCACTTGATTAACTCGTTTGTGTGTGAAAAAAGAAAGCATTTTATTTGTCATAAACCAAAGAATGAGTGCATTTTTCTTTCCCATGCACTCAATAAAAAGAAAAATGAATCAAGTTAACTATTGAACTCAGTTCAAATGAACAAAAACAAAACCTAGTGAAACTATTTATTCAATGAAAATTCAAAGTGAGTTATAAGCCAGATTTTGGATATGATACAGCTTCAAACCCGTTAAAACTGATATACCAACCAAGAACATGCAACTAGATGTGATACTATAAGCCGCCGCGGAAAAGAAATGTCACTCTAGAATTACAAACCGTTTACATTATGTTAAACCAACTAGAGTTTTGCAAGATGGCTTAATTTTGGCACAGTGACAGGTTTGCAAAGAGTAGTTTGGTTTCTCCTAACAACGTTAGTTTTAAACGGAGCATCCATGCTGAACAGTTGCCCAATATAAGTACTAGCACAAAGCTAGAACTACTTGTCTAGTCATATTGTAACGAACTCAAATAGTCGTACCATCTCTAGAAAGGAAGACATTTTAATCTAATCTCGTTAGTTTGGAGAGAGAGAAAGATGATCTGAAACTGTACTGTCCAATATGATTGACGCCCAATCAGCGCGCGGTCAAAAGTGATCGAGTTGGCTAAAATATAGTATCATTTTTCCTTTGATAAGAAAATCACACGCGGCTTTTAGATTGAGTTGGCTTGTTATTTTGTTGTTTAATGGATATGTTGGTTATGAGGCGATGTATTAATTTTACGCCATGTTTGTTGTCTTCAGAAAAATTAGTGCAAATCTACTTAATCTTGCAGGCGTATCACATGACAACTTCGATTCCCAAACCCCCTTTTTTGGTCTGATAATAAGTTCTCTAGTATGATTTGGGACTTTTGTCTTCCTTTTGACATTCATACCCAGCGGAGATTGATATCGTACGATTCTGAAACCATGGTTCATGGTAAATCAAACAAATCGTCTTGTCATCATCATCTTCGTTACGCTCTAGATTAAAGGCTTACCGGCAAACCGACAAATAAATATGATCGATGGATTTTTTTTTTTTTTTTCGTAATTCTATGAAATAATTGCTTCTACACAAGTGTTGTTTCTATCTACTATCTTCTTGAATTGTCTTTTTCTTTCTCCTTTTTTTTTCACTTCTTCAATTAGACTCAGTTCTAATTCTATTATATCTGCGTCCCTTCCTTCTCCTTCTCCTTCTCCTTCTCCTTCTCCTTCTCCTTCTGCTTCTCCTTCTGCTTCTGCTTCTGCTTGTCCTTCTCTTTCTCTTTCTCCTTATCTTTCTCCTTTTCTTCGTCAGCCAGTATTCAATACAATACTGGTATCGCCTCTAAACAAGACAGAAAATAAATCTGCGTGTTAATCATTATTAGATATCGCATAAACGGTTGAATCCAAGCGAGTGACATTGATTCTTCAATCAAAGTCGCATCTCCGTTGCTTTGTTTCGTCGAGTATTGCGCATTGAAGGCCAAAGCGTGATCATTACATAACTGTCCTTTCTAACATTCACTATGCCTACACTTCGATACGAGATGACAGGATTTATTTTTCTGATAAAAGAAGACATCCACACCTCTTTTGTGGAAGTTATGGTAGCTTGTCTTGTATACCAGT
This sequence comes from Actinia tenebrosa, assembly GCF_029948245.1. Lineage (NCBI taxonomy): Eukaryota > Metazoa > Cnidaria > Anthozoa > Actiniaria > Actiniidae > Actinia > Actinia tenebrosa. Next base: position 6,207,575 of record NW_028292581.1, on the reverse strand, counting down.
TGCCACCATCTGCTATTGTCCAACAGCTGTTGTTTCAAGTAAGATGGCTGTTATGTCCGCGTAGTTACGCAGTAACGTTAATCTTTATGTACTTTAGGCCCGTGGGATGACATTTGTAGCAGGTATGGCGATAAGAAATGCTGGGTATATGTGTGAAAAATAATCAAAGTTCCCACGACGGAACATGCCGGCCCACCTATCTCAGTATCACTACCTCACATCAAATCACTTGAACAAGTTCTTCTTATTCGCCATTTTCACATCCCCATAATACACTGTGCGGTTTTGGGGTGCAACCACGGGGGGAAAACCACACATGTTATATATGCTGAAGACGTCTGATCAGAAAATATTGCAAATGCATCTTAGGATCATATAATTCCAATCTTCCAACCCGAAACAAAAAGAATCTTTTTAAAGGCGTCTATTTGAATACTTCTTTGTGAGTCAGTGTAAATCTTCGATAAAATGGGAAATTAACTCACGATGAACTGAAATGATATTCAGTAATGATAAAAAGGTAAATTTTACGCCGTGCAAACCAGAGATGAAAAAACTTACTGACGTTTGGGACGCTAGTCCTTCGTCGGAGTAAAAGAGGAAATGATATTCAGTATTTTACAGATAAAAGCAGTATATTACAGATATAATAAAATACATGCAAAAATTACTCAATTTTGATTGGCTTAGAGCAGTGTTGTTAAAAGGTAATACAGTGCAAAAAAGTGTAATTCAGTGCAAAAGTGTAATTCAGTACAGAAAAGTGTAAAACAGTGCAAGTTACAAACGGAATTCTTTTAGCCTATAAGATGACAGATTTTTACGACGAAAAAATTGAGGAAAAATTTGAAGCAAATCGAGGGGAAAAGTAGCAGGCATTTTATCTTAGGTGAAAGTAAGCAAAGATTTAACGGATTTTACTATCAAACAACTAAAAAAAAAAACAGTTCAAAAAATAAAACGCAAGTAAAAGTACATTGTTATTGCTGAATATATGGAAGAAATAGTGAGAAGAAAACAAAGTATTACATGAATTGAGGGAAATGAGCCAGCCGATCTAAAGAAAATACTCGAGCGAGCGATTGTTTGCCGAAGTAAAGCAAAAACTAAACCAGAAACGAAAAGATTATGAGCAAGACCATTAAACACGATGTGGTAAGTGCTTACACAATATTTTGGTCTACAAGATCCCAAACTGAGCCGAAAAGTTTTCTGAACACTTTCGTCAACAGTCAGGTATAATTATTTTCAATATATGCCTTACAACTCCAGTTAGCTGCAAAGTCAGCCAATCCAAATGTCTTCATTCATAGTGATTCAGATTTACTTAACAGTAAAAAAAATTTTTTTACAACAAAATTATAGCCAATTTTTGAATTACATGTATTTGAAACCACAATCACTTTGAATAAAGTTGGTTGTGAACAAACAAATTTCATAAAAAAATTAGCTTACGTGTTGAATATTTCACATATTTTCGTCTCTTTCTTTTGTCATTTTTTTCCCATGTATGTTATTAATAATAATAATACTGACACGATTTCTCGTTCAATTTGGGATAATTTGCACTCGTGTGTTTTTCAAATAGCTGAAATTCAACTCTTCGAAAAACACACTCGTTCAAATTAATCCCAAATTGAACTCGAAACCGTGTTATACCTATACAAAGCATTCAATTGAAGAAAGTTTGATTTCATGACAGTTTTTGACCGGTTACCCGTAACGATCCCCTAACGGCCATGTTATCCCGTAACGATCCTTTAACGGTCATGTAAAAAGGTAAAGCTGATTTATTTTACTTTGATAACGCGGGGAGTGGTTGCCCAATTCTCCCGAACAAAGTGCTCATCTTTAATGCGCTCGAAGGTGCGCCCTCTACCCCCTCTTACTATCAGTGCTCCTTTTTACGGGTATTTAAAGCTAATTAAAAGCAGCACAGAGTGTCGAACTTTGGACCTCTAGCTCTGAAGGCCGCGCACTAAACAATGAGAACGATTCTTATTCAATAATGATCAGAAATGATTAAAGAATTCGGTAAACAATTCCATCCATCGATAGTAACATGCAAAGACGCTTATTCCCGTAAAATTATAACGTACCCAATGCAACATATTCCACGAGAATTGATTATATATAATGAAAGTTTCCCTGTTGTAGCGATGGTCAACGGAGTCCCAAGGGTTAAGTGGGTGGTGTTGGACTGCATGGACGTTCCCGCCAAACTGCCAAATCCATCTATAGAATCTCGAATATAAGTGAGAAGTTCCCTCAGTATTGTCTATAGTTGTCCCTATTTAACTTTGATACTCTATTTATTGCCCACCAAAAGGAGATAATTAATCTTTGTAAAATAGGTGAGAATATTTTCCCAGCGAGGTCGGAAATTAATTTTTCCGAATTTAATTCCAAGGGCTTTCGCCCGGAATAACCTCGTTCCCAAGCACTATAACTTATCTATACTTCTATATCTTTTCGTAAAATAGGCGTGACTTATGCGCACGCATTTCATTTCTGACCACTTTTTCCTTGCGAATCACATGTCAATATCTTACACTTCTTTTGTAGAAACAGTCATATTTTTATTCTTCTTCCAACAAATACACAATATCCTTAGTGTACAGATCCTCCTCAACTTCGAACTTTTTTTCTTTCATGAAAGACAAATTCTAATGTATAGTCAATGGAACAACGTACCGATGTGTGGTACCAATTCACAGATCTGAGCTGAGATACTGCCCCCCCTCGACGCAATTTTGTACAAAATTCTTTTTTGCTTAGTTGGCGTGTGGTGTGGTTGCTTGTGATTGGTTGGTGGATGGGTCAGTTGGTTAGTAGGTTGGTTGATTGTTCGATGGATGAGTTTGGTGCATAGGTAGTGTTTGTTAGTCCATGGGTTTGGTTGGTTGGTCCGTTGGTTGGTCCGTTGGTTGGTCCGTTGGTTGGTCCGTTGGTCGGTCCGTTGGTTGGTCCGTTGGTCGGTCCGTTGGTTGGTCCGTTGGTCAGTCCGTTGTCGGTCCGTTGGTTGATCCGTTGGTCGGTCCGTTGGTTGGTCCGTTGGTTGGTCCGTTGGTTGGTCCGTTGGTCGGTCCGTTGGTTGGTCCGTTGGTCGGTCCGTTGGTTGATCCGTTGGTCGGTCCGTTGGTTGGTCCGTTGGTTGATCCGTTGGTCGGTCCGTTGGTTGGTCTGTTGGTCGGTCCGTTGGTTAATCCGTTGGTCGGTCCGTTGGTTGGTCCGTTGGTTGATCCGTTGGTCGGTCCGTTGGTTGGTCCGTTGGTCGGTCCGTTGGTTGGTCCGTTGGTGGGTCCGTTGGTTGGTCCGCTGGTTGGTTGGTTGGTGGTTTGTTTGGTTGGTCCGTTGGTCGGTCCGTTTGTTGGTCCGTGTGGTTGGTCCGTTGGTTGGTCCGTTGGTTGGTCAGCAGATGGTTTTGATGAGTGGGTGGGTGGGTTGGTCAGTAGATAGTACTGGTGGGTGGGTTGATCAGTAGATGAGTTTGGCGATTGGTTTCATTGGTTGTGCGTTAGATGAGTTTTGTGGGTTGAATGGCTGGTTGGTTGCATGTGGGGGGGTTGGTTGGTGGGTTGGTGGGTCGGTGGGTTGGTTGGATGGTCAGTAGATGAGTTTGGTGAGTGGTCTGATTGGATGATCAGTAGATGGTGTTGGTGGGTGGGTGGGTCGGCACATTCAGTTGTAGCCTTACTGTTATTCAGTGAAGCAAAACTTTAATTAATACAGACTGATCGTCTGTGGTCAACCACTGGTGAGATTAAAAATCTGTATGACTATGGGACAATGTTATTTTAATTCAAAAACTAGCCCGATCAAGGCGACTCCCTTTCAAGTCATTTTTAATTTGATAGCAGGCTTCAAGTCAGGCTTCAGCCAAGTAGACTATACGAAAGACCTTTCATATTCAGTGCCAATGGGGTCTTGACATTCAAGACTCATAATATGTCTTCTAGTGAGGTGCGAAGCTTGCGCGCAATGGTTATATACCTCTGCAGAAGTAAACAAATATACTTCTTCTTCTATGTCCTATATGTCTGGATGCTCATGAGCAGCAAGTAGGCTCGGTTCACACTAAGAGGCCGTTTAAGTGATGCTAGGGTAACCCTATACTGCAAGTTCTAACTCTTTTGGTTTTGGTGTCCCCTGGCGAAGGAAAAACAAAACTTACCCGGCCCTAGCACCAGGGTCACCTTACCTTTATGCGAAAAGCTTTCTTATTAACGTAGGGTGAGCCTATTACTAAGGCGTCCGCCGTCCTAAAGAAAACAAAAACATTGTTCTAGTGCAACGCTTTCCTTTGGCCAATAGAACACTTTCAAAATTATCTTGGATGCTAAGATAACGACAAAGAAATGGTACATATACCATGTCAAGAAATAATTGTGACTAAAAAAAAATGCATGCTGATGATGTATTTAATTTAATTCATTCATTCGTACATTTCTTTTACCAAAAAATTAAATATGAACACGTTCTCAAGAATTAGAGACACTGACTGTGGCCGAAGAAAAAAAAGGAGAAGTTATACGCAGTTATTAAACGCAAAACGTCACGTCTTTGCATTGTGTACATAGCGGTGCTTACAATCAAAGCTGCGAAAGTTTTTCAACGCAAATTTTCGAATTCAAATTCAGCTATTAAAATTTGTCTTTCCAGGGATTTGATTAATGGGACGAAAACAATAACGCCTCTCCTTAATCCAATAGATATTTTAATAAAGCAATTTTTAAGTTCTCTGCGGCTGGTCAAACATCGAACCGGTTTGTAAGTCGTTGGCGAAGTCAGAATGTCGTATGAAAGAGAAAAGCCTGCAGTTAAATGGTGAGATTACCGTTACCAGTACTATAAAATCAAGTGTTCAGCGCTCATAGTTGAGAAAATAAAAATAATGAAATTTTTATGCAACTCAACACAAATGAATACGAAGTCTTTTTGTTAATTTGATAAGTTTCGTCATCTACGGAAATGGCTGTTGTCATGGTCACTCAAAAGCGCGCGAAAAATGAATTAGGCGTGCGCTATTCATCAAGTATTTTATTTAAACAGGTATTAATTAAAATGGACTCAAACCTGACTAGTGATCCAAATTTATCCTGATTTTGCTGCTTCACTCATTCTCTTTTGACCATCGCAAACTATTTTCAAGCTTGTTTTGCTTCTTTCTGTTTTGTTTTCTCTTAAATAATAACAATCATGAGTCTGGATCGACACTCAGACCCGGGAAACATTTCCTATTTGCTAAAGCATTCTTAAAATCTAGTCGAAGTAAGGGTTCATTATCTTCTTAAATTTTTTTCTAACTCATCTTTTTTCGTTTAATTTTTTAAAAAACTAATCTAAGTTAGGCTTCACTATGCTACTTAGATGATATATGGAGAATATGATTTATCAACGGCTATGTATATATGAAAAGTGGAGAAAAAGTCGTAAAAATCAAAAAGCACCTGGCAGACAGTCTAGGACAGTGATATAACTGTGTTAAAGTTTAGGTTCACTAATATGAATTCTTAGCAACCATACACAAGTTGAAATCCTTTGTTGAGCACCTATAGAGATATTAAATGTCTTCAACAGTTGTTTAGGGACGTCAGTAACTGACCTGTACTCAAAAAAAGGCTAAGAAACCGCCTGTATGTTGTTGTTTTATATGTTGTTGAGTGTTTTACGTGATAGAAATCATATTCACTAGCAGATCCAAGGGTGGTACCCCCTTTATGAGGCCGTTCATGTTCGTTACGCTCAGTAGCCGATAAAATTGATTAAAATTGTAGTTTGAATTGTAGTTCCTCGAACCCCACCCGTCACCCTTATCCACACACGTACACACAATGTTTTTTCCGATATAGGTTCATTTATTTTCGATTAAAAGGTATATATTTAATTGGTATGACCACGTTGATTAAAACCGACCTCCTTTCACAACACTAACTGTTTTTTCCTCCACACACCTTGAAAGCTGGTTAAACTTTGCTCTTTAACTATTAACGTTGTTTAATGAAAGCGTGCAGAAAGTGTATGTAATTGGCCAATAACGGTACGCTTACTAGTCTAAACTAATTTTTAGCCATCGTTTTCATTGAATATTTTTTACTCCACAATTTTTATGCATATTAATATTTTTTTCAATCCACTATTAATTTATGCAAGGGAATGAGTATGTTTAACTGCCATTGACACAATTTTAATTATCATTCTTTTGGAGGATTTACCTATGAATCACAATACTGATTAGTAATTCCCTATTCCTGCAAATGAATTGCATTACATACCTCTCGTAGCAACATTTCATTTTGGTGGAAACATTAATTTAGTATATAGTGTACGAATAACCTAGAAATGACATACCATTGGTTTACTTTGCTTCCTCTAAATGTGGCCGTACATGCATGCAGACTAAATAGCAATTTTACGGTTACTAAAAATAGATATCGCAAAGCCTTGTGGGGTCGAAATGCGGACAAACATTGCAAATAATAAAGGCTTTGATTGACATGGAAAAGAAGAAGAATATCATTCGAAAAACCATGCTTAGTTTTTCCATAAGATGGAAACAACGAGACTACAAAACATTGTTGCAGCATATAAGCATGTCCTCTTGGCTTGGCTTGTCCGCATTTCAATACCATGATGCACAATCGTGACGTCATCCGTGGAAGATGCTATTGGATTAAAGGTGATGGTCAATATGGAAGACAATATGTCACTTCGCGCAAAAGGAACAACGTCGCACTGGCCTAACTCGTGTACCACAAATAGCCGGTCCTGATATTGAACTCACTGCTTTGCATAGATATCGATAAATAGGCTTACAGAACTGACGTTGGTAAATGTTCCCGCCAAATCCTCAGGAACATTCAATAGCAAAACCATGGAAGAAAGCATTTAGTCGTACTGTGCTTTTCTGTTATCCCAACATGGAATGTTAAGAATAGAATTTCTCTTGCATCATAGAATTTTCTTGTCAGTAAATTGCAACGGGAGGGGGTGGGGTGGGGGTAGGGTTTTGCAACTGTGGGATGCGAGAATAAAAAGGAACATATAAACCGTAGAACCGTAGAAGGGGAAAATGAAAACATAATTAGGTAGCTATTAAGTAATGACCATTGCTATTTTCCGATTTCTTTGCTAAATTCCTGCTACATCACGTAGAGGCTTTGCCGATATTTTATCACTGATGATCAAGTCATTAACTTCACTGACGGATCATACAGTGACCATACTCACCGCCAGACAGACAGTCCTCTTTAAAGAATATACTATCTGATGGTTATGTCGGATAGATTATCGCACAGGGACTTCAACAGTGTAATGGATACTCATATATATCTGATAACAAGAGCAGAGTTAAACTCGTTAGACACCAAGACTACATAAACACTATATCAGATGATGAGGGTTTTGCATCTAGCTGAAATAGTTGCATTGAAGAGGAATCAAATCGAATCGAAATATGGCGACCAATTCGAATAACTGTTGTTCTGCACTGACTAGCCTCGTGTTCACATGGAAACATAAAAGCATTTTCACATGTATAAGAGGCTAGTCAGGCGCTAGTCAGTCCAGAACAATAGTTATTCAAATTGGTCGACATTTTTTGATTCGGTGTATTGCACCAGCTTTGCGCAAGAATTCAAGGCAAACGGTGAATGCGATAAATGAATGAAAAACGCTAGGTTCATGTCCAAGAAATGTTTGTTAGTCTGAGTTTGTCTTCAGTGCAAGTTGTGAGAGTGGAGGCAATTAATATCCAAGTGACAAGAACGGTAGAAATAGAAACGATAATTGACTGAAATTATTAGGTACATGTCAAAGACATGGGGGCATCCTGTCTGAATCAATGGGGTGTCATGCAGTCATACAGGTTGTGGATTAAACTTCATTTCATCAAAATTCAAGGCACATATTCAAGTGACAAGAACTGAAATATAAATGATATTTGATTGCAAATTGTTAGATACATGTCAAAATTAGCAATTAAGTCGACACTAGTTGGCCTTGAGTAATTTTAATTCATCTGCAGTGGAATTTTTGCTGATAATTTGCCCTTGCGAAGATAGATAGTTCATGTTTATTATGACCAATAACGCTTGCAATTTCAAATTTTCTTGACAAAACTTTACAGATTGTAAACTGAAAATTTCACGTTCGTTTATTCATCTGCAATTTAAATTCTATGCTCGTGTTTAAGCTCGTTTTTGTCTAGCATCTGAAGATTCCATCTGAAGGGTTTTAATCCGCTTTAATTAAAAAAGTGGTAGTTATCCCGATTCTTATCAATTTACAGAAACGAACGATCAAGACTGAGGGCGCCTGTATTTATCACTCGTCGAATAAAGTACATATTTGAGTTCACTGTTGCAAGTGATACACATACTTCTTTGATGGTCTGTCAATATCTTTATTAATTTTTGCATTTTTTCTTTTTGCAATTAGTATTCAGAATGTAACTAGTGTACGTAAGGTGTGAGAATATTGGATTTGTAGGAAATATCAAAGTCACGTGTGATGTTATCTTTAGGTACTGTGGTGTAGCAAGTATTAGATTTGGGGAGACAAGCGCGTTCTTGGCGCGAAAGCTCCCGCCAATTTCACAGGAACGCCATTAAATCATATTGTATCAGGTATATGGGTGGATCACATATTGTACCAGGTATATGGGTGGATCACATCATATTGTACCAGGTATATGGATGGATCACATCATATTGTACCAGGTATATGGGTAGATCTTATCATATTGTACCAGGTATATGGGTGGATCTCATCATATTGTACCAGGTATATGGGTGGATCACATCATATTGTACCAGGTATATGGGTGGATCACATCATATTGTACCAGGTATATGGGTGGATCACATCATATTGTACCAGGTATATGGGTGGATCACATCATATTATACCAGTTATATGGGTGGATCTTATCATATTATACCAGGTATATGGGTGGATCATAATTGTACCAGTTATATGGGTGGATCTCATCATATTATACCAGGTATATGGGTGGATCATAATTGTACCAGTTATATGGGTGGATCTTATCATATTATACCAGGTATATGGGTGGATCACATCATATTGTACCAGGTATATGGGTGGATCACATCATATTGTACCAGGTGTATGGGTGGGTCATATCATATTGTACCAGGTATATGGGTGGATCACATATTGTACCAGGTATATGGGTGGATCATAATTGTACCAGGTATATGGATGGATAACATCATATTGTACCAGGTATATGGTTGGATCACATCATATTGTACCAGGTTTATGGGTGGATCATATCATTTTGTACCAGGTATATGGGTGGATCATATCATAATGTACCAGGTATATGGGTGGATCACATCATATTGTACCAGGTATATGGGTGGATCACATCATATTGTACCAGGTATATGGGTGGATCACATCATATTGTACCAGGTATATGGGTGGATCACATCATATTGTACCAGTTATATGGGTGGATCACATCATATTGTACCAGGTATATGGGTGGATCACATCATATTGTACCAGGTATATGGATGGATCACATCATTTTGTACCAGGTATATGGGTGGATCACATCATATTGTACCAGGTATATGGATGGATCACATATTGTACCAGGTATATGGGTGGATCACATATTGTACCAGGTATATGGTTGGATCACATATTGTATCAGGTGTATGGGTTGATCATATATACCATAGTTAATAGAGGGGAATGGTTAGGAAACCTTTTTGTTATAAGTCTTTGTTCACTTTTTTCAAACATGACCGTGCACAATCCTTTGTTTTACCATTGTTTTACCAATGTTGGCAATGACTGAGTGAACAGACCAAAATCTTTCTTTTGGCTGATAGTTCAAAATATTTCAAGATTCATAAGAGATATTTGAATATTCCTTACAACAATCCCATAGACAAAGTTTATGTTTACTTATTTTGCAACTTCGGATGAGCATAAATCAAACATTGTGCACGGTCAAGACTGGTTCAACATCAAAAGTGAACAAAGACCTATAACAATAGGTTTCCTAACCATTCCCCTCTATTAACTGTGTACATACAATACCATCAAATAGCAGTTTAAAATATTTTATTTTTGAACTTTTAAAAGAATTGCCATAAGAACTATACTGTATTACAGACTTGTGCACTGATCAATTGTAGTCAGAATGGAAAAGGTAAAAAGTGGGTAGAGTTTTTCACACTTTGTCTGTGAGTTAGTACTAATATTATTTGTTGTTCAAAATAGTGCTACATCTCTGTTGCTCTGTGTTTCTGTTGCTCACTATTCATTGGTTTATCAATAGACAGATCTAATTGTTTAGTATTTTAGTGCCTGTTTTATGCATGATCAGTTGTGTCTGGCCACTCAAACCAGTACCTCATGATCAAGCAGCCACAAATAGCTAAGCCTAAAAGTCTAGATCAAAAATTCTGAAATTTATACAAACTTATATCGGATCCCTTATATCATAGCTAGAATCGGTTGCGATGACACTCCGACTACTGTCATGTTCTAGTAGGTTCTCTTTATTAATCCATTATTTTATTATATTGGTTTTATAAGTGCTATAAGATTTATAGTTTATAAAAGACCTATGAAAAAACTTTAAATACTGAATTCAACATTTTGAAAAAATTTTCGACGATACGGCGGCCATCTTGAATCGTATGGCATTATGGGTCGCCCAGGGGGCAAAGCAAGACAAAGATGTTGAAATGACGAAGTTGTGGAACTGTTTATCTATTTTAATTCATCTCTTGTCAAATTGTCTTGTTGTAAACCGTATATTTGCCCCATGAATGACCCATAATGCCTCGTGATTCGAGTTGACCGACACATCGTCGTGGTAGTCGATTGTTTATCATTTGGTTTTATCAGTCTAACATGAGACGCAAACATTCGCCTTTATTAGAATCTTGACTACAGACTACTGATGCCCTGAGATGTCTGGCTAACTTCTGTTTTTTTCCCATCAGTTTTACCAAGTTTATAGTTTATGATCTAACTATAATAGGCCCTTTGCAGCTCAGTAATCACGTGCTGAGCTAAGATCAAATGAATGATTCAGTCCCATGGGTGAAATTTACTGTAGAGCAAACACACTCTCTACAACGTCCCTGTGTCGAGAGATCGTAACACATCGTTTCATTGAGTCCATTACAAGTAGCTAAAAAGAATCACCAAGTTTAAAATAAAAACAAACATTTTGCTCTCCAGTACAGACACGTGACCGTTAACTGCAAAGGGTCTATTTTGTGTGTTTATGGAAATAAATGCGTGATAACACACAGCAGCCATGTTGGATGGCAGAAACCTTATCCATCTTTGTTATCGCCGGCTGGGAGCACGTGATTGATTAAATAGTCAAATACCACTGACTCCACTGGCACAGCTCCATTCACTATGACGTTAAAATCCCTTTGATTGGAATACAATCATAAATATCTTAACAACGTCCTCCCTTTGCGTGTCTAACGATTCAACTCACATACCTCAAATAATTCGTCTCCTCGTTCCCATCCTGCATAAGTACCTTTCACTGATATTTCCTTAGCAACACGTCCTCTTACTCTTTATCGACCGTGTCTTTGGTATCCATTCTATACTCTACTTGAACTGCCGCGCTATGGGACTTAACGTAACTCACACTGTTCTATCCTTGTCATCCATTGCTTTTCCAATATAAATTAATTTGATTAACGAAGCGGTAATACCCTCTTATAGCAAGCCTAAATGGAAATGCACCGAAGCCTTTCAAATAAAAAAGGATTTGTAATTTTGTGAATGACTGATCTTTCCTCATTTCCTAAATGACTCCCTGCCAGCCCGCCGTGATGGCGCCTTCGAGCTGATAAATCTTTTCGCTCCAAACAACTGCCGCGCTGGTGAAAAATGACAATTATTCGTTTCTCCTCTTTGATTGTGAAAAACATCTTTCTTTCTCTAAATTGCTTTACTTTCTAGTTCTTTCAAGTTCCTTTTTTTCTTTCTTTTTTCTTTTCTTTTCTTTTTTTTTTTTTCTTTCTCTCTCTCCTTCTTTGCTTGTTTTTTCTTCGTTTTCTCATTTTATCCTTTTATTTTTCTTTCTTTCTCTCATTCTTTTCTTTCTCTTCTCTGTTTCACTTCCTTTTCTCTTTTTCCGCTCTCCTATTTTTCGTCGTCCTTCAATTTAGAGAATCAAAGCCGTCAGTTTTTATTCAGACCCTAAAACTAGTAATTTTAAACACCCTTAATGACATTTTCATGATCAGGTTGGCTCCACTCACATCAATTTGCCATGTCGGGCTTCCTTAACTCGTAGTTTAATAAATGACTTGAATCATCCTTTCCGCTGATACCCAAAGATATCATGATAAATACCCCATCTAAGTGAAACTATTGGGCAACGGAACTCAAACAGCCGCGAACACTTAGCCAGAACGTAAATCCAACAAGTTATCGGGACCATCTTTATCGAGCAACATCTTTATATAGCAACATGTCGAAATGAATAAAGGCTTTAAAAAATCCCCTCCGGTTAAACTCAAGCTCCACTTTTGTATATTCAGTGTTGTGCGCGTGAAAAGACCATTCTCGTATGAAACAAATTTAGTGTCAAAACTCTTAAAATAACAAGTGCTCGAAAAAATATTTTTGATTTTTAAAGAACTTTTTTAGCATTGGGATGATGTAATAAGAGAAACCTTAATTTGAACCAACAGTGTGTACTTCATTTATGTGCGCGTGGGAATCTCGCAAAACTGAACTCAGTTGAGTGTCTCTCATTTCACGCGATAGATCGACGGGAGGGCCATGTTGACGTCGTCAAACAAACTCATTTAATACATTATTTCTGTTTTGGTTTTAAAGTATCTTTATCGTCCGCGCCTAAAGATACTCGAAAGAAAAGCATGGAAATACTTTCATTCGGGTGCGACGTTGTCGGTTTCCAGGCCCGCTGCTGTGCGGCTGCCGCAGGAACACTGCACTTACATGTACTTTACCAAAAGCTCTGATTTGGTTGTCAATCCAAGATGTCGATCAAAAGTTGCAATCGAATGCGAAGCACTTCAAGAACAAAAACCGAATATACTTATTAAAACACAAGTATAATTAGAATAATATCATCACTAATGTTGGACCAGAGATGATAAAATTGAGTATAGACAGAAATCTAAATTAATGAACGTATAGATTTGGAGAAATATCTTTATACCTAAAAAGAACTTAGAACCTAGCTTCTGGCAGGACTTGATCGGCGGTGTTTTAGTTATTAAAAGCTTTGCCAGTGTGGCTGTTTGGCATTGATCTTTAATTTGACCTTGGTTTTACTTTTACTCTCAATTTTCTGTGGTGGTCCTTTGGGTGCAACCAAATAATCAAAGAGGCACAAAAATCCAAGTTGTAAAAAACTTCAAAACAAAGCCTCAAAAGACTCGAAGTGGCTTAGAGGAAAGTCTGAAAAAGTGCTTTCGATGTCGTTTTTCTCTCTCTCTCTCTCTCTCTTTTGTATTCGACATAAATAACTGCCCTTGGACGTTTGAGAATCCCTATTGTGTTGTCGATATTAAACGATGACAGAAAGATTGCTTAACAGCTCTCAGGCACTGACCTCTGATTCCAAAACCATGGCCATTTTCCCCATTTTCCATCCAACTTTAGTATCGAATGTCCTGAACTTCATCACAATCATCAGGCCTCATTATTTCATCAACCTTCCAATTCTCTTCTGTTATTGTCAGTTACCGTTGAACCTTTTATTTTATACCTCTTAGTATTTCTGCTGCATGAACATGGTTTATGAATGGCTTCCACGGCTTGCGTGAAGTTCAAACTTTATTTTCAAGGGTTTGCGAACGATTTTCTTTTTTTATTTTCAGTTACCGTTGAACCTTTTATTTTATACCTCTTAGTATTTCTGTTTCATGAACATGGTTTATGAATGGCTTCCATCGCTTGCGTGAAGTTCAAACTTTATTTTCAAGGGTTTGCGAACGATTCAAAGTCTGAAACAAACCCATTGCCTATTACCACCAACCTTGAGTATATTGATAATGTTAGGCATTTTTGGGGCTTCAGTTTAAGATTATTAGCTAAATGCTTCCTAAGTTTTCATGCCGAATAGCACGCACAAAATATCGTAGGGGTTTATGGGGGCTCATCTAGTTTTTCGTCAGTCACAAAGATTTTTGAGTAGCAGAATGGGCTTCATTAGTCTTGGCGCAAAGAAGCCCGGCAAAGAAGCAACAAAAGAAAGTCCTAAAACTACAGCATTATTTTTTATGTACAAGTCGTTATATATATTTGAATATGTTTATGTGAACTCATCGCTAAAAGCGACAAGAGTTTTGCTCTTTGACTCTTTAACTCTTCTCAAGTTACTTTCAAATTGCTTTATCTCGGTCCTCGACAGATGGGGCATCGGGTCTTCTTGTCGATCAACCAGACACAGGTAGCCACCCAGAGCGTGATGAGAGAGCTGTCGCTGAATTCCCAGGAGAATCAGACAAATGATAAACGAAGGTCAAAAAGCGTTTCCTTTTGAGTCCAAATTTGGCAAATACGCCCTGAAAAATAACAAACCATCTAATCAATTTATCCAAAATATCCTTCTAGTTTATTTATTTTCTACTTTTGGCCTCTTGTGTTTACTTTCCCCAAATAAATGTGAACTTTTCCCTTTAAGAATCATTTTTATAAAGTTTGTTTTGTTTAAATAAAAGCTACCCCATGGAATAGTTTACATGAAAAGTGATCGAAATAACTGGTCGGGTCATCAAATGTTATCAAAAACGTCTCAATAGTCTGATTTTGGTCAAGCATTGCACGAGGACATCACTTACGACAAAATCAAAGCTAAGAGTATCCATTTTTAAAGAGAGAGAAAAAATTAAAACTCATAGACCGCATATAGATGTTAACGGGAATATGTTATGCAACGGAAAGTAATTCCAGACCGATATTCGCCTCTGCTGTGCAATAGGTAACATACAAAAAGAAGAGAACAAATCTCATTTAAAAATCTCGTTTTCTCTGGCCATAGACGTTTACTTTTACGTTCTAGCACCATTTTTGTCAAGGATACAAATGCGCACTATTATTAACATTACATTGCACTATGCTCTGATATCAGTTCATGTTTTGTTTGATTTCCAATAGCTAGCAAACCATAAGGTCCATCGAAATCAACGTCCACCAGACCTAATGGACCATGTATCATATACTATGCGCAAAAATGATTCCCAAACATCCATCAACATGCCAGTGAATTAAATAAAAGTTAATTACGTTAATCAAATCAAATTGAAATTTCTTAAAATAAAACTGTCCAATTTTTCCTACTTGAAACACTTGCCTTATGAGGTTGGTGTTTTTAGTCCGAAGAGAATGTTTTCTGTTCTGCGATGGTTGAGGCAGACGGGTTCGCTCGAGTCCGTACTTCAACAAAGATACAAAATACAAAAGGTCCTCTGAATAACGATCCTTTACGGTGGTTT
This sequence comes from Actinia tenebrosa, assembly GCF_029948245.1. Taxonomy (NCBI): domain Eukaryota; kingdom Metazoa; phylum Cnidaria; class Anthozoa; order Actiniaria; family Actiniidae; genus Actinia; species Actinia tenebrosa. The sequence goes on along the minus strand of NW_028292581.1, from coordinate 6,192,081 downwards.
TTAAGAGCTCTTATTCACATATCAATTGAATCAAGACTGTTTTTCTTTCAAGGTTTTCCATTTGTATAAGATTTGGTCAGTACCGACTGCCCAATTTATCGGTAGCCTTTGATGACTTGTGGCTCCAATTCGGTCGCCTATCGAATAAGAACTGATTTATAATTTATTTGGAATTGAGTTAAAATACGTATACGTTGCCCTTTCTAAGATACTCCACGCCCTGACAGCAAGATAGCTTGAGGGCGTCTTATTCCAGCTAAGCTTACGAAATTATAGATTTTTTAAAACCACTTCAATGTCCTATGGCAACTGGAGTTCATAAAATCAATGCGGAGTATATTGTGTAGCTCTTTGCTTGCATAATTTTTGCCCTTTTAAAGGAAGTGCGACTATCATCAAACCTCAAAAAAGGAGATTCAACAAACCTCGAGACAGTAATTTCGTGGAATTTTACCACTAAATAATTTTGGGGGGAAAGCCATGTATTCAATACAAAGTTATAATACTGTTGAATTGAAGGTTTTTTAATCGTTGTATTGTTCTTAATCAAGTTACCCAGCCGACAATATACTGCTCGGCAGTGATAATAAAGACTTGCATGATCTCCATAGACACTCTAAAAAAGCTGATACCTATCGTCTCATCATATAAAGAGACGACATTGATCATTAGTACATTGCAGTTGATGACCGACGAAGGTGAAAGAAAAGTTGATCAATTGACACGATGGGAAGCCCTCGATGTTTAGGAGTTTTTGGCGGGCATTACTCCGAGATTGAGAATATTCGAAAACTCTTTTTAATCCTATAAGTTTCTTGGCTGTTATAAGATATACAAAAATGAATTTCAAAATCCTACTTTCTGATTTCGCTTGAGACATTTTTCCGTTAAACTTTTTAGCCGATTGATTTATTGTTTTCAGGTGGTAAGGTAAACAAGGAAAAATTGTCGAGACAAGCAAGCAATCTAGTTCTGAAGAATCTTATATGATTAACCATTTAAAAAGCAGTTTGTGAAATTCTTAAGAACAAGAAGGAAAAAAAAATGAACTAGTGGACAATCCATGGATAAACCGTACTTTTCGATGATATACATCAGTTTGTTTTCGGATTTTAACTTCGTTTCATTTATCTATTTCAGTGTGTTTAATGTTACTTTATGGCTATACATTGTCGATCAAAATCATTTCACGGAAATGTTTTAAGGTTTCGAAAGTGTCTACTCCAAGCATATTTTAGCTCCTAGTGAAGTTGACGACCAGTGCTTTTTGCTAAAATGTGGTCGAAAAGTGAGCTTCATTAAGGCACGTGCTTAAAAACCTTCTTTGAAACCATAAAAAGAAATCAAATGTTAACTATATCTTTCCTTTTCATTTTGTGAGTATCTTTTACACTTGAAGGAGAGAAAAGATTTTGATAACATTGACCATAGAACTGGTTTATGGAGATAAGAGTAAATGATTCAGTATGTATTGTTATGCTATCTCGTTGTTTTTCGATGGTGGTTTAAGATAGAGATAAGGGCTAGGACTTCAGATATAAACAATATAAAACATTAGAATCGATGTTAACTTGTTCGTTGAATTTTTACACTACCTTTCCGTCAGAAAACTATTCAAAATTTAAAGTCAAAATTAATATTCTTCGATCTCATCTAGCGTTTTTAATCCGAACAGCATAACTCTCAGAACGGTCGTTTTCGATGTAAGCCTAAGTTCATAATGAAAGTTTGACGTCTTGGATTATGGCTGTCAAAACATGCAAAAAGCATGGCTTCAAAGATCAAAAAGCAAGCTGAAAACTGTTAACAAGTTAGCTAGTGATCGTTAATAATCTCAATGCAATTCAATTTTCGGGGAAGATAATGAAGTTTGCCATTCAGTGGTAAAAGATCAAACAATAAGAAAAGAGTTCTCCTTAGTTTGCCGACGGTCGCCATACAAATTCAGTCAAAACAGTGCTGGAAAAAGTAGTTTCTTTTCTAAGGTCGCCACGCTTTACACTTCACACAAATCGAAAATAGAAAGACACTTTTAGTAATATAATCCTCTGATATTGCCAGCTAAAAGCATGCTTTGAACAAAGCAGAAACAATGGACCAGAATTACAGCTTCATTGTACACGAGGGTGAGACAATTTAATAAACTGACAAGGAATGGTTACTTTAGATGATTAGATCGATGCCTATCGCTCATTTTCCTTCATGCTCAATTAACTAGTTTGCCAAACACGACACAAATTGGTCAACTCGTCTAATGACTTACTCCAGCTTCCACCTCAAATTGGTCAAGGTTTATATCAAGGGTTCTCATTTACCTTCCCTGTGCCAACAGGAAAAGAACTGTTGTTGGAAGGGATAAACTGAAGGGCTTGAATCGGTGATCCGGTGTTATTTTGAGGGAATAGTAATCCTATACGCTTTACAGGTGCCGTTTCTCAATCCTAAAAGCAGAGGAAAGCGAGTATACAAATGAGTATTCATGCTCTTGACAGTTTTGCGGGTGGTTTTTGAATGAATAAACACTACCCTGTTCCGGAAACACCATCACCAATCAGAATAGGATAAGAGCGAACATACATTATGTTAGACGCCAGGCTAAGTACAAAATTTCCAAAAGATGTCGCTAGAATCTTTTGAAACTAGATGAGTGTAAAACATTGCGAAATGTTTGGCACTCGTCATGCCAAAAATCCAAGCGAAAAGTAGGGAAAAATCCGGAGTTGTACCTTGAAAAATTTCGATCACCGCCCAGTTTTTTTCCGCAGTTGTCGAAGGCAGTTTTTGGTGTAGGTTCGTACCGTGCTACCGTGTCAACGCACCGTGTTTATATTCAGCCCTATCTCCTGGATTTATACCTGTAACAAAACTAGATTTGTGCCTAATTTTGTTAGCAGACACAGATCATTTGATTACTATAAGACGCCAGTGAGTTTTCCAGGTCATACAAACGATAAAAGACAAACATTTTGTCAATCTTAAGGCTGAACTTTGTCAAGCTTTAAGTATTTATTTTTCACTAGTTACACTGAATTATTAGAACAAGGGTTAAATATAGTTAAGCTATTTATTTTATGGTTTCAAAGCTATGAAGTTTGTTAAAAACAAAAATTAATCTTACTAAACAATTGCATCCAATTGAATAAGCTGTGTTTTGGTTATTTTTATCGAAGGCTCAAAAACGATCATCAAAATGCTTGTGATAAAGATAACCCTTCCAATCAATGGATTAACAAACCTTCCAAGGCAATTTAGACGATACGCTCAGTTAGCAAGTTCTTTACAAAGTTTTTGAAAAGTATTAATTATTAGACAAATTATGTACTTTTCCCAATAAATTTAGCAATGACAAAATGATGCCGAAGTGTCATCATCATTTATAACTCTACTATTCCGCCCTAAACTTTGGTGTCGAAAATGTTGCACAAATATATCTTCAAGAACTGACCAGTTATCTATCGATCAATGCTTGGGAAGCTTTTTGATAATAAGTAACAAATGAAGAGAATTTGAGATTAAATAAAAAAGGCAGATGTTAGTCTGTCCATCGCTAATGCATGGAATCATTGACTCTTTCTGTCGGTGAAAAAGTCGCCATTTTTACAAAAAAGAACTTCATTTTGTAGATTGTTTTATTGAACTGTAAATAAACTCAAAGACCGTGAGGTGCGAAAAAACAGCAGAAAACACGAGTTGCTCTAAGTAGCATAAACACCTATCAGATCTAACAAAGAATTGATCAAATATTTGTTACGTGTGCCAAAGTTTATTCAAGAAACAAGTTGGAAAGCCTCAAGAAAAGTGTTGTTTGCAAAGGGCACTAAGATTACAATGAAGAATATTCTGGCATTTTATCTATTCTGTCTTCCGTCTTCCATACATAAAATCGATTTTAGAAAATAGGATTGCCTTAAAGCGAGGGTAAAGAAGCCGTTGAAAAAAAAACCAAATTAATATTTTACAAAAACGTTTTTACGTTTGGTGAGGTTGTATACAGTTTGCCTTCCCGCTCACATTCGGCCATCAATCATCAAAAATTTCTTTTCGGAAGAAAAAGTTCTCAATCAGTCAAAATGATTTCTTCGGTTATCGTACCTTTAAGGCGGCTCCGATCTTGGTAAAAGTACTAATATAACATTATGAAGTGCAATGCAAGTCCATGATTCTAGCTAAATAAACATCTATAAAGGGAAGATGAACTGAAGAACGAAGCGTGGCATGTGCACGTACCGCTCAATAAATAATACAGCCATTATCGTCTTTTCTCTGACATAAACCTAAGCAAACAGACGCAACTCTTACTGTGTTAAAAACTCACCCAAAAGGCATTAAGAAAATTATAGGAAATTAGTTCAAACTGAAAGCGATTACCTTGAAAAGGATGATTTTTTGAAAGGACTCACACGTGTATTTATTGATGTTCCACGGTTTGGACCAAGTTTTTGGCGATGATTTTTGGTGTTGGCGCGTTGTTCAGCCGGCGGAGTTGAATCAACTAACAGCAACTGAAATCCGGTGTGGGAATGAAAGCATTATCCCGATAAGATCAGTCTTATATGGTTTAAAAAGATCCTTCAACTGTTATAGCTGAAACACCAGTAACTGACCATCTCATTGAAAACAAAACAGTTTTCTTTTTCCATTGAAAGGAAAATTCTACTTGAAAGGTTTCTTTCAATGTTTCTTATAAGATTTCCATTTTTTTTTTTTTTTTTTTTTTTTTTTTTTTTTGAAGAAGGGAAATTGATAATTGAAAAAGCTTCTTTGAGCTCGGGTTTGAAAACAAAATAAGTAAACTATATTTTCTAAAAGCAGACCGCGAAAAGACTTAGCGAAAAGGGCAAAGTTGCCTTACATCACCGGCAAGACCATCAGAAAACGACAATGATTCCCGCTAAAATTCCAGAAGTCAGATTCGATAATTCAATCTAAAAATCTAGTCGAAAATCTTTCAAGGTTAAGGGGATGGTAATTAAATGTTTCTCTTTTATCGCTAATACTACTTGTTAGTCGTCGCTTCTTATCTCCCAGCAAACAAAAACGAGTCAACCCTGGGGGTCGGTTAGGTCAGCCGTCTTCCATCACACCAAAGAGGTTTCGATGCTTTAGCCTCGGCTTTAAAGTGATTTATAAACACTTGAACAAGTCCGTGTAAATATTCTGGTTAAGGGAAGTTGTTTTGGGTTATTATCTTTCACGTTTTGGTAAGATATGGCCTTCTTTGTAGGGGGCTTTTGAGAAACACAGTTTGTTAAGATAAATAAATATCTCAGTTTATCTGGACACCAACTCGGTGAGAAACACTTTGATAATTGAATGCTAAAGTATTTTTAACCATGAAATTGAAGTTTTTACAATCTTCTTTTAAACGCTGGATTAAATGATAGAAGCGGTGAGGAAAAAGAAAAATGAATAATTCATAAAAAAAAAAACAGTGGCATCCACCTCACTGTACTTACCTCTATACACCAAACAGAATTGTAAATTCATTAACAAGAATTTTAGATCGTCTTTTCCATGGATCTGGTTTTTTAGTTGGCCGACAATCCACGCGAGTAAAGACTTATTCTATATCCTTTCTTCTCACTTTAAGATATTGTCACTGATTTTGTACGAAAAAGCTCACTTTCCCTTTCTACTTCAAGTCCACTTCCGATTTTTTTAGAGTGCGTCGTCAAACCTGTAATAAAAAGACCTTCAGTATATCAGAAAAGAATCCTGCAGTGATTTTTGTTTGTTGATTTGATGATTTTGTTTGTGAAAGATTGCCTTGATTGTACCAAGTTTGAATGGTATTTTTAACCAGTTTATTTTACAGTTAAAATCAACAATATTAGATAGCCTGACCTTTTCTTTTTCCATTTTCGATCATAGTGTTTCGTGTCTTTTTTCACAATCTTCTTATCCCACTTTCCTTCGCTTCTTGCTTTACAAACGGCGCATAATTTCATTAGTTGAATCTTTTTGTACCTCAATTTGCTAATTTTAATAGTTTTCTTTACTGCGCTTTTTATTTTCAATTTTTACTTCATAAAAAAAGATTGTTTCAACGAATTTCTTTGGTTACATTGTCGTGCGAAAATAAATCGAATTTACGACAAAAAAAGACATTTTTAATTTTTTGTTTTACTTTTTTTCTTGCAAAGCAGCTTTATTTATTATTTAATTCAATCTTTTTATCGTCCAAACATTCCTAGTTTGGTTTTTTTTCCCTACCTGTTATATCACAGGCAATAGTCATTTAGTCGGCTAATTTTTGAACTGGTTTAGTTGAGTACTGGTATGACACACAATAAGCTTTAAGCATAAAAATGACACTGCATTGCGGGTACTAATTAGTCTGTGAGCTAAACTGCGGACCAGAAAAATGCACGTGCCGGCAAGCAGCGGAGAACTCCAAAAGCACTTGAATTCATCTCAGTGTCCTTTTTCAGTTTTCGTGCCTTCATTTCGTGTCAAAATTCTTTAGATAGCACAACTTGTATAATGTTATTAAACTTACGTTATGATGTCGTTATTTTATTTTATCAAGGGAATTTTGTAAGCGTCTTTCAATTTGGTAAAGAGCAGAAAGCATTTTAGCCAACCTAACTAGTAGAGCGATTAATGCTCTGTTCCATTGACGTGATAGTCTGTCAATTAGGGCAATAACAAGGCTTTCAGCTAGTAGCATTACTAAATAGTCTGAATACTGAGTAATAATAACTAGAGCCTTTTGAGAAGAAGGTAAAAACTGCTGCAGTACTTAGAAAGAAGAAAAAAAAAAGGAGACTGAAAGAGACTGAAGGAAGGGGAAGGAGAAGGAGAAGAAGAAAGAGAAGAAGAAGGAGATAAAAAAGTAGGAGAAAAACTGGAAGAGGAAGACGAAAATAACAAATAATCTAGAGTTTGTACTCTCAGTGGTCAAGTGTGCCATCAATATCAGCTATATTTCTTACAATTTCGCTATTACGGGAATGTTATTTTGTTTTGCATGTGAAAGCGATATGTTTCAGTACACTTGAAACTGTTCTGGGGATTAAATCAACAACTGGCTTCATGTTGCAAAAAACTCGTACGTGGGGTTGAAATTCATGGCCCGATTGATTTTAGTCTTCTTTAATTTTAGTTCAGATCTGGAGTAACGAGAAACCATGTGAACCATGTGAAAAGCGTAAAAACAGCATTATATGATTTAATAAGAAGTGCTGTGGAAGCCTAAACCAGTAAGCCAGCCCATCTAAAAATAGTGAAAAACCTGCTTAAAAGTGTTGAATTGAATTTCATCAGGTGACTTAGTTTATCAGCATAAAAAAAATTTTTTTAAAAACATTTGTTCTTGCCTTTAATATTATCATTATTATTTAATCTGCGATATCTTTGAGTAATTTTATTTTTAGTTTGTAATTTTTTGTTGACAATTCTAAGTTGTGGCGAACGTGATCTTTATTCTCCTTTTGTAAGTCGGTTATATGGGATGGCATTAGTGGTATCGCCAGTCTTAAACATCATCGGGTCTTGTTACAGATTCATTTTAGTTTCGATTACTGGGGCCTCTTGAATCGATAAAGGGCTAGAAAAAGGAGAGACTTGGATATCGCCAAGGACTGTAAAGTACTGACCAGTGTCAACCAACAACTATATCCCAACTAATCCAGTATACTTGGATAATATTACCTAGCGGAATATGGCTGCAATTTTTGTTGATTTTATCTGGTTATTTAAAAGCTGGTTTTACTTGTTCATTTACTATAGTGCTTTCGATCTATTTTTTTAAAACCTAAAACCACTATGAAGACTTAAGAAAATACCAACAAGACCGGCAAGATAGAGAAAGAAAGAAAGAAAAAACAAATTAGAAAGTTAGAAAAGGAATGGAGAAAAGTGGAGAAAGATGAAAAAAAAAAAAAAAAAAGAAAATAGAAGAAAGAAGAAAGAAAAAGAAAAAGTAAAAAAGAGAGAGGGCTTAGAAAAGAAGAACGGAAGGAGGGAAAAGAGATGAAAGAGAGAAATATAGAAAAAAGAACTGAGCAAAAGAGAGCATAAAAGTGAAACACCGCCGCACGAGCAAAAATTTAGAGAGCATAACAAAAAGCGTCATGTTCTACTGGTACCTTTAATGACAATAAATGGACCTTTCTCAACACTTTAACAAAAGTATTAATTTCCAAGGCTAAAACCGCATAATACATGATTTATTACCAAGAACTGGACGCTTAAATTGCACCATTCAGTAAATTACGCAATTACTGTGAAAGATTCAAGATTTATTTTCGATAAAGATGTAATTTATTTTAGTTTGAAAGTATCTGGTCTCTTTTCGGTGATTTTGTTATTGCAAGGGGTAGAAGGTAAAAGGCCTTTATTGCTCTTACGAAACCCTATACCTTAAGAAGAAATTATATCTCAATATATAGTTTGATACTAAGCCTTCATGAATTTATTATTGGTTCATTGAAGGAAACACTATATGAAACAGAAATCAAAATCAATCTTTATGAAAACCCCTTCTTAACTGAAACACGAAAGTGATCTGGTTTAGACCTCAAATGGAACAGCGAAAAGTGATAGCCCGTGGGTAAGAAGATCTTCTGATTGGATTAACGATCAAGATATGGTTTATCCATCCTTTATTACATTCATTTACAAACAACCAACAAAAATAATTCTTCATTTCCAGTGATAGTCTATATTTCATTTTCAAGATTAGTGCTGTGTTGTAAAACCTGAAAACTGAGCTGAAATGTGATCACGCCAGCTCGTTATAGAGAGTAACTTTAAGAACATCCAGGAAGTAACATATTAGAGAAGTTTTTATTGCGTATTTTGTACAACACTTGTACCCGACACCTTCCCGCCCCCTTTCCCAAAACCCATCAAGCTGACGCCTTTCGTTTGCCCTTGTTAGAAACTATGGCACTAGTCATTTGTTTGCTTACTAAAGAAACTTGCTCTTTTGGAAGGTGAGAATGGGTACTTCTGGCTCAGATGTATCGGGATACTCAACAGCTTTCTTCTCTAGATTCAAATTAAGTAAAAATAAGAGGTGTCATATCGTTGACAGGGCAAGCTTACGCTACTCTTTGTCACCCCAATTGAACGAATTACTATTCAGCTTTTATATGACCCCGCAACTTCTCAAACTTTGCATTTTTTCTTTATTCATTTTAGGGATGGCTTTACTAGGGAAATCTGGTAGCCATATGGAAGTAAGACCCAGTATTTTTAACTTGACGTGTAGTTGCAACTAACGAACAACAAACACCAAACTACCTTTGTTCCCGCCAATCACAGGTTATAATATTACCTCTATTAATTAGCAAATTTCACTGCTAATAGCCTTATGGAATAAATGAAGTGTTTAGGGTAACGTTTCAAAGGTACGGATCGAATGGGATCACGGAAAGAAACACGATCCCCGACTATTATTACTATCATAATATTTTTCATACAATATTTTAATTTAGCGGCCTACAGTCCTTTCAATTAGTCAGTGACCTGAGGAAAGCGTTATGGCCAATGTAACTGTTATTAAGAGATGATAGACAGTCTACTGGCCTGTCTTATTCAAGTGCCCGTGCCGTAGCGGAAGTGCTTTTCTTGAAATACAAGAAGAAGATTGACATTGTTTCTATGGTATTTGGTTTAGCATCTCCTGAGAAAACTTAAAACCATCTGGACGATAAGGCTGGACCAATCAGAAAGCGGCTTTGGGGCCTTAATCTTAATTTAATAATGACAATGTCACGCTACTGAAAGAGAATTTGTCTGACGGCTTCAGAGTGACATTTGCTTCTTAACCGTGCGCTATTCGATGCCAGGCAACTATAAAGTGTGTGTGTCGTCTTAAGTTCAGACAAACAGACAATACAAAGAACTGAAAGGATAAACCGGTCCGCCGCGAGCAACAAGATCGTGCAAAAGAGGATGCTTCCCTCATTCAGTTTCACTCCAGAACAAGTTGCGTGCGTTTGCGAAGTTTTGCAACAAAGCGGAGACATAGAACGTCTAGGAAGGTTTCTATGGTCTCTTCCCGAGTGCGAAACCATCCAAAAGAACGAGAGCGTACTGAAAGCCAAAGCCATCGTTTCGTTCCACAATGGCAACTTCCAAGAGCTGTACCGTCTCTTAGAAAGCAGCAACTTTTCTCCAGCTTCGCATCCAAAACTGCAATCGTTATGGTTAAAAGCGCACTACTTGGAAGCCGAAAAGCTACGAGGTCGACCTCTAGGAGCTGTTGGCAAATACCGAGTACGACGCAAATTTCCACTGCCGAGGACAATTTGGGATGGTGAGGAAACTAGCTATTGCTTCAAGGAAAAATCGAGGAATATTCTACGAGAGTGGTACTCACATAATCCTTATCCTTCTCCTCGTGAAAAGCGGGAGCTGGCAGAGAATACAGGACTCACCACGACACAAGTCAGTAACTGGTTCAAGAATCGAAGACAGCGCGACCGAGCAGCCGAAGCAAAAATAAGGTAAGCCTGAACATCTTGTACCAAAACCATTGACTCAAAGTTTGAGTAAACTTTAGTTTGAGAAAACTTAATAGCTTGACATAATTCCTTTCGTCTGTTTATAAGGCATAATTTGAGAGGTTTATTCCAAAATTGTTTTAATTAAAGAATTTATCAAAGTACTCAAGATTCGGAAGTTGATTTGCCAAGTTAAACTAGTTCAGTAGATGCAAATTAAAACTGTCTTAACAGGTAGAAATGGACCATTACATACCGTTAAACGCTGACGGAAAGTATTGACTTGATAACTGTTAAGTCGACTTTGGAAGAGTTCTGGCAGCACGATGATTACTTGTTCGAAGAGTCGAGATAACGGAGGAAGGACAGCACAGCCGTCCGTCTTGCGCTACCAGTGTTCGTTTACCAACTATGAAATGACACTAATATAGGGTCGGAATAGTTTCTTTCACTGCTAACCTATATCTCAAGATATCACGCAACATAATGAGCAGCGATTATCAGACATGTATTTTGTTGCAGAGTCCTATGGTCTCTTTGATATGTTGATATGTTGGCCTGTGATACGTGATTAGCGAGCTAAGGAAAAAGAACACCAAATAGCTCGGTGCACGGCGAGACCCGCTTGAGTCCGTTTGTCGTTTGTCTCCACCTACCAGCACTTCGATGCTCTCTTACCGTGGTGGTTTTGATAATGTCTAACCCGTTAATTTCTTGTTACAGGGAACTGACAAACGACGCTCGAAACGGCAAGCTGTTATCTAACGATAAGCAAGGCAACATGGACGCCAAGAAATGCGTAACGACTGACTTTTCACAATGCTTGTCTCAAAGCATTCCAGTGAACGTGAAACTCGAAGTCGATGAAGCAACATTAATGGGAGTAGCACACCATGCAGACTCAGTAAATGATTTCAGCCAAGGACTACAGGACTCAAACATGTTAACCACTCTCACAAATTCGTTAGTGGGACTGTGAAAAGTCTGGTTAGATCTCAATCTTATTGTATTATTGTTCAGCCTTTCCCCTCATTCACTTTTACCACAAGACCAAGTCCAATTTCACTAAGAGAAGACGTTTATCGCAGAGGCTTTCAACGCACCAATAATAATTGCGTGTTAACTCAAATTGAAAATGTCACATCGACTTGTAACATTGAGCCCATTCACCAAAACATTAACAGTTTTAACGTAGAAGTTCGGCGACAAACTGTGTGTGTTTTTTTCACACGAATCCAATCAAGAGCGTTGTAAAGAAAACGGTATTTCCGCTCATCGTGAGAGGAGCTTAGTCAATCCCATGTAAAGCTTCAGTATACTTTTTTAAAGAAAAAAAAAAGAATTACATTCATCCTGCTCCTTTCGTTTACCTACCTTCGTTTGGCGATTAGAGCTTAACACACATTAACAGTGTGAAAGGAATCAACTTTGAATTGTCATTTACATTGTCCTAAGTCATGAGCCAATAGTCAATGTTTTGCTAGCCGTCGGCTAACCGAGTGTTACCAAGTTTTATCATGTATATGCCTTCATAATGGTAAACCTTACAAGTATGTATTCTTCAGATATTCAATCCCGATTGTACAAATTATATATACACATTATACATAATATTTGTACGAGGTAATGTTCTTTATACCATGCTACGCTAATTCAGGTGTAATATGCTTATTAAGGAAAACCTTTAGTTTTATTTGGGGTAGGATAAGCGGCTTCCTTACTGACGAGAAACCCTAGGTCTTTCCGCCAAAACCCATGAATCAAGAGAAGCTCATTTTACATTCGACCCCCATTCTCATATATCTCATATCATTAACTCCTTGGAAATCGAAAACCTAAAACCAATCGACCCGCATCATTTGGAATACGATAGATGGTGAGATTCGTGGCGAAAGGCTTCTCTTTTAGCGAAAACAAAGAGGAGAGTCAACCGTTTATTCGATACAACGTCTTCACTGCTGGTTGCTGACTCATTCATCGCGGTAAGAATATTTGTTAAACCAATGATAATTGCGTTAGTGTATATATTAGTTAAGTGTTGTTCTTGTGATAAAGTGCTGACGACTATAACTCACTCTAGTATTGGGAATTTTCGATTGCCGAGAAGGCGTCTTTGAATTTTCTAAACACGAATTCTTATCAAGCCGTTCGCGCTCCCGTCGTGACTTTGGCAAAACAATTTATTCAAAACCATCTTGATTCGGGACGTTTATCTTGGTTTCATAATCGCGAAAACAGGCTAAGAAATGAACAGCTATAGCTTTACTTTCTAAACAAAGCCTGTCCTTATAGAATAATGACTTACTGATTTTCAGTGTAAAGTAAATGTACATATAATAACAAAGAGAGTGTGTAGCACCCTTGAAAGCTCAGGGACATATTCGATTTCGTGATTCGGGATGGGCGGGTTCGCAGAAGCCATGGTTTATCGGTGGTTCGAATCATAAGTGATGACAGATTTTGGCACTTTGGAGCAGACGGCCCTAGTAGGGGCTCCATGAAGCCCCGGTTGATGCACACTTTCTAAATGTGGAAACCATTTTACAGCGAGTATTTATTTAAGACGTTTTCACACAAAAGTGCTGTAATTCACATGTATCGAGCTGCTTTGTCTAATGGACATGTCTTCTTAAATGAAGCAATTAAAATACAAAAGGTTCTTTATGCCAAATGAATACCATTTATCAGCATAGCACATGTCAAACAACACATGTTAACAACAGAAACTACACTCAATGCTTATGCACGCGACCAAGAATCTAGCTCTACTAAAACTTGAATCGAAAATACTTTGCTTACACAGTTGGTAGATGACTCGCTCTCTGGACTAAAAACAGTAAGGCCGATCGATATCCGACTTATGTTATTATAACGCTAAAGAGTACACAAACTTCTATAAAAAAACGAGAGTAAGAGTCATTGCCGCGCGACAATCAACTTAAATGTGCTATGTGATTACTCCTTGATACGATTTACACAAGTTGTATAGAAAAGCCAAACTCTAAAGTTGATTGCTAACGTCTTTATTTCCTTGGGCAAATGTACTTGATTACAAGGGAGGAAGCCTCGGTGAATTAAAACTTTTAACCAGTCATATTTTGTGTATCTTATGTGTGATAATAGCGGAAACTCAACCAAGCCACATGATCAATTTTGTAATCCGAGTATCCCTTCATTATATGAAGCACAAACAAATGTCATAAGGAGATAAGAAACAAACGCTCGATGGACGTTTAAGGCTTTTATTCTAATGACAAGAATAACAGGATGGGTAACTTCCTAGTCCGGCTAGCTCCTCTTCTTTTCATCTTACGGTTTCGATAAGGACTCGCTTCAATCTGGGATCCCTAATGACCCGTTTACTGAAGAAATCTTTGTTGTGTCCGTTGCTTTTGTTTCTTTTGTTGAACGAAGCGCGTGCGCAAAAGGAAGGGCCGATGGAATGGTCGTTGTCAGGCTACTTTGCGAACAGTCTAACGCATTACTGAACTATTTTTCCTAAGCAAATCGAATTTGAAAAACTTCAAGTGTGAAGCAATCAGAAAAAATTGTGCTAAATGTTTGCTTTTTTCTACTCAACGAATGATGGAAAACGATTAAGCTCATGTCAGCTTTGTAGGCAAATAAATAAATACTCACAAGAATCGACTTGACTGACACGCAGCCAGGAACAACTATTTCCATCAAATTTCTATTTAATACCATTTGGAATATTGACATTTGGTCTTCTAGGAGAAAATTCCTCTGAAGAATTTGAATAGAGTTTGAATGCCTTACTGAGAATGAAATTCGGATTAAGACCCGAAAACGGGCTTGCTAAAAATAAGTCTATTAACGGACGCAATACCTTTCGCAACATACCATAAAGAAGGAAGCTTATTTCTATCATATGCTTGTGTATTTTCAGTCTTGATTTTAATATTTGCAATAGATAGTTATTTAAGGCTGTTCTAGAGAATTCTCAGAAAAGTTCTTATCTAGAGATTTTCCCTTTTTCCTTCGAGCTACTTTGAGCGTTTCCGATCCGAAAGAACGAGGATTCTATTTAGAGAAACTTTCTTGGATTATCAATTATATCTAATATTCACGTTAACCAAAGCTGGAACTACTTTAAATACAGATTCCTGAGTGCTAACATCGAAATAATTGCAACATCATGAATAATAATTATCGTACTTCGTATGCATTTGTTAGACACAGACTGCCTTGAAATCGTCGCTAGCTAATTTTGAACCAAAACAATTTCCTAAAGATAAAAAACAAGCAAACTCCTGAGCTAAAATATCCGTTTATTTATACTTTCTAAGTCAAAATAGATGTTGTTTAGTCTTTGAATGTCTTTTTTATCAGAATTATTATCTCCTAAGCTGTAGAACGACGACACATACGTGAAGGGGCGCTTGAGAGTGGATGGGTGCCATGGTAACGTGTGCGCGGGAGATAAAATTACTTGAAGTATATAGATTGTAATTAGGGGGTAACAGAATACAACTCTTAGAATTTTAGTAGGTTTAGCTAAATGAGATTTTGAAAGGCTTTGAATCAGTCAAGAACTCATTTCTAAGAGTGTCAAACAAAGACTTCACCTCCAAGTTATTATTTGTTTTGCTTTAGAACTTTAAACGCAATACAGAAATATGGTCAATATGTGAAAGTTCTTCTTCTAAACGGCTTTTTTAGGAACTTAACTTGTGTCGTATATTCAAAATGTGGTGTAAATAAATATCAATTTCAATGAAAAACGAAAATGTAAGTCTGGTGTAACCTAATGCAAGTTTATAATCGGACAGTGTTTCGGTCGTGAGTATAGCCGAACTGTGGTGACATGAACTATATGGTTTTGGCAACGCTCCCAAATATCTCGAAAGCTGTAGACAGTTCGTCATGTGTCTCCAAAACATGAAAGAAAAAGAATTTACAGAAAGAAAATAGGCTTAAATTTCTAATCTCTTATTATACATAATCTTGAAGAACATGTAAATTGGTTTGTTTCTTTAACATTTGACAAAGAAAAGTTTCACTTTCTTCGGGGTAATTTCTGTTTCCCCAGCGTCATGGCGGACGTTGACAGAAAATGATTTCCATACATAAACAGCTTTTTTTTCTGTCGTTTAGACATTTTTTGGTATAAATTGTCATTTATAAGAATACAGATTTAACGGTTCCTTTGTTGGAGGTAACTTGTGACTGAACCAAGCATTTTCGTCATTTACTTTGTGATTTTGTTATCAATGTAATTCCTTCTTTGGGACATCGTTTGATCAGTCTAAACAAAACGTAAATTAAAATTTCCTGGGTGACTCATTATGAAACCAAACATTGTCTGATGGTAGATTCTTTTCGAGATTTCTAGCAATTATTGAAAAGATACGTCAACAAAAGATTTCGAGAGAAATTACCCAAAGGAAACCTAAGAAAACCTGTTGCTTGTTTACTAGAGTGAGCAGATTTTACTGAATTGTTTTCCAGCAGCATCATCTTTTTCCAGAGAAATTCTGAAAGCATAAATGCCATGTGGCTTTGTTTTACTGACTCGTTTGCTCGTTTGTTTTCTAGGTTGATAGAACTAATAGATTTCTTTTGTAAGTGTACAGCAATTTCATATACATTTGAAAATCTATTGAAACAGCCGAAATCACTTAAAGTGTTGATGCAGCGGAAGAAACCTTTGGCAATGAAGAAAATTATTTCCCTCTCTCCGTGCCAAAATAGCCTTTGCCAACGAGTTTAGAATAAAAGAAGCGGTTCAACAAAAAACAAACCTTGCATTCAATTCGATTTTCAACTATTTTATTTCCACTCAATCTAAATTCAGTATTTTTGTCATTTTTATTTCCTGATTTTGTTGTTGTTATTTTTTTTGTTTTTTTTTCCGCGTCCCGTTCAAGTTTACAAAGTACTAGTCGCTCTTTGATCTATCTTAGGCTAAGCTCAGTCATTTCTCTTTCAATTCTTGTACATGCGTCTTAGTTTCTGTTCATATCATCAAGCTGTACATGTTATAATTCGATACTTCTGGTCATCAAGTGAAACCTTACAATAACTTTGTTTCATGACCTGTCGTGGTTTCAACTTGATACCTCTCTAGTGTTTCACTCGGTAAAACTATCTGCTTTTCTAACAACTCGATACAATAAAAATTATACCACATAGTCGATTGACGGCTACAATATCATCTATCCAGCACATTTCAATTAGGCCTTCATTTTCTATCTCAAAGTAGCAAAATAATCATGCCATGGACTTCAATTTATTAGTTTCCTGTACTTAAGGGTAACGTGGTCATTGATTTTATCTATGGAATCAGTTGCATTAGTGAAATATAATTTAAAAAGTGATTTAGACTGATGAAATTGTGGAGGGTTTCATTTCAGGTCAAATTAAAATCTTAAATTCGATCGAATTTAGCCTTTGATGGATCGAATTTTTAAGGCAGACAGCCATAACGAATAAAAGACACAAAAACGCACGGCTCTTTTTTT
Organism: Actinia tenebrosa; assembly: GCF_029948245.1. Classification (NCBI taxonomy): domain Eukaryota; kingdom Metazoa; phylum Cnidaria; class Anthozoa; order Actiniaria; family Actiniidae; genus Actinia; species Actinia tenebrosa. The sequence goes on along the minus strand of NW_028292581.1, from coordinate 6,175,145 downwards.
CAATGAGACACTGAGATCCGTGGCATGTGAAAACGTAGGCTGTTAGAGAAAAAGAAGTCAAAAATAGCATAATATTTAACATTAAATGAGTGTGGGATTACTTGATAATAAATTAAAAGTTGAAGATATGGAGAAGCACAATGTTAAGAGGGTGAAGGTCATTTCCTAAATTACTTTGCAACCATTGCATCATGGAAGATGATATCATTTTCAGCTAGAAAAACACGTCTGGATACGTCCCTCTCTCGCCTCAAACCAACTTGAATAGAATTTCAAACATGGAAGTGATATTCAAGAGTGTCTTTATAAGTGGACTTGGGTGTTCTGGCTCGACTGTATCTTTGTCAGTAGAGTTGTGTTTCAGAGCTTAATTGATTGGCTCTGATATGAACTCTCGCCACCGAATAAAAACACGTACTTACAAGTATCACACGAAGCCGCTTTTCCCGCCAAAACCGATTGAAAACAAGAATGAAATCTAATGCACATGAAGGCGACGTTAATGTTTCGATGCTTCAACACGTCTGTAGTGCGAAAATGTGCCAGCCACCTGGCGTGCCTTTAGTACGATTCAATGCGTATCACAACGACAGATGCAGTTTTCTTTGTCAAATTTTCTGCAAAGTTCAAATGGTTGAGTGTGCATCTGGACCACAAGGGAATCCATGGCGCTGAATAAAACTTTTAAAAATTTCACTTTAATTTTAAATTCTGACAGCTCAGACTATAGGTTGTGCAATTAGAGTGAAGATGCGAAACTTTGTAGAAATGCCTTTCATACACCTTGAGGATGTGGTTTTAAAAACACGAGTCAAACGCGTTTGGACTCGCATAGCGACCAGCTGGGATTGCATAGTGGCAATCTGCTCACTGGCTACAACTGTTCGATTCCTTTTCCAGCTCTTGTTTAAAAAATCCCTTCAAAGAAACCAAACACGGAAACCTTACAATTTAGTCTTTTGATGTTACGCGTATACGGCTGGTTTTGGACGGCTTTTTTGAGATGTTTTCCGTCTTTGTTAGAAAGTACTTTGTATGCCTCTTAAAAACATTTTAAATATCTTTATACAATGATGGAACTTTTTGATTTTACACTATTTCTTTGTTTTTATCTGACAATAGGGAAAAAAGTTTATCTTGCTTTCAGAAACTGATGGTTTATTAAGAACAAGAGAATTGTAAAGGAAATTGAGCGATGGCTACCAAGTTGTAATGACACAGTTCTAAGACGACCTGACCACTTACACATTAGTCAATCCAAACACTGACAACAATGACTTGATCGGATTTATGTAAAACGTGGTCTTTATGAGTTTACTCGATCTGCAGGCCAAGTTGAACAGAATACCATCATTCATCATTTACACTTAACAGTGTTTACTTGTTTAATCTTGTACACAAAGCTAAGGGATTGTAAAAACTAATTAACGAAAACAATCCTTTCCTGTTGCAAAAGGAGAATACTCGAAATTCTTTGTGTGCCTGACAAAAACTGCTTATTATATGTTTGCACATTCTCTGTACAGAAGAATCGAGGGTTGAATGAGTAGATTATTCAATACTAAGTGGAAGAAATAAAGAAAATGATACTGATAAAGGCTTGAAACTCCAAGTCGTTTCTCTCATCAGACTCCTCGCATTAACTCAATTACAAACGCTTACACTGTTTTATTTTTACACAATAGAGGTAAAATGACCGAAAGAGCTTTATCTTGATCCACATAATCTCCAAGAGACATTTGAGAGGTAAATCCTACATTGTGACGCTTAGTACATCAGTAAATAAAGTCGTCTCGTACGAGTCCAAAAAGCCTTAGTGCTTTTTATACCAACATTTAGCGAATACCTTAGCTGTAAATGTTAGACATTTCGTATAATGTTGGCTGATTGAAGGACAGAATATCATTATAAGACTTCTAATGGCTTCCTTAAAATGACATACAACACATATTTCTTATTTTTCTAAGTTTTGCTCGAGCAAGTAAAGTAAATTGGGACTGCTAGTAACCGGTCGATGCTAAGTTATGTAGCAAGGCTCCTGTTTTATCCATGAGCACTGACGCTCATAATAGCTCGTAGTGAATTCTTTGACGGCCTAATACAATCACATAGTATAACAGATAATGTTGAATAATTTCTTTTTATTGCTATTATCCTTGACGCGTCTAAACATAGCCATGTTTGTTCTATAAATATACTGTGGTATTCCATGTTAGATGCTAAAAACAGAGACCCGAAACTATAGTTCAGACGAACTTAAATCTCCAGCAATCGTAGCGAAGGAGAGGTTTTGTTGACTTTATCTTGAATGTAGTCTCATTACTTTGATAACGTCTGCACGAAGCCTTAAACCCGGGCTATACCTAAGTCCACAGTTCACGTCTCACCGCTGAACTACTTACAAATCTAGCAATTTTTCCGTAATTAAAATTAAGATTACACAATTTGAGTCGTAAATGCATCAAGACATAAGGCATAGCAAAAAGAAAGAAAACACCAAAAACAAGATGATTCCATTGAGCTTCGGTTCTTAGAGGTTGTGCGCATGCTCAGTATGATAATCTCACTTCGCTCGCCTGTTGAGTGTGGTTCTTGACAATTAAAGGGTTCCATATCTTTTTACCTTTTTCATAAAACAAACACTGTAATACTACTTAAATGTAGTCCAATACCAAGAATTAAACTCAAACTTGTCTATTTAAAACTGTTCAAAGAGGTTCACTGAAGTATTTTAACTTCGCCGGCAATTCACGTTTAGAAAATAATGTCGAAGTATTTATTTGAGTTAGATTTTTTTTAGCATTTTGAAATTTATCATATCGATCCAGTTTACCCTAAGATCCCTTTTTGAGATTTTCTGGTGAGATTTGCACTTGGTTTCAGGATGTTCCCGCCATTCAAGGCACCTCTTTGGCCTTGCCTTTTGTCAAGCCTAACTTCCTCATAGCTATTGGTGTGTACCACAGAGGCGGCGTGTTTCGTAGCGTGGGGAGACCGCAGAGATCACTTGATCACTTTCAAAATATTAGATCATTGCATGGTTTTTGTTGTTTTTAATGTTAATATCATTAAGCTCTACCGGATAAGGTTTATTTTATTACACTCTAAGCGGTCAGGCAGGGGAGAATCATTTAGTTCTAAGGCTGTTTAATGTCCTTATTCGTAAAGCCTGTGTGGTGGATTGAATTACCAATATCGCCGATGATATTAAGCCCAATGAAAAAAGACGAGATTGTAAACTACAATCAAAGTGGGTCATTAGAATACTCTAATTCCCACATTACTTTATTTGGAAATCCCGTTCTTGATATTTTTATTAGACCCACGGCTTGCATCTGGTGTACTGAAATAGCTGTCACTGAAGAGAAATTTCGAAGATGTATCATCGGACAAATATTCAAATTTAACCAAAATAACTTACTTATGGAAAGCCCGTACAAATAAGAAAATACGCTAGATTTTTCTTAACAAAGAAATGTTATTACAGCGAGTTAAAAAAGCTCAAATATTCAAAAACATTACCAAGGTATTTTAATTAACAATTACAAATATTTTGAAAGAAAAGAAAAGATATTTGAACAATTTCGAGCCGTTTTGCGAGCTTAAAATTCTTCACTCGTGCCCTGAGGCGATTCCATTCAGTAATTTCTTGTAGCTGTCCAACTATCAAACTCTTCTCGACCATTACCGCTTAAAGCTCTTGTGATAATTCATTCATTCTTTCATATAGACATAATATATTCGCGTTAAATTGAAGCACATTTAAAGTTCTTGCAGCCAGAGGCGTTTGTGTTTATGATGGTCTAAGTGAAGCACGACCAAGAATTCATACAATCGCTTTAATCTTTCTCCCGGCTTTCTTTCATCAAAAACGGCTGAAAAAAATATTTAAAAAAAAAAGTATGAGATGAATTTGCGATTTGGAATTATTAATGAATAATGTATTAAAACCTGGATAAAGCAACATTATTCCAGGATAAAAAATACGCCTCGTGTTGTCAGGAAGCATACATCGCAGTGAGAGGTAAATCAGGCCACTAATGGACTCCTGGGAAAACATAGATGCATTCGACGTTTTGTAAATAAGTAGCAATTAAGAAAGAACGGCGAAAGAAAAACAGTGGGACTATAGCAAAGAGCTTTAGTGTTGTGTTGTTAGAAGGGGCTTCTAATGTTATTTGATACATATATCGAGTTTACAGAGGGAAAATGATAGCTCTCCTCGCTAAACTGAGGTCTGAATGGCTGGGGAAAATTGATACGTGAATTAGCGTTTTACGCCTGAGGGGAAAAGCTCGTAAAAACTACAGACTTGCTAAACTAAAATGGTTTAATTTTTCTTTAATTTTTGCTATGATTCGCTTTTTCTACTATCTTGTCTGCCATGAGAACCAAATATTGTATGCAAGCACTTCCAGAGTGGTCCGAATGTGTTCAAGTGATCAACTTAACTAAGCGATAGAAAACAGTACTTTATATTTGTACAAAAACATATTTATTATCTACTGATTAGGCCAAACATATTGGTTTTCCTGGTTTGAGCTAATATTTTCCTCAAACTCCGACCGAAAATCCTTCAGGATTTAACTAACAAATCTGGCGTAAAATCGATCGTAATTTTTTTCAGTACCATTCGACCAGTAGGTTCACCACTGAATAACTCTTTCTTAGCTGCCAGTTGATGATTCAAGCGTAATAGTCATTTAAGAATCGAAATAAAAAATATTGAAGTGAAAGTCGACAAGAGGGATTTTGAGTGGCGAGGCCACAAAAGAAACTTTCAAATCATTCAATCCATACTATATTTGTGTCATCAGATCGACATCAAATAAACATCAAAGCTGTATTCTTTGCTTAGCTTGTAAAGAAACTTTGCATGGATGTGTTGGGAGTTAATTATTGTTTTTGTTACTATGCCTCGGTGATAAAACTGATAATTAAGATATTTTAAAGAAAATAGTATCATAATCGTTCCAAAAAGTTGCCATGCTGCATTGATGCGGAAAACTCTAAAAATGAACCTAGAAAAAAGCTTGGAGACGCCGCCCTATAGTATCCGGCGACGCGTGGTTTCTTTTCACTGCTCTCGTCTTTTTGTTTTGGTAATCATCTTGTCTGCCAGATATGTAATATTACACTTAGGGGAGTCACGTAGTACAATACGGTTGAACAAAGCAGACCTCATACTTGCTCTATCAATATGTTGTGAGATATTGAGATCAAAGTGAAAATGATTCGCGAATTAAAACAATAAAGACGTGTGAATTTTTTATGATTTTTGAATAAAGGTGACATGGAAAACGGAGTTAGTATATTTGTTTTCGTAAGAGAAAATGTTAAAATTAAATTAAATTAAATGAATTGATACATTAGAACCTATTGTTTATATCAAGGGTCTATCAAGTCAGCTATTGTTGGGCTTCCTGTGTGGGAGGGACCACAAGATGTTGTGGGGAAAAAAATAAAGTATCGAAGCGGTTTGGTTTTTTGCATTTTGTCATAGTATTTTTCTTCTTGATCTTTTTTTCCTTCCTTCCTTTCTTCATCTTTTTATTAATTTTCCTTTCTTTGTTTTTCATACTTTTTATTTCTATTTTTGCACGTTGTCAGAAAAGACATTTTATATTGACACTTATTTTATTTTGTAATCTGAGGACAAAAAAAATGAGCTGTTATATTTAGCACATAAATGTGAGGGAGTTATATAAGTAACGAAACTATAGAAATAAGCCCTTACACCGCTAAAGATATAAAGGTATGTCTAAATATAGCACATTTGAGGTATTTTTAGCAAAATCGTGTATCCTGATATATTTGTGGCTACAGCTATGACGTATTTTCTGAATATTCTTAATTGCAAAATAAGATTATTAGCTCAATCATATTTTAATCGATATATATATATAACTTTCATCGTTCCACGTCTTTTATATCCACGCGTTAGGGAAAAAAACCGTGTAGCGTACGCGACATTCGTTGTGGATGATCGATGAAAGTGGAATCAAAGTGTTAACCCAAAGCAAACATTTTATTCGAAAATGAGGTTTAGGCCTTCATTTGCTTAATTCCCATATATTTTCTATAAAAAAGTCTGACAAAGCAAGATTCTAATACAAATGCAACAAAACATCTTTGTACAACTGAAAATACCGCTTCAAACAAGCATTTTATCATAGAACATCAGTTTCTAACTGTTTAAAAAAGGTGGTAACCCAAAACGAAAATTGGGATCAAAACTCTTACGAAAGTCTAGTTTTTGGCGCTTTTTGCCATCATTGCTCATTACTGAAAAAAATTTCCTCTTAAAAGAAAAAAGAAAAAGAAAGAGGTTGAAACAAGTACCGAAGAAGCGGTTGGTTCTTTTAGCTTCTCTAGAAGATAAGATAGTTTTATAATCCCACTTGAAGTTCTATTCTCCTAAGTTAATTCAGTACTTGAAATTTGTTTTTAAATCATCTCTGTCGGGCTCGATAAAAATACTTTACTGTTCAAGTCAATCCAACAGCTAAGCTAATATGTCGGACTTCTCAAGAACGGTTTGATGTTTTTACGTTTGTTCGCGTAAACCAAACTCCGGCATGTGTCAAGATAAGTTGAAAAGCATGCTTAAACCGTGCTTACACAGGTCCAAACATCTATCACTTGCCCAAAGGGTTTATCGCTACACCTGTCAGCAGACAAGAATGGCGTCTTTGTCTTAACCAGCTCACTTGTAATTAAAGTTTACTCTGGGATTATTCAGAATGTAATGATTGCTATTCGAGATCACCTAGATCAATATTTTGCAAACGCCAAGAATAAATAAAGATGAGGATTTTCATTCAAGCTCTTTCATTGTCGGTAGAGCAGATTCGTCTTTTGTTTGAGATCATTGATTAGCCTTGTTTGACTTCCTCTTTTCGCCAGCTACCGACAGCCGCAGATGAGACAATCGCAGAGTTAAACCAAATAAACTGAACTAATAATATTCAATGCATTGATTTCATTTTGAAATCTGGCAGTTGGGATAGCAGGTTCTCGCTCGTATTGTTAGTTAGCAACGAAGATCTTGTTGGTCGTTTTCTTTTCCTGATTAAACAATAAAACCAGTGAAAAGTTTGGTATTTTGACAGTTAAGAAGTAAAAAAAAAATCACATAAAAATCCGATAAATGTTGCGCACAATTGGCCCAATCACTATTTTCTATTTCAGACCACGTGTCATTCCTTGATTCTCTTACATATTTATGTATATTATCGCGCATTACGTAAAAAAAGAAATAATACTCAAGGGGATGATATCGAAACTGTCAGCTGTTAGCAACCCACACAAACACTGTACCATTAGGTATTGAAAGGTGTATGACTACGACAGGGAAAAGAAAAAGAAAGAGTATGTAAAGAATATACATATCATAGTTATAGGCCTGCGGCTTTCAAAAAACAGAGAAGTACGTTTTACACAGACTTGAAAATTTCATCTATATTGGGTTAATAATCTAAAATGATAATCCATTTATCAAGCATAGATCTTTTTTACAAAATACAGTGAATAATTCAAATGTAATTGATTTAAATAATTAAATTATAGATTATATTATAATATTAATATATGTACATGGATGGTATATTGTTAGTTATTAACCACCTTCCATTGCATCACCAGTAGATATCACTCTGTTATATTGATATATGTACATGGATGGTATATCGTTAGTTATTGACCACCTTCCATTGCATCACCATTAGATATCACCCTGTTATATTGATATATGTACGAGGATGGTATATCGTTAGTTATTGACCACCTTCCATTGCATTACGCTACAGTCTTTACCACCAGTAGATATCACCCTTGTATCATCACACGTGAAACGAACACACGTCACGTGCGAACTGTGACCAACGCAGTTTTGACAGTCAGACTGCAAAGCAGAAAAAATGCATAATTCAAATCTACCAAGACGTTTGGAAAAATTTAGGAGTATTTTTAAATGAAACAAGGACTGTTGAGAGGGGGGCTGCGGGAGGGGGTGGGGCACATGTTGCATGTCGCAGTGCACTCCGCTTTCACTTTCAGTCAGGCTCATTATCCGTAAAAATATATAGTCTGCTATATTTTTCATGTTAGCCTCCCACTCTACGCCACACACACACACACACACACACACACACACTTTTTAGTATGCTCTGTGGTCCTTGTGAAATCATATCCCTTTACCTTTAACTTCGCCACAGGGAATCTGAAAAAGTTAACCTGCCCAAAATCATCTCCTGTAACAAGAAACTCCGCTCCAGTTGACCTACAACAAGCATTAATATCCGTGCCATCAGCACCCTCAGGCCAAATACCTGTCATTGAAGAGAGCGAGAATAAAACTTTTTACTTTGGGCTTAATGTTTTTTCCATTACATACCACGTGTCATTAACTAGAGTATCATTACTTTGTTTAACGGTTGTGCTTGAGAAATTCAACATGGCATTTTCAAATGCACCTGCGCACTCTTTCTTATTTTATTATTGTCATATGTATATATTATAGCATTATAGTTTGTCTTAATGGCCAACTATCAGCTTCGTTCTAACGCTAGTGGAGGAGCATTTTTGCTGTGACTGCAGGGTATCAAGAAGATGTTTTATCTTGAAGGACAAAAACTCCCAGAACGAGATATATGTGTATTCTTATCTTAATCAAAACACGAACCAAACAAGTACGAACACGTAGATCAGGGATCGAAAGTTCAACAGCAAAGATGCCAAAAATAAACCATATTTCGCAATACTTAAAAAGTGAAACCGAAAACAAGTTATAAAGCTTCCTCCAGGAAAGTAAGACTCACCGCAAGCAGGAAATCCCAGAACGCACGTCCAAGTCTCCCACTGAATGTCTCTCATGGCGTAGGCTGACACTACGTGTTTACACCGCTGAGCGTTCCCTGGAAAAGCAATATTCCATGATATATCGGTATTTGTTCTTTTAATTTAAATGCTTTAATTAAGGTCATCGCTAATACCCTAATCTTCGCAACATTAATGAAAGTGGTGATCTTGCCTGGACGCGGATCACACTAGCTGACGTTGATATTCACCATGTTATGTCTGTCCACGGACTCTTTAGTCTGGCCATAGTCGTTACATTTCAATCATTTAGTAAATCTTTTACCGTCCTTTGACCAAGACGCGTCGAGGCGCATCCATGAACAAACACTGCGCATGCGCGTCAGATCAACTCAATTAGATAGATACTCGTCTCCAGAATTACTTATTAGATATTGAATGTCTTTGAAATTGACCCATATAGGCGCATCAATTGACACTAAGCAGGCACATGAACTAATTACAGCTATATTTTGTTACCATGATTGTTCTGTAGAATTAAATGTGATATATATATATATATATATATATATATATATATATATATATATGACCAATCGAAGCGCATCAATCAACACTGCACCCTGATAAATGTATGGAAAGCACGGGTGTCATAACGGTGAGAGCGCTCGCCTCTCATCAATGCGACCTGGGTTCGAGTACCGCCGGGTTCAGTGTCGTATGTGAGTGAGTTTCAGGTTGGTTCTCTCCTGTGCTTCGAGGGTTTTTTCTCCGGGTTCTCCTGTTTTCCGGCTCCCTCCACAAAAATCAATTCCTAAATTCCAATTCGATCATGGAACGAGGACCACAGGTTTGTTATCCACTGGCTATTAAGTGCTACCCTCGTAAAAATAAGGACCGTTTTTGTTAGTTTTCTCAGTAGAACGAGGCAGTTGTTAATTTTTATCGCCCTCATAGCGTCTGTTATGTTAACCGCAAGTGTATTTCAAGTCGACTACGTGATGCCAGTACTGTGTCACGTGGACAAGACTTGACTGAACTTGAATGCACTTCTGTCACGTGGTGTAAAAACTTGTCCACGTGGTCCAACATTGGCATCACGTGCACTATCACAACTGCCTCTTTCTACTGGCAAGATTCAGTGGTAATTATAGCTTTATATTTGTTAATCGAATTACTAATTCGGATGATGAAAATTTTGTTTTGCCAATTGCATCGCATTAGTACTGCCACTGCACATGAACATAAAGTGATTAGAGACATGAAGTTTGATACTCACAGTATAGAATCTCGTAATCACCAGAATTACTCTGCAGATATTGGCTGTCTTTTGACCAATCAAGATGCGTCACAAAACTTGAATGACCCTAAATGCAAAAGCAGAACGAACAATTTGAAATGCCTTTATTTTAATTTTCAAAAATCGCTCCTCAGAAGTCTTTTATCATTGCGCATAAGTCGTTGAGAATGCAAGTTCTTACCGATAGTTTTCCATGTTGTTGAGAATGCTAGTTCTTACCGATAGTTTTCCATGTTGTAGAGAATGTTAGTTCTTACCGATAGTTTTCCATGTCTTTTGTAGGTGCGTCCATCTTCGCTCACGGTGTACAAGTAGATGAAGTTATCATGCGAACCAACTGCGATATATTTACCATCTGTGGAAGTTGAAGAAATTAGAGCAAGTGAAAACTATGGACAATTAATGGGATAATGCAAAAAGTTGGTCTGAATATATGTTCATACGTAAGTTAATAAAAAATCGTATTTTCTGCAAACCCTCTATATCTAATTTTAAATCTCTGTTTCGCAACGGACGGTTATTCCCGATTTGAACAGAATAATGTACACATGTCATACTTATGTAGCTTAATAGCTGTCCCGCTTTAGCTTACCAGGTGAGTACTTAATAGCATCAAGTTGTTCAGGGCCATCATGGAATGTCGCCAGTTGATCCCCATTAGTGGAGTCCAGGACCATCCACTTGCCGCTCTGTGTACCTATTGCAAGTACAAAGGCTTTTGGATGGAAAGCCGCTGACTGAAGGGACTCCTGTACAACAAAGAATTCCACTTCTGAGTATATAACTCTACCATTCTCCTTGGGTCCCCTTGGGAAGCACGGGTGGTGTGCGCTGTTGATGCGCTTCCCTCATGCGGCCCTGGGTTCCATTCTTGGACCTTCAAAACTCCAAACACCTTCAGGTTTTATCGATTAAACTAGAGACCTAACAACCTCGAGCTCTATACTTTAATACCCAGTCCAGTAATCGAGCCCTAGACCACAGATCTAGTGAGGTGACACCGACTGCACGACACCCTAGTGATTTGCAATGACGGTACTGCCATCATATGTGAGTTGTTGGTTAGTTCTCTGCTGTGCTGTGCTTTCCTCCCTCCAAATGCAAAATCAACTTCTAAATTCCAATTTGATCATATAATGAGGTTTGTTAGCCACTGGCTACCTTAAAACTTTTTCCCTCGTTAAACAAGGACGAGTTTAAGTTATAGCTTCCTCTAGTTGACTAACAATAACTAAAAATAATAATCATAATATTTTTCTAATCAGGGAGGTACCTCCAATTGTTTTCTCCAGATAGTTGAATGAACGTCACCATTACACATCATGATCTGCTTATCATAACCACACGTGACAAACATGCGACGTGTCGGATGAACAGCTAAACCCCATAACTCATCAGTATGTCCCTGTGAATCCAAGAAAATCCTTATCAATTCCTTGCCAGACTATACGAGAAGAATACACAAGAAGACTATACAAGAAGACTATACAAGAAGACTATACAAGAAGACTATACAAGAAGACAATACAAAAAGACTATACAAGAAGACTACACAAGAAGACTATACAAGAAGACTACATAAGAAGACTATACAAGAAGACAATACAAAAAGACTATACGAGAAGACTACACAAGACGACTATACAAGAAGACAATACAAAAAGACTATACGAGAGGACTAATTCCTCTGGTTCTCTCTCTCCCAATATTTGTTCTGTTCAGAAGATCCAAAAGATTCAAAAGTTTAACAAACCGTTATGCAGAACGACATTCCATCATCAAAAGTTCCTTGGAGTATCGAGTTCCTGGTAGTACCAACGGCCATTACGAAGCGACCATCTTCCTGGACAGGACCATGCGCAATAGATCTTACTGGACCAGCGCTCTCGTCAAGCTACGAGAAAAATCAAAAGAGAATACTACAACTGAAATGGGAGATGCCTCGTATTAAGGAGGGGAGAAAGGAGGTTACCGAGAAACTGTTGTATCTTTATTGTAAAATCCATCTTATTAGATCGCATTCTTTCATTAACGCCTTTGCGCACACAAGTTTCATTCAACAAATTTAGGAAGAAAGGAAACGAAGAGTGGTTTGTGCGACTTATCCAGCTTTGCAGAAGTAGCTGAATTAACATAGATTTACAGTGTACGTTGGGGGACTTTACGGACTGCTTGTAATATGTAGTGCTTACAATTGCAAGTGGCGAGCACTTTATATACAATCTTGAGGGGTGATTAGTTTTCAAGGGTTATGCTGCTAAGCATGGGCAAGGAGGATGGTCTACGGGTTGGAAACTAGGCAGATGGACCCCTGTCTTATTCTCTTTATTAATGTCCCTACAGATTGTCATGGCTAATCTCGGGCAACGAGGTTGCCGGTACCATGGGCTGATGTCCTTAGTGGATCTTTAACTACCACTCGTACTAAGCGCGGGTTGGCATAGAGAAAGATGAGTGCGTGTTCTATGGTTGCTTAGTGTCCTTATCCAAGAAGATCAGAAATTCAATGCCAGGAATGCTCCGCAAAACTCCGAAATACTCCGCAATACAAGTTTTATTTTTCATAATTATTTCTAGACAATTTGCTTCTACCATTATGAATTTTATACTAACTTTTATTTCTCTAAGGGGCTTGTACTCATTATTCCATAGAACAACCAGTCTATCACGACCCCCTCCTGAAAGGAACTGTCCATCCTCTAGAGCACACAACGAGAATATCGGCCCTTCATGTGCGCCCAATACTGCCTTACCGATACGATTGGCACCTGAGCACACAGAACATACATCATCATTCCTTTCGAATATGGTACACTTTTATAGTGCTTGGAAGGATCAAGGATCAGCAGGTAGGTTTGTAAAATTAAGAAGATAAGACTTTTTTTAAGCAATTTACAATCATTTTCTTTCGTAAACCAAGGGAAACGAGCAAAACAAAACAAACATTTCAAGCAAGAAAGGGAATTGCACGGGCACCCTGTAACCTCCACTAAATATGCCAATGTGATTCAAACAGGAAAGCAGGATCATATCAATACTACCTTGCGGCCATTCAAAGATGTTCCCATTTGAATCACCAGATAACATGTTTCCGTCACTCAAGAAACATATGCATAAAACGAAACGAGGCTTGTCAAATTTCTGGAGGATAAAATCAAATTAAAGGTATAAATTAATCAAACGTACTTGGAATCTTATCATAATAACGGTAATGGAAATTTTTAGAGGCCCTTTTTTGTTGCATAGGGGATAGTTCCTGCGCAGACATCCTTAAAGTTGTATTGTTGAGTAACGACGCTAAGGATGAGACCGGCGTGGTAGGCTGCATGCATGGGGAAGGAAAAGAAAAGATGTGGCTTGGCGTGACATGACGTGACGTGACGTGACGTGACGTGCCCTGACCGTAACGGTGCTTTTTCCAAGCATTTTCATTGGATTATCAGTAATAACGTGCGCTGTGTGTGGTTGAAATGGTTTTGTCGTTTCGATTCCTTGGCGGTGTCTTCTGTATTGCCATATGATATTCATATGGAAACTAGCATATTAAGGCCCCACAGGATAAAGCAGCGCAGATGAACATTTTGTATTCTAGTTGTATGCCACCAGAAAAATGAATAAACCTACCCCGTACACTCCCATCTTCTTGGAAAGTCCTCCTGACTCCAACACGGTCCAAAACGCAATATGAGACTTGCCACATGTCACGATGATTGACAGGTCACGTGGATGACAGGCGATCATCAGCACGGGATCACTAGAGCCCTACGAGGTATGAGATACTTTAGAATTACCAAAGATACGTACCACGTACCACTGGCTTAGAGATAGGGCAAGGGATAGGGGTACAAGGCATCTCGGTACAAGGGGTATTTTTACAAGGAATCTCGAAATGATTGAGAAGTGTTATATTTTTTCAACTACATGGCTCTCTCCATGACTGATACGCATGAAGTTACTGCGGATTTGGTGAGAATTTTCGCGCCAAATACGCGCGCGCGCGTGCGCTCGCCCACACCCATCCCATAACTTTGGAACTTTCACTGCGCAAATGAAGCGCACAAGCCCTACACGCATCAAGCAACAAACTTGTTTGAAGCTGAGATATTTCTGGAACATTTTACCTTGTTTTCAGTTATCTTGCGTTTGGTTTCCCATTCCCAGTAGGAAATCACGTGTTCATTAGCTTCGTCCACCACCAAAAGATGGCGGCCGCCGTCCTGCACGAAGATAATGTAGAGATAGATGTTTAAAACTGATAGAAAAATATATTAGTAAAATGATTAAATAGATTTACGAACCTGAATGGAGAAGGCCAAGCATGATATTGCTCGCTCGAAGTCTCCTATCCCGAGAACTTGCAATGTTTCTAACGTCAACGAGTTCCATATTCGCACGTGGGGCTAGAATAATGGGTTTGAGTTAATAATGAGTTAATATTTATTTAGCCAGCGTAGCAGGGAGACTTGGTAGGGGGATTGGTAACATGGGGACCTTCTGTTACAACCCAGCTCTCGCAACTGAGCGGGATTATTGATATAAAAAATGGACTTCAAGTCCTGATTTGTCATACCCCTACTAATAGAATTCAAGGTTATAACTGCGAGTTAGTGAAAACAATGACTAGTCAAATACATAATGAAACCTTTACATGCGCTAACAAATGCATGGGTAATCCAATGATCAATGATATTGTCTTGATAATTGAAGGATAGGGGAGATAAAGTATGATTCCTTCGTGTTGTAATAGTTAAAGGGTTGTATCGATTCGTTTTGAATAAAACAGTTGCAATAACCAATTGCGCACTAACGGCTGCACATCAGAGAGATTTCAATGTACTCACTCGTCCTTCTTCTTTGTCGTGTCCTGCAACCTGACCGCTGGCGATGTAGAGTTTGTTGGGATGAAGAGCGATGCTACAAATAGAAACCACAATGACGAAAATTGAAATCCATAATACTCGAGTTAATTCCCTCGCGCAATAAGTTAAGACTGGTGTGTTTCCATTTTAGCTCATTTTCATAATTTCCTAAGCGTTAGCGTTTATGGCGCCAAACAAAGAAATTAGGAAAGAAAAAATACTCAAAAGAATCCTTCGTGTCATTTTAGAGTAACATTTCTTTGTTTAACGGTTGTGCATGAGAAGACATATAAGCAAAGATTCTTCTTCTCAAGCGAATAACACACTGTCTGAAAACATCACGCCTAACGTAAAGTCTTTCCTTACCATTTGACGTCATCATTATGTCCCAGGTAGTGTCTCTGGTTCCCAGTCCCTGTGTTGTACAGGATCACCACGGCTGCTATGTTATACACCAGTTCACCGGTTGGTAAGTAAAACAGATTGTCGCGACAATCTCTTCCCCTGTACCCACACCTTTAAAGACGTCAAGGATCAATGGTGACAAGTAACAGTCGCAACTTAGCACTGAATAAACACGAGGTCCTCTGTGTTTAACGTCTCTGAATGAGACGGGAGGGAGCGCCATCTATGCGTGATCATCCTGCTTGGATGCTCGGAAGTGAGAACCGGCATACCAGTAATTACTTGACGTAATATAGTAATGAAACCCTGATGTATTCTACTGCATGCCTTCCTTACTACTATACCTTGTAGGGCTTTTGCAGTACCTCACTCAAAAACCGTGCGGGGATGTGAGCAACAAAATAGATCTAGTATGATTTAGACTGGCAGCCTAGTCAACCATAATTAAGGATACACCCATTCAAGCTCTAGCTTCTGTTCCGGGGGGAGCCTCACAGTTTTATCTTCTACGTAATCACTCGGAGGGTAAAGGTTGAGTGAACGACCACGGATGTACAACCGCGTTGGCTCATCTGGAAAGAAAGAAAGAAAGAAATCTGAACTGAAATACACAGCACAGTCAGGCCCGGCCCGCGACAATGTTCATCTTGAAAGAACGTGATATTTCATGATATTTTGCGCATGTTTTCTTGGCGTTTCAATTGTTGAAAACGCGCAGACACACGGTGCAATATTGCGCGCAAAGGTTTAGGCAACGCTGTTGAAGTGCGTTGCGTTTTCAGCTCTGATTTCCAGCATGCAACTAATAGACGATTTCCGAGATGCGCGCGCCCTTTCATAAATATCGCTGGCGCAGACATAAAAAAGAGGCAATTTCGAGCAGGGTGATTAGAAATCATTAGAAACTATAGCGCTAAAGGCGATTTCTAAACCCTTGAAGAAAAGATTTTGTCCAAAGTGAGCTGTATTTTTACAAAAAGTTACTATTCTGCTCCACAACTATATAAGGGACTTCAAACTTTTCATTTGTTAACAAAATGTTCAAAGTGTTTCCTAATAAAGTACACGTAATATCTATAGTCTTGCCCAAAAATGCCTCGTTTTCGGATCTGAGCACGCGAAAAAGATCTATGGGATTGCAAAATTAAATGCCTGCATCATTAATTGCGCGCAAGTTTCCACTTATATTTTCCTTATACGCCCTTCATTCTTAATGAATTTCAAAGTACTGAATCATGTGTCAAGTAAGTTCAATCTAGCTAATCTCGAAACACCATATATAAAGTAAATATGAAGTAAGCTTACTTCATATTCTCTTGTATATATATATGTTGCACACACAGCCTTCAGTTGTGACTGGATGGTGGAACTCTCTTTCCCTTCGTGTTTTAAATATTTTAATACAACAAGCTCATTCAACCTTATTTTTAAATCCACTCCACCGCTATAATGAACGTGGAATGTATTCCTACCTTTTGTTTTGTTGTTGTTCTCTTCTTTACCCACGAGTGAGCTGAAACAAGAACGTAACGTTACGTCACATTACCAAGGTACTCAAGACTGAGTCAACAATATTTATTATGGTTCCATTCATACCTTGTGGATGCTGCTCTTCTTAAACTCGTTCCTCCGCTTGAATTTTTCCTCCTGTCAAAGCAAAGTCGATACTGAATTTACTCTACTGCAAATCTAATCTGTTTATTATAAAATAACTATTATGAATCTCGCGTTTTGATTGGTTGGGAGCGAGTGCTTTATGAGGGCACGCAGCGCACGCGCACTTTCAGTTGCATCATTCCTATCCAAAATAACGATTATTGTAAAAAAAATTTAAAGAAATGAAAAACTTGAATGGTGTGCTGTGCTGCGTGCACTTATATAGCACTTGGTGATTGGCAGAACACTCGAAAAGCCGGTCGAGAAGCACTCTACTACGCGTCGTGTTTCTCCTAACACTCTGCCAACCCCCGTGTGCTTTATAAGTACACACAGCACGCGCGCGCGTTTTCTATTTCTTCAAGATTCTAGATAGGTGCTTAAGGCGCGATTACACGGAGCAATTTTCTCTGCAACTTGTCTCGCAACGGCGTTGAATGGAGCATTGCAGCGTTTAACATAAAGCGCAATTTGAAGGAAACATTTTGCGAGACAAGTTGCAGAGAAAATTGCTCCGTGTAATCGAGCCTTTATTCGGGCTTGTGCCTGACTTAAAATCGTAGTCGCTCTGAACAGCAAGTGCGAAATAGTACGAATCGCCTTCGCTATAAAATTGTTCAGTGGTATAGACGTCAATCCAAAGGGTTTCCATGACATTGCTAGAAAAGAAAACGTTTTCAAGAGCAGTTCCTATAAAATGTCAATGAAACATCGTACACAGTGTGTACACAGTCATTAACGTGTAAAATACTTACTTAACAGTAGCAATAGACGAAGGCAGGGACAACGAATCAACGGTTCGAGATCGTTGGCGACCTCTTAAATCCAATTCACTCGAAGCACGTCCTATTTTCCGTTTTGGTTTTGCGACACCACTATCACTCAATTTGCGCGCACGCGCAGAAGTGGTTGCAGGTCGACTGTATGATGTCTTGGAGTTGATCTCTGAGGTAGGACTGGAGCGGGATGGTTTCAGATTGTCTTGCACGTGTAAACTGTTCGAGCTCGTAGACTGTAGTTTACTGTGTTTTTTATTTTCTTCTAAAGAAGATTCTTGACTTTCCTTAACAGTTCTAGAAATGTTCTCTGAAGAAGGACTTAGTTTTCGTGTGCGCGCCGTACCTGTAGCAGGGCTGGTTAATGTTGTTGTGGCATTGATTCCTGAGGAGGAAGAAGGACTCGGAGTCTTTTCTTTGACTTGCAAATCAGTAGGCGTTAGAACTGGCGGTTTATCTTGAGCCGACTTTTGGTCTAATGAAGTATCGTGAGATTTCTGAAGGTGAGAACAGTGGTTTTAACAGAAGTTATATTAAAGTAACCTACAGAAAAACTAAATAGAAAGTTGATTAACAGTATAATTCAGGGAACATCTTTAAAAAAGAGGAAAAAGGAATGAATAAACCAAGAAAACTCTCAGCAAAAAGACAAATAATTCTGCGCTAATTTCTAATCACGTGACGAAAACGTAAAATAATTCGAATATTCGAATCAAAGAACCTTCACTTCCATCAAGCTTAAACGTAATATACCCAGTGCATTTATATTGTGCACAAGCGTCGGTTTACTCTCACCTGATCTGCATGCAATGCTTTGGTAGAATCGTCATGGACACTAGTCGAGGGTTTGGCTTTATCTGGCTTGTTCTCGTGAGTGTTTAATAATGAGGTCAAAGACGTTGCACCGTTGACCGATGCCTGCGGAAGAAAGATAGGATTTTTTATTATAATTTCATCATGAGTAGAGAAAAATGACTTTGATTTTTTTATGATTACTGTTTGCGCGTTTTGAACTCCTAAGGGTTGGTAGGGACGTACCAAGTGACGCGATGATTACACTTCTGACGCCTCGTCTTGGGTTGCTCCCCGTTGCGCGCAATCACTCGTGGGCTGGAACATAAAGTAGTCCTGATCGTCCAGCTCTCTCACATGTCTCTTCATGATGATAATGAAATAAAGGGTAATGCCCCAAAAGCAGCAGTCTATAACCACGATTATTTTAAGGTAGATTGTTTATAACAGGACAGGATTTGTCGCATGGATATGACCTTGCTAGTACATGTCCATGGGACGCGTCCCACCATGCGTACTGACCCAGGCGTTACAGGGAGTAAACGGTGGTGTGGTATTTCTCACAAGCAATGTCGCTTCGTATGTCCGCGCATTTAAGATTAGTATCGGTAATACATTTAGTGTGTGTAGTAGTTTCAACTACGGTTGATGTGTGATATTACTAGTGTTCACTAGTTTAGTACCGATAATACATGTAGTAGTTTATAGCAGTTTCAACTAACTAATACCTCAGACGTAGTAGACACAGTTGATAGGATATCAATAGTATTCACTAGTTTAGTACCGTTAATACATGTTATAGTTTAAAGCAGTTTCAACTAACCAATACCTCAGACGTAGACACAGTTGATGTGATATTAGAAGTATTCACTAGTTTATCGCTCAGGTGACGGCGTACAGGAGATTTGTCTCGAATGGTCCTCAGTAATCCCTTCACAAAGTTCAACGAAGTCTGAAATCAAACGTGAAAATTCCATATCACAGCTGATAAGCCACCCCACAACATGGCCTCTCGTTGCCTTTGAAAACGAGACATCACGTGAATATTTAGAGGCTGTAATTATAAGGGACACATGCGCGCAGAGGTATTTTACAAACTCAAATTTATTATTTCATTGCAGTTGATCGGTTTCGTCTTGTGATTTTGGTGATCTATATTACATGATCAGTATCTATGTCTACCCGTGTATTAAAGGGTTCGCTCACCTGACTATCATTTTCCTCGTTGTTTTTGTCTGTTTTAGCAGTGTTTGGTACTGAGGACACAGAGTGTCTTGATGGACGTACAGGGTGACTGGATGTTACAGCAGACGTAGGTATTGATGGCATCATGCGACCTAGAATTACAGAAAATCGTTGTATCAAATTTCAACGTAGTGATGCTCTTTTCACTACGCAATGAGTAAGAAGGACGGCCTGTGTGTACTACTAAATGTGCCGCCTCTAAACACCGCCATGGTCATGAAATTGATCTGCTGACTCGCCTTCGTATGCGAGAAAAGTTGCTTGTTGGTTCTCTCGGCCCTTGACAAAAAACCTAAATTTAGATTCTAATTTGACCATGAAATACTTGAAATAGGGGTCCAAATGTTTGCTATGTGTTGTTGATTAGGTAATTAATACACTGACTGACCTCTGCTTGTTTTTTTGACTTGTTCCTCTACTGTACCAAGCCTCCTTAGAGCACTTGCTAGAGCTGATTTCAGTAAAGTTATCTCATCCTCTTGGAGGGATATTTTCTTCTCAAGGAGCGAGATTCTGTCTTCTGCATCTGAGTTTGTATACCCTTCAAGCAAGAAATGAAAACTATCATTATTATCATTCAAAGTGTCTTTTCTGTTGTTTTGATTGGCCGAGATAATTGCAAATAACTGTCTACGAATAATAATCTGTTCATGCGCACTGCGCAAAGCCTTTTTGCTGCAAATAATGGTCTGCTCATGCGTAGTAAGGTTGCATTTGTCAACATGGCTCGCTAGCATGGCAAATAATTGCTTGCGAGACAGTAACAAATCAGTGATATATCGTGAAATAGACGTCGTCTAGATAATTGCATGTTATTTGACTATAATAACCACATATGACAATATAAACTGAACTAATGATCGACATCGAGTCAGTGTTGCCCGGGAAAAATAACCAAGGACCGAACAAAACTATTTTTTTTCGAATGAAACAAGCCATTGGCTGAGCTAAATCAGACTACCAACCGGGACAACCTGGAGTAAAAAATCCTCGAAACAAAGAAGACACTTACTCACTAAAAAAAATTAATATTCGCATATGGGTGAAAACTGATTTGCCAAGAGCAAACATATTTTAATTGTTAGAAAAATATAACATTAGTCAAAAAACTGAATGGGTAACTTTATATATAATATATAGCGATATATATAAACCGAGTTTATTTACGTAGTACAGCAAGATGCTTTAAAAAGGGCAATGGTCTTAGAATGCTTATAAAATCTATTTTCTCAACCAAATTTGAAACTTTTTCAACATGACTGAATTTAAGCCGAGTATACTATGGCCAGTCATAGCTATGATAAGACGGATACTAAAAACCTATCAAACTTTATCAGGAACCCTGAAAGCCTCGTTATTCACTGCTCACCTATTCAGTCTTATAGTTCATCATTCAGCTTCATTCTTACCATTTTCTCGAGGACTCGTGGGCGAATCTTGTTCAACACTAGACATCAGTACATCATCAACCGAAGCGCCATCCTGAAGGCGAATTGGAGATCTTGAAGGAAACGAGACTGAACGACGAGGCGACCTTATCTTTGTATACGACGGATTCGTAAGTGATGGTTCTTTGATGTAACCATCTGATTGCCACAGGCGTTCATGTGGATTGTTATTACAATCATCCTGCTTTATCTCGGCTAAATGTTTGAAGATCTCGCTCAGCTCTGATTCGGAAGACTTTCGCCTGAGCTGAATGGCAGTCGACATGATTAAAACCTAAAATATGAAAGGATCAAAGCGATAAACACGTGCCAGACCCGAAATTTGCTAAAAAGTAAACCTCAAAATAACTACGTAAAAAACTTATGAATACTTCATATTTGCATACTAATAAAAGCTTCCACCTTCGTTAAGAAAAACAATCGAATTTCTATTGCCATTTCATCAAGCGTAAAATCTTTTTATTAATTAAGTGGAGTCAATTTGATTAAGAAGTTAATGATCATTAAAACGCCCACTCTATTGTACAGCTAATCAAAGAAACCTCAAAGAACAGGCCTTTTGTTTTTACCAAAACTGTTCGCGTCACTAGTCTTTTTAAAAAACATTAAGCCAGCTTGCTGTGTGTGTGTTCATACAGTCAACTCTCGTTACAGAGAACACCCTTTGTCAGTATTTTTGCCAGGAATTTTTCTCCTGTCCGTAATAATAGAGAGGTATGTAATATTGGCATGTCCGCTAGGCGAGAGTTGACTATTTCAACTTCATTTTAGTAATACAAATATACTGTCAACTCTCGCCTAGCGGGACACCCCGATATTACGGACACCTCTCTATTACGGACAGGAGAAAAATCCCCGGCAAAAATACTGAGAAAGAAATGATCGTAATTAATTCTCGTTATTGCAGACGCTCGAGACACTAGAGAAAAACGTTTGCGCATGCGTGCCTTTCATCACGTTTTCTAAGCGACTTTGTCGTCCAGCAATTTGTCATGAGAGACTTTCGCTTTTGACATTTCTACGTTTGGCCTCCGACATTTTGTTTTTAGGCGATTTGTCAAACGGCCATGCCAAAAGCAGAACAGCGAAAAGTCAAACTTAGATTCAAAGCTCCCGGGCGTTCTTCGTAATAAACAAAGGTAACCCGGAAAAAAATTTCCGGAGGCCAAACGGAGAAATGTTGAGAATTGATCAAAAAGACAAACTCACTTTGTAATATGGCCCTAAATCACTTTGACTTTTCAACTTTTGACATTTTTGATTTTGTCTTTTTTTATGTCCGCTCTCGGCCACCGTAAATGTGAGACCAAGAAAATGTATTAATAAAGACAATATAAAAGAATTCAAGTTTCAAAAAAGGGCACCATTTGTTTTTCATTTTGTGAAGCCATTTGTCAAGCATGTTTGAAAATAAAATTTACATAATTTCACAATAGCATGAAGAGGTTTTGACTAATTTGCATACGGATATAGAGCATGCGCAGATGTTTTCACTCGTGTCGACACTCGCTGCACAACGCATTATAATTCGTTCAACGCTAAGGTTTTTGTTTTTTATATATACTTATATACGGCTTTTTCAATTAAAAGGTGGGGCGGTGAAGGTTTCGTTGGCGCTGTTGCATTTACTTACTAAGCTTGAAATGTATTATATTCATATAAAAACAATGCCAGCAAAGAAAACATTATGCCGGGGAAAAAAAACAACTCAAAGTTTAGGAAATTTTCATATTGTTGTGAGTGCATTGCATTTTGGCATGCATTGTTGCTTGGCATGCAACATGCGACATGCAACAAAACCTTCACCAACCTTTTTCAAAATTGTTTGTTTCAGTTCACAAGGTAGTTGGGTTGAAACCAAAGCGCTTTTACTTCTTATTTTTTATACAGCTATTTAAAAAAAAAAGTCGAATACTAAATACTGCATACTGAATAGTGCATTTCATTCCGAGTAGCATTCAGCATGCAGTATTCAGTTTTCAACCTTTTTTGAAATCCTTAGAAGGTTATCAATATCACGATCATATCACCAGTGAGAGAAATGAACAAGAAGTGTGGGTACAACATTAAGTTTAATCTGCAAGTTAAAATGTTCTTTATAGGATTTTTATATTGATTATGAATGACCAGGGCCATACTTCCAGACATCGAGTGCTGAACCGTCGTATGGACTTACGGCTACGCTGGAGATTTCGACCCCAACACCGCTATCCCGGGGGGAATTTACAGACTGATCAGGAAGCTCGGCCGAAGCCTAAGGGAGAGGTTAGTCGGCCCCTAGACCGTAGATGATTAACCCCTTGCTATGACCAGCAGACCCGAACGCCGACTGTACAGTTGATGGCTAAGTTCCCATGCTCACTTCTTTCCATGTGGGATGTGTTTTCAAAAACTGGAAGCAATGTTTATTTACACGCAAACTAAGAATAAAAATCAAATTTAAAAACTTAGTTCCTAAGCTGTCAATTAGGCCTAACAGCATAAGGGGTTTTGACGCTATTTAAAGGATAAGAAACTAGGAATGAAAAAAAAGGAATACGCTTAATGAGATAGACACTGAAAATACACGTCACGCATGCGTATAAGAATCACATCAGCATGCGCAGTAAAAACAATGAAATCAACTTTGCAAACCCCAAGTCTGCTGTCCTTAACACCGATTCACCTAAAACGCACATTATTTCAAACTTTTATCCTCGTTCAAAATCTGGTATGGAGAACTACACGATCTAAAGGACTAATTAATTGCCGACTTTAAGAAAATCAGAAGTCTTTAGTCAGAAAAACTACTTAGAGCCATCATAATCAGTTACATGAATGGCGGTATTTTGGGCAGCTATTAAAAATTGAATTGAAGCACTCTTGGCTGAAATGTTAGTAGAGTGAAGTCATTATACCCTTGAAATAAACACTTGACTAATGCATTTTAGTTTACCCTAATTCCATTGTTTTCCTTTGTGTCTATTTGACTATTATACACGTTGACGAGTAATTTTTTAAAGGAAGAGAAAAAAGAGAAGGTGCTCGAGAGCGGGACGTTAGATCGATGGAAATAGACTGACTAGAAATGACAAAACGCATTTGACTATTTATTGGAATGCAACCAAAATTTGATCAAATAAACTAGAATTTAAATAAATTCCAAAGCCTGGAAGGTTTTCAAATTCACAGTAAAAATACGGCACAATTTTATGCTCTTTATGCTCTCATTTTTTGGTGTTTTCTTCGTGATTGACAAAAACGCGCTAGTATTGAATATCCCTTTTCTGTTCGATAAATATAATAATTATACTATTATTTGACATTGCCGCCGATAAAATTGCTAATGACTTCCGAACCTTTATCGAATAATTTGAAAAACCGTTAAAAAACTTTTTTTTTTTCAGTACAACTACTTTCGTCATTCATGTGACGGGAGTCTGTTATTGCTAACACTTTTCAACACTCATAATCAGTTCGAAAAACTTTACAGTTAACGAGATCAAAGTGCCTCCGGCAGCCTGTTAAGTGTTGGTTGCTCTAAAAAAAACTAATATTCTTTACATGCTTTAGGTGACGACAAAGAATAAAATATATATTTACTAAGTTTAAATAGACTTAATAAGGTAGTCAAAACGAGAATAATCCCATCACATATGTAATGTATAAAGTGGAGAAATATTGAAAGTAGGCTACCTTTTTTGGAGAGGAATAGTTCTGCTGTTTTCCTTTGGTTCTGGACTGTTCCTCATCAGTCCAAGTTACACATATATATAGATACTATGTATAAATTTTGACGTCCTATGGTGCCATGCCAAACTTGGTTGGCATAGATAACAGCTACCCTAAGTATGATTTGTTTAATGAGTCACAAAGAATTATGAAGTATGGGGACTATATTTGTGACTGATATTTGACGATATTATTTTTTTAAATTTTATTTGACTTTTTTAAAATTTTATATGACTGCTGTTTAGTAAACTCACGCTTGAGATGTATAACAATCCATCTATAAATAATGTCCAAACAGACGAAATTATCAATTGAAAAGACGTGCGCAGACAAAGTTTTTATCTATTTCGTAAGGTTATGACATTTTGCTTATTGAATTCACATCACCCATAGTGCAGTTCGGGCTTGGTGTGCAACATGCGACAAAACCTTCCCCAATCTTTTTGAAATAGCTGTGTATCGCAGACTGACCATTTGGCAACGCTGGGGAAGCAACCTTGTTCATTTTTATGGACTTTTTAAACGACTTGTTATCGAAGACATATATTGTCGATTGCTTCAGGTTTTCAATAGCCTATCGCTACTGTAATAAACCTTTCCCGAATCCACTAAACAATGGCTCGAGCTAGCTCCAAGTCAAAGTTGGGCTTGACTTATTCATAGACCGTTTTCTCAAGGTTGTGTGCACACTCCAAATTTATTGAACTTAACAGGCTTAAAAAAAAAACTTAAAAAATTACCAAATCGATTATTCTCAAGTTTAATCATAAAACTGGCTTCTCAATTTTACTGAATTTGCGTTTTTCAGTTTTGTGGCCCGTCAAGTTGGATGCGCACGCAACCTTGAGAAAGCTGTCTATTACTGAGTATTTTAACAAACTTAGCCTCGACTTGTTTCAATCTTTTCGTGGTTACTCAAGCGAATAGGCCCTTTGCAGTTAACGGTCACGTGTCTGTACTCTTGCGTGGTTTTTCTTTTCGTTTTTTCTATTGGTGATTTTTTAAGCTACTTAATTGTAAAGAACTGAGTGAAACGATGTGTAACCAGTGTATTATGAAATGCAGTTCTATAACGATCTCTCGAAACAGGTTATAGAACGTGTGTTTGCACTTCACTATGAAATACCACCCATGGGAATCAGAATATTCATTACTTTGCTCTCAGTGAATTAACCAGCACGTGATTACTGAGCTGGAAAGGGCCTATTCGAGAAAGGTTTGTTACATGGCAGGTCCAGAAGGCGAACCCATGACCATCGTTGCCGTTTAGATACAGCGCATTAACTGCGTATGCGCACACCACCCATTCTTATATTTAAGATTTTTTTCATAAGGTCGATCAACTTAACTTTTATTGTTAATTTTTTATTTTACTGTCAACAGGACTTGACGGCGAGATTCATATCTAATTAATATGAACTTCAATTCTTTTAATGTCACCTTGTCGTTTGATATAAATATACAAAACATCCAAAAAGCACTTGTCTTCATCAGATGAATCTTGGATTTTAAATAACAATGAACTGGAATGAAAGGAGTGGATTGTAATGAGCTGTTTACTTGGTATTTTCAATTCGATAATAGCATCTTCATTTTGTTGTTGTTGTCGCTGATGATGATGACGATGACGACGACCAGAAGGCAACGACGACGACATGTAATGAAGATGTATTCAGCTAGTCTTCGGTGTCCACCCGACTTCTTTTAGACGGCAATGGCTTTATCATTTGACTTAGCAACCTGTAAAAAATATAGCTAATGGTTTCTAAAAAAACTAAAACTAAATTAGCTAAGTGGAATCAGAATTGAATAAAAGAGAGGTTACATCACATCTCTGCAAAAACATGGGATAATGCGGGCAATAATGTGGTTACAACAATGCTGCAAGTTGAAGAGCAAATGTTTCTTGCATTTCCACTCCTCCCGCAACAAATTCTTTTGTTGCAAAGGAATTAGAAAGCTTCTAATTGGTTCAAAAAAGGAAATACGTAGTTCACGGAGCTAGTTGTAATATACGAGCAACTTTGACTCTGCAACTTGCAACACAACATTGCAGCGCGCACGACAAGGTGTTTAGCTCAATTTTGTAGCTCGAACCTCACCAATCCTCAAGGCAATAGATAGGTCCAGGATCCACAAACACCAAGATTAAGTTTTAAAACTAAAAAGAGCTTCTACTTCTTGCAACCAATAAAATATGTTTCGCGCGAACGTAGTAATAGAGGCAATATTTGCTCTACAGTCTGCAATGTAACAAAGCTGTGCAACATTAATGCGTTGCCACTCACAACAGTAGCTGTGGTTTTGCTTAATATTTAATCCCACCTTTATAAAGCGAAACCACAGCTACTGTTGTGAGTGGCAATTTTAAATTTCAAAAAATTGTTGTGAGCGCAAAAGGTATTAATACGGCCAATGTTTGCTCTGTAACCTGTGACGCAACAATGCTGCGCGACATGTTGCACATGCACAATTTTGTCATCCGTTTCACCACACCTTTTATGTTACAAGAATGATCATCTTAATTCAGTCATGACGTATTATTATACTTTACCTTACTGCATAAGCACCCAGGCAAACAGATATACACAAGGCAATAGCTGCATCTAGGAACCAAACTGATTTATTTTCTTCATATGAAAGAGAGCTCATTAGTAACCCAAGAGCCATGACAGCACCAGCCAGTGAACTAAACCCTGCAATGTGACGAGATAAAAAGCTAGTGGCTCATTAAACACCTTTTAGCTAGGTTAAGTATTGGCAGCGTTTGCACAAAAATAATCTAATTTCAAAGTTTAAATTCAAGAGTTACATGAGTTACACATAAATAAAAGCTAACTCACCGTCGGTCTTTAATGAGCTACTCGATAGTCTCTCGGCCACTACAAATTTCATCCAAGCCAAAACAGAAAATACAACGAGACAAACACCAGAAATAATTTGAATGCCAATAAACTGAGGGAGGAAAAGAAGAAAACATTGCTTGGTAAAATACGATTCACATGTTTAACACGATTTGAATCCTTGAACAATCTCTGGACTGACTGATCAATAACAACTGAAGTCATCAACGACAGCATGCAACAACAATAACGATAACAAAAACGATAAAAATGACGTCATGCAGCTGTTTCATTCACATATGTCGTGGCATGGGTAGTGTAGTGGTTTACCGCTTGTCTCTCACCGGTGTGGTCCGGTTTCGAACCCCAGCTCAGACTGGATCATATGTGAGTTGAGTTTATTTGATGTGTTGTTCTCTCTCTTGCCAAGGGGGGTTTCTCCGGGTTCTCCGGTTTCCGCTCTCCGTAAAATCAACATGTGAGTTGAGTCTTGTATGTTCTCTAAACCAAACAAGAAGAACAAAATATTCCATACTAGATTATAGTACAATACCTCATGCGGGTGTCTGTCTACGATAAGAGATCGGACTGCTCTAACAAGTATTCCAAGAGAAGACACGATAAAGCACACTCCCATTACTATACATGCTCTAAAGAAAAACAACAATAACACAATGAGAAATGAGATTAGATACGCCGTATTATCATTGCCGCATAGTTTATAACGAGAAAACAATACAATCCTTACAAATATTGCTCTAATATGCGTCTCCCTTACATGTCTAGCAAGCCAGTGGTGAATTTTGTTTCAGCCAATCATTGCGCATTTAGCTGTTTTATCCACAGGCTAATGTAACCAAACTTTTGCGTATTTTCTGTTTTCTTTTAAACAACATAAAATAAACGTGCCTACAAGAAGCAGAAATAAGGAAAGGAAGAAAAAACAAGTTGAGTTAACCACCAAGTTTGCTTCGTTCTCCAAGCTCCAAAAATGCTTTGGTCATTTGGCCGGCCATTTTGTCCACTCATGCTTTGCGTGCCGCGCGTTCACCGCCCAGCTGGAAGTTTGATACAACTACTACCAGAACCCGAAATTAAGCCCGTTAACCAGGCTTTTACATCCTGCAGTATAACCAATCAGAGATCCAGATAGCTGATTAAATTACTGATCCTGTATAACATACCTTCTTTCTCTGTCCCATGTAAGAGTCTGTCCTTTGTCTCCAACAAATCTCCAAAGTACGACAAGCGTAGACAGGACATCTAGAAGCGAGTCAAACTAAATATAGGATAGAAAACAGGTGCACTTAATAGACGTGGTAAACTAAATTGTGCACAATCAAGTACATATACAGGAGTATAAAAACATAGAAAAAGTACTAACTCATTCATGGTTCAGACTCCCCTTAGTTACCGTTGCTATCACCCTCAAGCTCAAGAAAATTAGTTAGATAATCTCAGAATCAATTTAAAACTCTGATCGTGGAAAATTGATAAATTGTTTCAATTGTTTACTGTCCTGTAAAATAATAGAAAATTGCCTCGTAATCCTTGTAGTACTCTTTTAAAAACGAATAATGTGTAGTTTTTAGTTCCATTGGGAAAACTGCTGTAACGGTGATTGGTCAGATATTGTCTGAGTCTAAACCATGAATTCTAAGTTTTCTAAGTAATGGTACACCTTAGTTAATGGATAACACGTAGCAACAGTAAATGGCGATACTCTACCTGGTCTCCTACACGAACTCTTGCATGTTATCTCAACAAGGGTGGGACGTAGCAGC
Source organism: Actinia tenebrosa (assembly GCF_029948245.1). NCBI lineage: Eukaryota > Metazoa > Cnidaria > Anthozoa > Actiniaria > Actiniidae > Actinia > Actinia tenebrosa. Next base: position 6,145,509 of record NW_028292581.1, on the reverse strand, counting down.
AATATTTTTACCAACAGATGAGAATTTGCGAGGTACTATATTAACTCGTTTTATCTATCAGTTATTTTTTGGCAACATCTTAAAGTTTTTTGTTTTTTTTAAATAAATGACTTGTAAATACTTACAGCAAATCCGAAGGCTGCGGAGCTCTTTGCAACACTTGACATTGCTGAAGAGAATATATATTAGTCAATATACAAAATGCGAAGGACTGGATACGAAGTTGCATAAAAGCGAGGTCCATGGGGCCTATTGTTGGCGGCTTTAGATTTAATTCGTCGTTGCATGTGTCTATCTCAAAATGTCTGCAAATATCACTCTAAATGAAAAAGAAATCCCCGCGGCATTTTTGTTACACATACTCACGGCATCAGGGATTGGAGGAATGAATCGTCTCTCGATCGATCTAAGAGCGCATCAGATAGCCCATGTTTAATTTTATGGTCTTTGAGGATCGTTTGGTGTGATGTTTCCTCATTCAGTTTCAGACCACGTATTATCCCTTTGAGAACAAAATACGGTTTTATCCACACTGATTAAATTATCTTCTCATCCTTGGCAAGCTTTCACGGCCAGCTCAATAGCAGATATTAGAGTCACACTCTAAAGCTGCCTTCAAATAATTTAATCTAAATATCTCGACTTGAAGCAACTGTTTGTAACTCAAGTATCTGAATACAATATATACTTGCTTACAATATATACTTACAAAAAGCTGTCACACCAATGACAAAGGTGCAGACTAAAGAAACCAATGAAATAGCAATGGCAGCTTTTCTCCATTTTGAAATACTTTGACTGGTCATATAATGTTTCTTCTCATTAAGAAGGTAGTCTAGAAATAAACAAACATACCGTATAGAATCTATAAGTCTTATATAATTTTCATCTTCACGTTCTTGCAAATTTGACTGCGTGTGCGTCGATGGCGTCAACAGCCTGCTCCTTTTACCAATACAGCATGTGCATGGTTTCTCGGCCAATCAGAGCGCGCGTACTATCTATATATGATATATAATAAAAATCGTTAATTTTGCGACAAAGAAATTCCAACCTACTCTACATATCTCAAAGTCTATCGATTTCTGGTGACTAAATTTAGTACGATGAGATTGTTAATTTGAATGGCGTTGTCAATATGCATGGCGTTCACCAAACGTTTCTGTTCATTGACCATGAATAGTTGCATGTCGAGGCTGGAGTTTCCGCGCATGGCAAAAATATGCTTTTTAATTTATCATGCAAGGCAACTCCAACCTTGGCATGGAACTATTATTCGTGGTCACGGAACGGAACATACTGTAAAATGGAGTATTTAGAGCATTAAAAGGCAATGAGTAAGGACTAGTCTCCCTCACAGCCGCTTTCAGTCGACTGTGGGGGAGACTAAGTAAGGACTGACTGTCTTACGGATTTCGGTGACTCCTAACAGCTAGCTAATCGTATTTGGAATGTTTTTATTTATAGATCCATAGTATCGGAATATTAATCGGAACGTGATATCAAAAAATCGTGTTTATCATAATTGGGTAATATCTTTTATTATTTATGATATTTTTGTCAAAATCCGTTGATTACCGAAATAGCAAGATAATTGATGGTTTTCAACCATTCCCAAGAGAATTAAATAACAAAAGACACGGCGGCCATGTTGGAGGATATAACAAAAGAATTCATTGACAATGCTTTTGTTAAGTTCCTCCAACATGGCCGCCTTGAAAACCATCAATTTTATAGTGGACTAAATGATCTCTGTCGTCTTGGAGGAAGGTCACCAACAGAGATGAATGCGGCGGCCGGCCGAACTCATTTACTGGAGTAGATATAAAATCAGTTATTAAATATTAAGACCTATATAAAATTTATATCCAAGATAACAAATGGTAAAAATTATATGACAAAGATAAGAGGAGATAAATTGATTTTTACGTATACAAATAAACAATCAAACAAGCAAGCTAAATATGAGTTCATTCAACATATATCATATACATCGAAGAGGAAGACCGTTAAATAATAATTAAAAAACTGGATAATCTTTTGTTGTTGTTGTTATATAATACCTATTTCCTTTTAGACTTCTAATATAAAGTATTGTTAATTTGCATTCAAGAAAGGTCATAAAATTGATTTCAAAGACAAATTAAAATATTATGTATTACAGCTTGGCAGTCGAGCTGCAAATATCAGTTGCTAGCAAGCTTTAAAAGGACTGAAAGCATAGTATTTATGGATTTAAAACGTCAATGAATATTTCAATAAAGCTTATTATGTTGACTTTAGGTTCAATGCCAAAACTAAAAGTCTGAAGTAGTTGTCGAAGCGTATGCGTATCCTGTTTGTATATTGTATATAGTTCAAGACAAGTTACAAGATTCTAGACACAAAAACTGTTATGTTGTCAAAAACATAAACCAGCACACACAAAACACAAAATTTCGCAAAAGGACAATGTTCAAAAACTGCTCATTGACTCGTCGGATAGAAAAATCGTAGATAAAGCGGTATTTTCCAAAGCAAAAGAACACTATTCTAAATAGAAAACTCACCGTCATCATTGGGAGACACGCAGGGAACCGTATCTTCATCTTCAGGTTTCAAACCATTTCTTATATCATTTTCATGATCTTTAAGAATAAAATTCGTTCCATACTTGGATTTATTATCCATTCTTCAGCAACTGTTTTGAACTTCTGTAAGATTTTGATGCAAAGCCATGTTTTTTGGTGCTTATTCAATATTGCTTGAGTATTATTAGCGATAAGTGAGCCTTAGTGGTTCAACAACTGGTTAATATGCTAATTTCCCTAATTATATTCATAAATTGTTTTTTTTTTCTTGCTCCAAGAAATCCCAGGTTACGTTCCGAAAGGGTCTTTAAAACCTTGCCACTAACCCTAGAGCTTACTTGTAAATAAAAAGGTTGCAAAAAGATATTATTTTTACTATTTTTTGATTTACGTCTCAGTAATATAAGGCGCCAATTTTCCCGCCCATAAAATGCTTTCAATTTCTAATTTATTCTCTCCTCTATCATAAAAACCGTGAAAAGGAAAATATAGTCTTTAATTAATAATATGCGTATGTCGCTTGCCTATGCATTATCCGAAAACTAAGAAAAACCCAGAAAAAATACTGTCCCATTGTGTCCCGTTCATATCCCGCGACTTTCCCGCGAAGGTTCTGGTTGCTGGTTGTCGATTCCTTTCCGGAAATGTCCGACTGTTTTCCGATTGATCCCGACAGAATATCAATATAGTTGTTTAGTTTGGATTTTGACCTCCCGTCTCAAGAACCTCGTCGGTAAAATTCATAGCCTTTTTCTGAGGTCTCTTATATTCCAAGGACTTCCAGATAGGGTCATAATGTATTGAAAAGAAAGTGTTCTTTCTTCTGCTTTTGATTTTTGACATAGAATTTTGGTAGAGACGAGATAATAGTTGCGTGAACAAATATAGGAGCTGTGTTAGCTAGCCATGGCTTACGTTCGCGTAGCTGGTACTGCATTTGCTTTAGGATGTGGTCTGTATGGATACAAATACACCAAGGATTTCTTTGATAAGAAGGTATGTTAGATAAAATCTATGCTTAATAGGAAATTAATTCGGTTTCTGTACTATTCAGTGTTAAAAATCATTTGTAAGGCTTCAAGGTTCAACTCCCATCTGTTTTTACCTTCTTAATTTTTAAAGTTCATTCATTCGCTTTAAACCTAGCCTTGATTGCTAAGCAAGCACTTTAAATACAGACTAGAGTGACTCGCAGTACTGTGTAGGGACAGGTTTGTACACATTTAAAGAGTCATGTACATCATTTTATCAAGCTTCAGCGAACAGCTTAATGATGAATATTCAATTAGACTTTAAACACCGAACTCCCTTTAGTCTGACAAGCTTTGCAATATGATAAGCTTAAGCTAACTTTACCACAATTGATTTTAAACTATTTTTTTCTAAAATCCTAAGGATGAGGATTCTAAAAGAATGAACAATATGATATAAAAGTTATCCAGGATAAATAATAGCCATGGAAAACACCTGGAGTCATATAATTATATTCCCTAGGAAACTGTGAGATGGCCCAGAGTCCAACTGAATGAAATCATGACTGCTTTTATAATTTGTTATGCGATATATGATGGCTTTCCTCATTTTTGGGTGTTGCAGTATGTGCTATAAATGAAGACAACCACAAGGAAATGTAATATTAAAATATAGTGTAGTGATGGAATGACAGAAAGTGCTACAGTGGCTGCCCAGGAGGCTACGTATACATTCATTCTGAATCTGTCTAAAAATTTTACAACTGTTTGTTTTTTCCATGCAGAATCAAATAGCAATAGTGCAAGCAGCAGAACAAGCAAACCAGATTGGAAGGACACATATTCCACTGCCCACAAGGTATAGATCTAGATGATTACACTCCCTCAACTAAGGGAGCATTTATTTTTTAGAAGAGGGAGAGGGTGATGGTCAAGTTTTTTACACAGCCAAAAACTGAAGGTCATCAGTATTTTCCTTCACTCAAAAACAAAACTGAAAAATGATGGAAAGGGTCAAGATTTGCTCCTTTAAATAAATGGAAGGTTGTTGATTTTTCTAAAGTAGTACATGTAGATTCCTCTGGGCCGCACACCTCTATAACAAATTAATACTCCAAATACTGTCATGTTTTCTTACGAAATAACAATGATAATAAATGAGTCTGATTGTGTGTTTCAGGAAGGGGACTGGGGTTGAATATTAAAAATGGTTGCAAATGTTTGCAGAATATTTTACAATCATAATGAACCTGTGAATATGTTTTTCTCATTATTAAAACAATTTTTTGCAGGTCAGCCAATATTGACAAATTAAAAACAACTAAAGAATTTGATGTGTTGGTGATTGGCGGTGGAGCTACTGGTGCTGGTGTGGCTCTTGATGCTGTGACTAGAGGTTAGACTATTTTATCCTAACTTTAATAATGTTAAAGAAGATTATTGCATTGATCAACAATTTTGAAATTAATGTGATAATAAACTTGCAGGTCTAACTACAGCAATTGTTGAAAAAGAAGACTTCTCAAGTGGAACAAGCAGTAGAAGCACTAAACTTATACATGGAGGGGTGCGCTACCTTCAAAAAGCAATCATGAATCTTGACCGAGAGCAGGTAGGACAAATTGTCAAGTCGGGAGAGTAAGGGGAACTTACCAACCTCCACCCCATCCCCATCCCTTAGCGAGAATGCGAGGCTAACTTGGAAATACAAAGAAATGCAACAATTTCCATCGAGAAAAAGTCTGATTTTGTTTGTATTTTCATTTCAGCCCAATGCATCTATTATGATTTTGAGAAGACTCCATTTAAATATAGTCAATTTTATTACCATTGATTCTAAAATTAATGTTAAAATCGTATATCTGTCATTAACTCGTAGTGGAAGAATTTCATCATAATACATAAATGTGCACTGTAAAAAATAACCATTTATATTTACTTTACTAGTACAAGCTTGTCAAGGAAGCACTGCATGAGAGAGCAAATCTTCTTGCTATTGCACCTCATTTATCAGGACCTTTGCCGATAATGTTACCTGTCTACAAGTATGTTATGTGAAAGTTTTATTGCATGTAGAACTTGTTCTCTAGTAAGAGGTGGGAATGTTAAGTCAAAAGAAATGAAGTGCATGAATATTTGGCATTTAGACCTGTCAACTCCAAGCTGCCAACTAATCTATTGAAGAAATACAACAGGGTTTTCATTATTAGTCCTAACCAAAAAACTGTGGGCACCTAGAAATATTTCAAGAATGTTTTTTAACCATTCAGAAGCATTATTATTATCTTGTGGTTAGAGTCATTTCTGATTGGCCAAAAAACAATAGAAAATTCCTGGAATATTTCAAGGTGCCCATGGTTTTTTGATTAGCACTGTAAGTTTGAAAGGATAGGTCTGAAGAAGATTATGGTAGTTTACTGCAGTTTTCCATATTCTGCTATCTCAGACATTACAACGACTTGTTGTGAATTTTTTTTTACTGCCGCCAGTCAAGAACATAAGAGTACTTGCTTTTGACTGCCAAGTTCTCAGAATATTGAAAACTGCAGTTAGCTGGAGAATTTGGTTCAGTTACTGGAGCATTCTCTGATCTCCGACCCTTAATGAAAATCAAGGGCATACTGTGTGTAGTTATAAAGCATGTAGGGATTGGCAGAACATGAGAGAAGTGTTAGGAGAAGCATTACTTCAATTGTATGTTCAAAGTATAAAGTAACATTTTTCTCATTTTGTGATTACAGATGGTGGCAGTTACCATATTTCTGGGCTGGCATCAAGATGTATGACCTAGTGTCTGGAAGACAACTAGTCAAAAGCAGTTATCTTGTAGGCAAAAAGAAAGCTCTGGAACTCTTTCCCATGTTGAAGAAGGAAAAACTCTGTGGTGCTATTATCTACTATGATGGTATGATTTAAAAATTCACCCCTTGCACTTAGGAATAAAGTCGAAAGAATTGTCATCTTACAGGACCCAATTTAGTGGGGAGAGGTGGAGCTACCTTGGCATTTAACTCAAAAAATGTCTAAAAAACTAAAAGTCGAATCCCAGAATTACAGCTCTTCTCAATCGCACACGTGAAATCATCAATTTGCCATTGTGACCTGGAGTTGGTTTTGGTGTACGTCAGTCAATGTGTTTCCATGACATTCCATAGGCATGTGCCCTTAAAAGCTTTGTGTTTTCCGACAATGCTGGGAAACACTTTGATTGGCAAAATCTCTAATATGTCTTGAAAAAAATATTCGTGCATGATTGAGAAGCACTGTAAATGTTTTGCATGCATGTATGCAAATGGGAAAAAGTAGGGTGCAGAATCAAACTTCCCAGTCTGGGGTCAATTCCATTTTTGTGAGCATTGCATGCAATCTTTTCTTCACCTTTCAGGTCAGCACAATGATTCTCGTATGAATATAGCAATAGCACTGACGGCTGTTAGACATGGTGCCGCTGCTATCAATCACACAGAAGTACTGTCACTCTTAAAGAAAACTACCAAAACAGGTAGGTAAAGATGTATTGTGCCATTCCAGAAATTATTCATACCCCCATGGAGGACTTTGGAATCTCCGAAGGGTGGAAGGGTCAGAGAAGGAACAAAATTAAAGAGTCTATATGGAAGAATATTGGAATTTCTGGGGGTAGGAGTTCTTTAAAACATCCTCTATATGTGTGTGTGTGTGTGTGTGGAAGGGGGGGGGGGGGGGGGGGGTGGATAATTTCTGGAACTACACATTCCGGAAGGCTTAGGGTGGCATAATGTGCTTTGAATACACAGTTTTGCATTCGATACATACCACTGTCTTTGAAGACCACAGAGTCATTTGCACAGGCTTACCCTCATTTATAAGTCAGCTATTCACAAATACCATTAAGATTTTGTTGGATATCAAAACATTGGTGTTTTTTTAAGCTGCACATTCTTTACATTACAGTTGACTTTTTCAAATGATTTGCTCTTAAGTAAGGCTTATCTGTGCAGATAAGTCTTCAGGCGTAAAACCTAGTGGTATTTACCAAACTAGAAAAAGAGCTATTGGGAAAATAGCGATAAGATCTATTTATTATCAATAATATATATATATGTGCATGTTTTCTAGCTTGTCATTGGTTGGTTACCAGCCATCAGTCACCAGCCTATCTGGATACAGTATTATTAACCTTGATTTTAATATTTTATTTTCCCTTGACCAGCTGAAGGCAAGGTACAAGAGGTAGTATGTGGTGCTCGCATGAGGGATAACCTTACTAACGAAGAGTATGATGTCCATGCCAAGTGTGTCGTGAATGCTACTGGTCCCTTTACTGATAGTATACGTAAAATGGACAAAGACGATACCCCAGATATATGTCAGGCTAGTTCTGGGGTTCATGTTGTTCTTCCATCATATTATAGGTAATATTATAGGTCATATTTATTAAAGGAAAAATACAGTTGCGAGGTATAGAGGCTGAATAAATTATTGTAGGGCATTGAGTGTTGCCGGTTAGAGTAGAACGACAGTAATGGGATTAAGTTATTTTGTTTGTGAAAACCCTTTTTTGTCCTCCTTTTTACCAGTCCAAAAGACATGGGTCTGTTAGATCCAGCCACTAGTGATGGAAGGGTCATTTTCTTCTTGCCCTGGGAAGGTAAGTACTATTGTCTGGTTCACAACTCGTTTTTGAGACTACAACTTAAATTATTAAATTAATTATCAAATTAACGAAAATTATTCTTGGATCGTAAAATTGGTCAATTCAGTTGAATGATGTTTTTGTCTATAACTACGATTTTATATAGCTTAGATGTGACACATGCTATGGTTGGACGAAAACTATGTTTCATTAGTGAATGGAGCATGGTTTCTGACACCATTGATCTGCGTGCATAGCAAACTTTGCAAAGAAGTGCAAGAAAACAGCATTGAAAATGAAAACTGATTTTTTTCTTTTTTCTTAATACGTGCTAACACTCGGTAAATCTTTCTCTGGTTGGTCAGGTCGTGCGATAGCTGGTACCACAGACACACCTACAAAAGTCAGCTTTGAACCAGAACCGCAGGAGGCAGAAATTCAGTTTATTCTCAGCGAGATTAAACACTACTTGAATGAAGATGTAAATGGTACGTATTATCATTATCATTATACCGTATATGAGGATTCAGTTCTTCCCTGGCAGCACCCTTTTTGCAACTTTTTTATATTATAATTTGTTTGCAAATAAAGTTATTATAAATTAGTGCATGAGTATCATTTTCATCGCTATCGCCACCATTATCACCATTACCACCACCTTTGTCATTACTATCACCTTTATCGTTACCACCTTCATCACTATCACAATCACCATCATCATCACCATTACCATCGCCTTTATCATTACCACCTTTATCAATATCACTATCATCATCATCACCATCACCATTTACCACCTTTATCGTTACCACCTTCATCACTATCACAATCACCATCATCATCATCACCATTACCATCACCTTTATCATTACCATCATTCTTAGCAACTTCACGATTGTTATCACCACGATTACTCCGCTATTGATAGGCAACCAAAACAGCGAGAGGTGTTTTTATCGTTGATAAGTACGTTACGTTGACGCCTCCTTCCCTCTTATCCTCAATTCTTAGCTGATTTACATATTTCAATTCCCTTTTCAGTTCGTCGGGGTGATGTGATAGCAGCCTGGAGCGGCATTCGCCCTCTCGTCCGAGACCCCAAATCTAAAAGCACCGAATCGATTGCACGTAATCACGTGATCGACGTCAGTGACAGTAACTTAGTCACCATAGCAGGCGGGAAATGGACTACCTATAGATCAATGGCTCAAGACACAGTAGACACTTGCATCAAGGCCTGTGGGCTCACACCTGCACGTGACTGCCAGACAGATGGTCTGCTGCTGGAGGGAGGGGTGGGGTACACACCAAACTTGTTTATTCGACTGGTTCAGGATTTCGGTCTGGAAGAAGAGGTATGCGTCTTCTCGCTGCTTTGAGGCACTTATTATTATATTAAAAGGTGTGTTATGCAGAGAGAGAGAGAGAGATAGTGAAGATGCAACCCGGAGAAAGTGTTTCTTACTGAGGGAGCGATCAAAGAGAGACATTTACTCAATACAAATAGAAGTGTATTTTGAATCATATTTTGTTAATTTATACACACTCCATTAGTTAACCTCACTTGATAATGACGTCGGATGATGTCGAAACGTCATCTTTTTGCGTTTGTCTTTCTAATGAATTTCATATCAAGGTCTAGACTTATCAAAAAGTGTTTTTACTTAGGAAAAAAAAAGGAAAAGAAAGAGCGAAAAGAGGTGCTGAATGGGAAGCTAATTTTAGAAAAGTCGCGTTTAAAAGTGTCTTTTGTGAAGGAATAGAAAGAGCGTGCGGTTGGTTAATCGTGGTCGCGGAGTTTAGAGGTGTTCATTAAGGAGATACAGAATGGTTGGTTAACATGCTGGCGTTAAAAAAGAAATGTTTCGCAGAGGTGGCCGCTCACAAATATTTTATTCAAATACCTAAAGTTTCATTCCTTTCTAATTACTAATATCCTCAAATATCATTTAGGTTGCAAGAAACCTTGCTCGTAGTTATGGTACCAAGGCTCCACAGGTAGCCCGTCTAGCAAGTCTGACAGGCAAACGATGGCCCGTGGTGGGACAGAGACTTACGCCAGACTTTCCCTACATCGAAGCTGAGGTCGGTAACTGATTAAAAATATTGGTGATTGACATTTCGAGTTGGGATGGGACAGAAGAAAGCGTGCGGGCAACAGAAAAAAGCAAATTTTCTGTACTTGATTACTTGGCGTAAATATTCAAGTAACTGAAAACAAGCCATACCTCAAGGGTTGGAAAGATATGTAGATGAGGAGAGGGGTGGAGGGAGGGAGGAAGGAAGGAAGGAAGGAAGGAAGGAAGGAAGGAAGGAAGGAAGGAAGGAAGGAAGGAAGGAAGGGAGGGAGGGAGGGAGGGAGGGAGGGAGGGAGGGAGGGAGGGAGGGAGGGAGGGAGGGAGGGAGGGAGGGAGGGAAGTAGAAGATGGAGAGAAGAAGGATGTCCTTGATTGAACTGCCTGCTTTGCCTGAAAGTACCAATAACTGGAAAAGAGTCATTAGTGTTTAAAGGGGTGAGAGGGGCGAAGGACGTGAGGGAGAGCAGAGGAGGCAGGGAAGGAGGATGTCCAAGATGGAATTCTTGAGAACCATATCACGGATTATCATAGATATCAGGACAGGCATGAAATAATTGAACGTTTTTTTTTTTTTGATTAGGTTCGATACGCCGTACAGGAATATGCATGTACCGTTGTTGATGTTCTAGCGAGAAGAACACGATTAGCCTTTTTGAACGTACAAGCTGCTAATGAAGCTATACCCAGGATAGTAGAAATAATGGGTCGAGAATTAAACTGGAGCAAGGAAAGAAAACAGGTAAGATTCTGATACGCTATATACATACGTTATATGCTATAAGGTATATAATAGCGTTCACACAGGGTTGATAAATAGAGCTCTCTTGAAGTGGGTGTTATGTTTTTCCTTTTCAGACTATGTATCATTCCCTAGAGTATCATTTGTTTCTTTAACAGTTGCAACTGAGAAGACACATGAATATGAATCTAGACAACTTAAACAAGAATCTTATCAATCCCCCCCCCCCTCTTCTCCTATTCTTTCTTTCCCACTTTATTTCTTTTAATTCCTCTGCATTTTGTGTTACAGCAAGAACTGCGAGAGGCCCGACAGTTCCTTGGTCACATGGGGATGGATGTTCACGATAAAGTAAAACGAGTTGATGTTAACTTTACCGAAAAAGAAATCGAACACTACAAGAAGGCATTCCAACACTTTGACATTGATAAAAGTGGTAGCATAACCTTTAACAACCTGAAGAAACTGTTACAAGAAGAAGGAGATAGTAGCGTAACAGACGACCAGTTACGTGAACTTATTAGTGAAGTGGCCACTACTGAAAGCAATGCTATTCATCTCGAAGAATTCTTGCAGGTAACTAGATAATTTGACCTGTGAACGGGCTCTGAAAGGATAAACATACCTTCAGATCAAGTCATAAGGTCATAAGGTTATTTCTGCCGGGATTTGGTGAATGGCTCTTGCACGGCCACCTTAATTCCTGCACCCAAAGATATCCCATGATGCATCGTATACACTGAGATCATCCCTTAGAGATCTTTTCTTGATTAGGTTTATTTTTGATGAATGGCTTCTTACACGGGCACCTCAACAACTGCACCCCAAATATCCCATGATGCATTGTATACACTGAGATAATCCCTTAGAGATCTTTTCTTGATTAGGTTTAATTTTGGTGAATGGCTTCTTACACGGCCACCTCAACAACTGCACCCAAGATATCCCATAATACATTGTAGCATCATATACAGTGAAGTCATCTCTTGAAAATGTTTTCTTTGTCGAGTTTATTGTCACCAGCAATTGCTGGATGGCTTCTTGCATTGCCACCTTAACAACACTGTACCTCAAGAACCCATCCAATGATGCATATGTCTATACGAAATCTCTCGGACTTTTTTTATTCGTACAAGTCAGTAAACATTGAGCTAAGACGGAATTACCCGTTCAATTGAAAGACGCTCAAAATCCCTGGCTATTTCCCCACGGCAAGTGAACTGTGGTATAGCAATGTCATTTACTTTCTGTCTTTGTTTTTAGTTGATGAGTGCGCATAAAACTGGAGCCTTAGCCAACAACCGTTTTGCCGCCATCATACACCGTCATTATGGACATCTGAATCAAAATATTCCCGTGGAACGTAGCGGGGGTGGTGTCTAGTCACGTGGTACAAGCCAGTTCGACTCCTTATAATAAAAATATGCCTTCGCTTTAAAGATTTCGTTCTTCAACACTTCTCCATATAACTAAGATACTTCTAATAACCGTTTTACAAGATCCACACATCTTTTTCTTCGCATTTCTCAGACGGTTCCCCAAGGCTGTGAATATTTGTTCCATGAATGGAAACGAGTGCTTGGTTCAAGCAAATCCAAACCTTGCGTTCGTAGTTTTATCTCAGGTCAGGTCGACCAAGAGAAGAGGCAGTATACATAAAGCCGTGAGAAGACCTTGGTCGTAGGAAAAAGTCTTCCTTTCCCAGGGAACGCCAGAAACAAGAGATCTGCACCAGCAATAGGGTCACACACCTTCATGTAAATGGGGCCAAACACAGGCATCGTGGTTCTTGTTCTTGTTTCACTTGCAAATGTAAAGTGATTTCAGCGTGAAACAAAAATTATTTGCCTAAGGTGTTTAATCTGGTAGTCAAATAGTAACAAAAGCAAACAATGAAAATAAGATCTATAAGTCGACTTACCATGGGTTATGTAAATCCACTCTATTGGACCCGCAACTCTTATGTTGTCCATATGAAATGGGTGCACATGTATTAATAGTATTGCAATTTTCCCAATTTAGCGATGCATACTTGCACGCTGTTAACTACTTATGAGGTACATAACAATTGAAGTGCAAATGGACTACCTAGGTTTTACTAAAATTATTAGTACTTATACCTAGGTTTTACTAAAATTATTAGTACTTATACTGAACACTTATGTTAATTTGTATCTGATGTGTGGTAACAATGCTTATACACCAAAATGAAAAAGGTTTAAATAAATGAGAAACGTAACTGGGGGTGAAGTCCGTCCAACCAGGGTTAGAGTCGGGCCGCAAGCAGGCAAGAACTGCGTGGATGTATGTGAACATAAATGATGTGAATCTGGCTGTCGTATCACAGCGTGGGACAACCACGACAGAGCTATGCTCCAACTAGATGAAAGATCAAATTGAAATTGCGAAGTTGATTTTTGCGGAGGTAGGAAAACCGGAAAAACCCGAAGAAAACCCCTCGAAGCACAGGAGAGAACCAACAAACAACTCTACTCACATACAACACCGAGACCTGGATTCGAACACGGGTCGTGTTGGTGAGAAGCACAGGAGAGAACCAACTAACGCCCTACTCACGTATGACACCGAGACCTGGATTCGAACACGGGTCGTGTTGGTGAGAAGCGGCGCATAAGTTTCATGTACTCTTACCGAACCATAAACAATCATTTTATAAATGTGAAGGTACTACTTTTTAGGTACAAAGTTTTAAACTTCGCATTTTTTGACCAAATATGGCGAACAAGTTCATTTGAAGAGTCTACTTTTGTGTGGGATTTTTACTTTTCGCTTCATTAAAAAAGGACCATACTTCCAGACATCGAGTGCTGAACCGTCGTAAGGCAGCGCGAAGCACTTACGGCTACGCCGGAGATTTCGACCCCGACACCGCTATCTGGAGATTTACAGACTGATCAGGAAGCTCGGCCGAAGCCTAAAGGAGAGGTTAGTCGGACCCTAGACAGTAGATGATTAACCCCTTGCTATGAACAGCAAACTCGAACTCTTAATTGTGAGGCTGATGGCTTTGAACGAATACTCACTCTTTTCCATGTGGGATGCGTTTAGTAAAACTAAACGGAACATAGGAAATTAGACCAATTTCAAAGATCGATTATCTGCTATACACAGTAATGTCTATTGATTATCTAGTGTCTACTAAAAAAAAGGTAAAGGTAATATATTTTACTTCAATAACGCGGGGAGTGGTTGCCCAATTGACCTAATTCACTATGACGTCACTGCTTGTTTATGTCGGGGATAGAATCGCCAAATCCATGATATAAAATTCAACAAAATTTGTTCCTAGCGAAACAATTTAATCTAAAATGGCCTGGTTTTCAGATATGATATGTGTTAATATGTACTTGCTAGCCATGCGTTTGCTGGCTATTCTACTTCTCTTCGTGGAATGATACGGGATTTAGAACAATTTTCGGTTAGTTTGCGTTGATTTGACCCCCTCCGACGACCATGATCCTTTGCATTTAAACAATAGATTGTTGAAGATTGTTTTGATGTGACGTCATAGTGAAATAGGGCAATTCTCCCGAGCAAAGGGTTCATGATTAATGCGTTCGAAGGTGCGCCCTCTACCAGTGTCTATTATGTCTATAAATACACAATAGATGTGTATATTCTGCAAATCGCACTTCACTAGTAGCATACACACAGTCTACTCTACTGAATGACTTTAAAACGTGATGAAACGTGGAACGATAAGGAAGTTTTGTCAAGTAATATGAGAACGAAGAAGAGTTGAACTAGTAAAACTAAATCCACAAACTCAATCAAACCTTTAAATGCAGTCCCTACTAATTTCCAAGCCCTTAGATATTTTGGCACCCGGGTTTTGGTTGGACTACCTGTGTTTTTTGTACGTTCATGGTCGTTTATAGTGTGAACGTGAACGCTCTTGAAAACTGAGGTCGGATCGGTCTCGGATCTATCCAAACTAGATCGATCTAAAATGGACCTAGTGTGAACGAGCCCTTATTCTCGAGAGAATAAAACGTGATCTTAAATGAGAAAAAAAAAAAAAAAAAAAAAAAAAACATTACGCCCAAGGTAAAGAGGTCTATTGAAAGGTCTTTGGAGGTACGATTGTTTGTGTGTGCTAGCTTTGAGGCATAGTATTCTAATAATTTGAGGATAAATACTAGTAACGTTAATTATTCTAGCAATTCTCGGTTTTCACGTGACGTCACGAGCGGATTAAAACTTAGTGTCCGCCATATTGGTGCACAGGAAGCTCATTAGCATATGTCAAATCACACACGTGCGCTTATGTTTTGATTCGAATTATGCGATGTCCGAGGATTTACTCGTCGATATTTCAAAAAACGAAACCCAAGAACAGAAAAGAATTGAAGATACCTCTTCAATTGTCTTATCTGAATACGCCAAAAAGCTTGAAAATCACATTCGAACGAGATATTTAAAAAAAATCGAAGGTATTGGAGTCGACCCCGCGTGTTTACAAGGCGAGAAGTTAGATGCAGAATGTCTGCCACCGATCGAAGCCACCGATCTTCTCTCTTATCTTGTGCTGGAAACCAGCTTCTATACTTTAAGGCAGTTCAAGGCTTTCAAGAGTCTAGAGAGTTACAATCAAATGGTATCGGGCTTCATAACGAGCGTTCAAGGAAAAGCCATTGGAAATAAGTTCGTGGTGTTAGGAAAAGTTCGTCATTCGCAGCGAATGAATGAACCGCCAATACCAATTTGGATTATCGCTAATGGAGAAGGAACGATAATATCTGCCCACTGCCTTGGTTGCAAAGCAGGTCTAGCAGAGTGCTGCTCTCATGTAGGGAGCGTACTGTTTTATATTGAGGCGTGGAATCGTATACATGGAAAGTTGGCCTGCACAGAAGTGAAATGTACGTGGCTACTCCCAACTTACGTAAACGAAGTACCGTACGCTCAAGTTGAAGACATCAATTTTAAATCAGCTCGAAAGTTGAAAGATGAATTAGACGTTAAAATTGATGGTGTACAACCTTCGACTAGCACTCCGGTAGGGAAAACGAAGTCCGTCCCAAATGTCACCCCTACAGAAACGGATATGAAAACCTTCTTTGCAAAACTAAATGAGAGCCAAAAAAAGCCTGTCATTCTTTCTCTAGTGGCTCCTTATGCTGATCAATTTGTACTAAAAAGTCGGCGTGTTCTAACGATACCATCCCTTTACAATCATGAGAATCTGAAGCTGAACTACCCAGAGCTGTTACAAAAGTGCTGCAAAGTCGAACTATCTCTTTCTGATTCCGAGATAGAATTAATAGAACAGGAAACAAGGGATCAATCAAAAGGAACTGCGTTTTTTAAACATAGAGCTGGTCGTGTTGGGGCTTCAATGAGTTATTCTGTTGCCAATACAAATCCTGACCAACCATCTATCTCACTTATTAAAAACATTTGCTATCCACAGTTGTTTAGTGTGCAATCTAAAGCAATCAATCATGGAATCAAAAATGAAGGCAAAGCCATAGAGACTTACAACCATCTCATGTCTGCAAACCACAAAGATTTTGTACTGATAAAGTGTGGAGTTTTCATTGATAAGCAACATCCCTGGATGCATGCAACACCTGATTTCCTCTGTTCCTGCTCCTGTTGTGGTGATGGGTGTGGAGAAGTAAAGTGCCCTTACATTATTGAAAACTGGGACTTTGAAAGTTATGTGCTTAAGAAAAGTTCTTGCCTGGAGAAAGTGAATGGAATATTTCGACTAAAGAGAAAGCACCAGTATTATTACCAAGTGCAGCAACAATTGTCTATAACTGGTCGCCAATTTTGTGACTTTGTCGTGTGTGCATTCAGCGAAAACAAACCTCAAGTCTTCATTGAAAGAATTCTCCCAGAAACAAGTCACTGGGAAGCTATCGTTCCCAAAGTTACAAAAGTATGGCAGACATGCATACTACCTGAGATTCTTGCTCGATGGTATACAAGAAAACAGCACTTACCTGAAATAAAACCAGCAAACAAGTCCTCTGGTATTTGTTACTGTGGAATGCCTTCTCAAGGAAGAACTATTCACTGCAGTAACCCAAAGTGCCTAATAAAGGAATTTCGCCAGACATGTTTGCATTTATCAGATTCAGTCCCTGATGTTTGGTACTGTCCTAACTGCCGCTTGCTAGCAGAATTTCAATGCAAAAAGCCAAGAAAAGCATCAAAGGCAAGTTCTACTAAGTGCACACATAATGATCAAGCTTTGAAACTGGACAGTATTTGTGTATGTGGCTCATCACCAATGATGAATGAAAGGCTTCTCAAATGTCACAGTGAAAATTGCCAAAATGGAAAGTTTTTCCATCTCCAGTGTCTGGACTATAAAAGAATGCCTAACAATAGTCAAACTACGTGGGTGTGCAGCAATTGCAAGGTGTCTCAAGCAGCCAAAGTAACTGCATCTAGTTCTATTGGTCCTACCACTTGTTCTTCTTCTTCAAAAGCCAACACTGTTAGTGCTGCATCAACAAGCCAATTAAAATGTGAAAACAGTATTCCACAAATGCAAGCAGCTAAATTGGACAAAAAGGAAAGTACAATCATTGGTAATAATGCTAGTGCTGTATCTACTAGTTATTCATCAATTATTGATTCCAGTGATGATGAATCGGATGTCAAAATAACACAAGTGACTAAAGGGGTTTTAGACAAGAGGGCTTCCCTTGGTAGCCTCAATGACAGTCATTTTGACATCATTAATTCACCTACTGGATGGCTGGACTGTACAATAATTCAGAAAGCACAAGTACATCTACAGAAAGTCAATCCTCTGATAGAGAGCTTTCAAAAAACAACCCTTGGCCCCATTAGGAACTTTGATGTTGTCACTTCAGAATTTGTTCAAATATTACATACAGGACATATGCACTGGGTCTGTATAAGCTCTATTGGATGTAGACCAGGCATGGTCAACCTTTATGATAGTCTCTACCATGATATCATTGCCAAAGAGGTTGAAGAACAGGTAGAGAGTTTAATGGCAGACAGCTATGTAGGCATAGAAAATGTAACAGTCCAGCAACAACTGAATGGGAGTGACTGTGGAATCTTTGCCATAGCATTTGCTACGTGTCTGGTTTATGGTTTCAGCCCACGAGACTTTACATTTGACATACCCAAAATGCGCCCACATCTGGCTCAGTGTTTGGAAATTGGTAAAATTACAATGTTTCCATCAGTTTAGAATATGTGTTTAGAACACGCTAGTGTTCACTAGCCATCATCTACTCTTTATTTGAAACAGTAATGTTGTTTTAGAAGAGCAAATGCATTAATACCATGAAAGAAATACAAAGTTGTTAATAATCATAGTAGCTATTTAGCAAATAACAGTTGGTTTCGATCCACTAGAATATTCATTACACAAAAACATATCTATACACCTATTTCATTTAAGAAAGGTTGTCATCGCTAAAGGAGAAAGGTGATAGGTTATTCATAGTTCCAACAATTTCTGGAATCACTTGTTTTTTTTTTGTTTTTTTTTAATGAGTTTTGAGATATCCAGTGTTGTTTGTAGCCTGAAAGAACTTTAAAGGCTTTGATTATTTGCGTTTATTTTCATATATTACACCTTCGAATCGACTATTGCCTTTGGCAGTGACAACTGTTTTTTTGAAATAGGTGATACAAAAGACCACTATATTCTATTGTGCTTTAAATGCAACAAAATAGTAGTAAATTTGAGAATTAATAATAAACAATTAAGATACACTAGTTTTCATCAGCAATGTCCAAAAATAAAATAGCTACTCTGACAGGAACAAAGCAGAAAAATATTTCTTGTGTCACCAATACATTATGACATTTTGAATACAAGAATATCCTGGTATTTCATTTTTATCTTTATAAATAAATTCAAATTCTTAAATTTTGGTAATAATTAGTATGTTTATAATCTAGTCAAATGGAATGATTGGTGGACAAAGGTTAACAAGACCAGAACACACCCTTAAAATGATATCAATGACTGGTACCTGTTCCTTATTGCTCATGAGAAAGTCAGTGCTCAGTGTCCCTTTCAGAATTGTGTACTTGCACCTCAGCAAACCGATTACCCTCTCCACATGAATTCTGACATTTGCAATTCCTCGGGTGTTCTCAACATCGATGGGGTCCAGCTGGCTCTTCCCCTTAGTAAACGCTGGTATAACAAGCTCTGCTCTCTTGAATGCCACACTTTCATGAACTGTAAATCCCCTGTCGGCCATTACTAGATCACCAGGCACAAGTTTATTTAAAATACCACAGTTTTCAGTGAGGAGCTTATCAGATGTTCTGCCACCCCAGGCCTTTGATACAAAGGAAATGGTGCCTTGTGGAGTGATTCCAATTAATACCTTTACAGTGTTGTGGTGTTTGTAGGAGCTGAAGGTCTGGGCTCTTGCCAGCAGGTTGGTAGGCCTTTCTATGAAGACCTCAAAACAATCAATAATCACTGTTGTCTTCTTTCCAAACGAAAACTCGAAGCATTGAGGCATTGTTCTCCATAGTTCATCCCGCTCAGGCCAATATATTAGTTGAGAGAGTCGTATGTCCATGATTGTTATCCAGGTAAAAAATATCCTGGAGACAGTTGGTGCAGACACTTCAAAACGGTATGCAAGATCCAAGTATGGCACATTAAGTCGGAGTTTCATCAAGACCATGACAAGTTCCTGGAACTTCGTTAAGCTCAACGACTTTCTTGCCACATGAGGGGCTACATGTTCATATACAGCTTGTAAAATAGTAGCTGAAGGCAATCCAGTGTAAAATAGTACCTTCCCATCTTCCAGCATATCTTCGCGATCGAAAGGGGCTTTCTTTGGCTGAGAAAACATATAATCTAACTCCTCAGTTTGTGTGCTTGACTCGGTCATTTCTGGATTAACTTCGTTTGTTTGTGTGCTAGAGTCAGTGATCTTACAAAGTTCCTCCAGCTTCGAAGTAATCCCGTCCAATAAATCGCCATCTTGGCAGTGCAACTTTGATTTATCACTCGCTGATTGAAGGTCATTTGCGATCTGGCTGATTTCCTCAGTTAAAGAAGGAGAGTCAAAAGAAATATTGTCGATTGTAGCGCCTTCTTCATCCAGTTTCGCTACCTTTGCAGCTGACTCGAACAATGCTCTTTCCTGTTGTCTCTTCCTTCTCACTTTTGCACGTTCACTTCGCGCGGCTTGAAGATCAGAGTTTTTCTCACTTACTACTGTTTTGTTGTGTCCCAAATTTAATGTAGGCACCCAATCGACGTTAAACTTATCCCAATTGGCAGCAGGTTTTCCAGAAACGAAGTGACGGCTGCAAATTCTCCCACTGTTGATGATTTCTTCGGATAACCCAACCCTACTAATGGCGGCCAACCACTTTCTACGTCGTTCAATCGACAGCTCTTCTGCCTCCTCTCCTTGACTTTTTCTAACCGATGGAACACGAAAGAGGGAAATTCCCTTATCACGAACACTCCTGGTATGACAATTTACCATTAAACAAAGAACCATTATAGAAAATGTGCTGAAAATATTGACTTTTAGTCGCTCGATTGTGATGAATCTCTTTTGTTTACACTATGTTGTGCACCAATATGGCGGTTAGCAACCGTTGTCATGCACCAAGTCACGTGGGTGAATTATTGCTTCCTTCATTTTGTCGTTTTATTATAATCGTTCATTTTAAATATGGGTATTCCAATCAAGCGCAATGAATGTGTATCAATATGATAAAAGTTAATTACACTTGTAATTATTGAGCTGCATGGTTTTGTTTTCAATTTCAGGCAAAGTATAAATGGTTGGCACATTTTTGTCAGCATAAAAATATCTGAGCCTCTGTCATATAATTGTTTACAAACTACTTTTTACTGTTACATATATAATACATTTCTGCGAGAGAAAAAATATATAAAACGATGCAAAAGCATGTGTAAAATAAGAACTTTTAAAAAAGTACATTAAATTTTGTTAAAAAAAAAAAAAAAGATGGCAAAGAAGTACAAAGTCTTTCAATTTTTTTTACGATATTGACACAAAGGCTGCATTCATAATGTATGGCAGAGGTGGGGGGGGGGGGGGGGGGGGGCAGGTGAAATTGAGGGGGGATCAGGAAAATTTTGGTAGGAAAAGGGGGGATGGGCAAATTTTTATCAGAAAAATGAGGGGGGGTGCACAATTTTGGAAGAAGCTACAAACCTTGTTTAGGGGGGATTGTATTTTTGTGCATGACTTTAAGAGGGGTTGTTAAGAATTATTCTGGACATTTCAAATTTTCACCACTTTTTGCCACTTCAATTGCCACTCCCCCCCCCCCCCCCCCCCCCCCCCTCCCCCTCTGCCATACAATATGAACGCAGTCAAAGAGAGTAGACCTGTGTAGGTCATGAAATGGTTAGATATAAAAAAATACTAAAAAAATACTAAGAATGGGCCACTAATAATAATAATAGTATTGCTTCATGGTTTTTGCAAGCAATACAGTCATATCCTTTGTATAATTTCCTTAAAAAAACATGAAATTACCCCTAACTAATATTCCAAAATATCCTGGACTACAAAAACAATTCTTCCTTTCCAAGCTGATTCTAAAAACTTAGGCAGTGGAGTAATTAAGTTATTATTTATGCCAATCTAGATTTTCATAATAGATTGTCAGTGATATGTTCTATGATAATTATATATTCCTAAAATATTAGATATAGAGTGAAGGCATTTAACCCATGAAATGAAAATTATTCGTCAACGTGTAATAGTCAAATAGACACAAAAGAAAACAGTGGAATTAGGGTTTACTAAAGTGTTTTGGTCTAATATCTATTGCACGGGTTTAATGACTTCACTCTAATCCAAGGAGTTATAAAACTTATATGTAAGTAGACCTTTTTCTATTGACTTGAGTGACCCAGGCATCCCAGACCTCTTATTCATCCTAATTATTTCCTATAATTTGTATACTGATCCTATAAAGAGCCTATATTTAAAGAAAATCTCCTATATTTCCTATAAATAGGACGACTGGTTGCGTTAAAACAGCCCTTTCTAGTTCCCAAGAGAGGAATGCGAAAACAGAAAATAAAGTCTAGTTAATAGACATGTTCAGAGGTTGATATGCATGATAAAGATACCAATTTAAGTATAACAACTGTTAACAGTGTTACACAATAAAATAACAACAGTTTTGATCAAACAAATTAAAATTTCACATGCATGTCTTAACAATAATAGTGTGTTTATTGTTTACTATTTAATGTTTAAAAAGCCTATATTTTTTGGGGAAAATCGTATATTTTCCTATATTTAGAACTTGCCTATATTTCCTATCAAATTTGTCTAAAACATGGCTGGGATGCCTGGTGACTGCAAAAAAGTAGTCCTAAATCAAGATTTCACTTTTTATTTATGCGTTCATTAGCCTACATAGCGGCTCTTGGGGAGGGGGGTTGGGGCGAGTGGGCAGCAGGGGGCGCAACCCACCCCCCCGCCCCAACCCCCTCCCCAAGAGCCGCTACACAGGCTATGTATTTACTTTATTTTATCAAGTCCAACCTTGGGGACATTGTTTGTGGTCACTTAGACAAGCAAATTCAGGAAACATCTTTTGGATGAGTAAAATTATCTAAACATTTCACATGCAACCTGATGACAAGCCCTAAGCTATGTCATGTCTCTGATAAAATCTATGTCATATGTCAAACTTATATCATGAGGAATACCCTTCCTAATTAGCCATTCACTGGTTGAGGGGAGAACTATGTTGAGATGGCACTGCAATGCATTTTGGGACTATTTTAGGGGACTAAATAGACACCATGTCTTGGAAATGTCCCCCAAAACAGCCCCACAATGCACTGCAATACCAACTCAACCCAGTTTTTTCCTCAACCTTGGAACTGCTAGATAGAGCTCACCTAAGACTAGCATCCCATCCCATACTCTAGTTTTTCCTAAGACTGACTATGTGTAATGAAAATGCTGTCAGGCAAGAAGATTATATGGTAATATAATGGCAATCTTGATCGACTTTGGCAACCCTTTATGCAATTTTTATCCATGCATGACTAAAAGAACATTAATTTTTAAGAAGATTGTGCTGGCTCTGGATTTCTGTTATGGGTGTCTGGAAGCTCCTGAGCCCATATTAGTGCATTATTACCATTGGTATCTTCTTGTACTGGTTGAAGAATATCCCGATAAACTAATACAGTATTTACCAACCAAACCAGAAAGGTTACAAAACCAAAACCCTGTAAAAGAACATTTTCAGGTCATAATAATAATAGAGATGCAAAAAAAGAATGTAAGGTTATTGTTTGCAAATTGCTCATCATCATCATCATCATCATCGTCATCATCATCTTCAACAACAACATAACCATCATATCATAATCACAAGAGAAAATGAACTAAGAGAAGGAATCCCCATGCCCCATCATGTGCACACTTCGATGCTATCTTTAGCATCATTGATGCTATTTTTAACTCGTTACCATGCCCGCGCGATAATCATGCTTCTCTTTAATGCCTCATTTTAGGACACGTCCACGACAAAAACAAAGGCTTTGTTTACTGCAAGACTGGAAGCCACCTACCCTCAAGAAATCAGCCAATCAGGTTCTTTGCTCAAAATGTCTCCAAGGTAAAAATAGCATCAAACTGTGCACATGATGGTTACAAGGCTATATGGGTAGGATTCCTTCTCTTAGTTCATATTCTCTTGATAATCATCAAGGACATCATCATATTATCATAACAACATCATCACATAATTATCAAAATCAACAGCACCATTATTAATATCTTTTACGAACATAAACTCTCCTAGTTATATGAGCCAATCAAAAACCGTTATAGTATAACCCATATGAGTATAAATCCAGGCCGTGTAACAAAGATTTTACAATAATATAGGTATTTCAAAGAAAAATCAATTCTATCAATGATACTTACCACAGACAGGAATAGAGTGGTATAATCTGGAAACTTCTTGATTGGATTGCAATCTTCCTGGCCATCAACACAGTTGCTTTTTGCATAACTTGCAAATCTATTTAACTCTCCTTCAACTTCTTTCCTCAGAGTAAAGACATTGTACAGCCACAGGCTGGTGCTCATAACAAGAAGAAAGGAAACAATTATGGCAGAAAAGAGTTCCTGAAATCCAATAGAAATAAGTCTGTTTTGAATAAATTACAAGACAATCCAGCATTCCTTTCGGTCATCAGTTTCATGCTTCTTTCATGTTTCATGTTACTTTCAGCCAGTGCAACAATTTTTGGAATAGGTGCATAACATATATTTTTAGAATAGGTAATAACTTAAAATAACCTACAGTACTTCTTTAATGCACTCTGATTGGTCAATATACCATCTAAGATGAGAGTAGATCTAAAACACTCACATCATTTTTTCTACGCATGCTCTCTAAATTTGAAATTTCATAGGAAAAATAAACATGCATAATTGTGGAGGAACGAAAAGTGGAGGACCAGACAAAAACCCTTTTAAGAATCAAGTGAGAGACTGTAACAAACTCTACTAACATGTGAATTAGATTTTGAGACCTCAGAGGTGATAGAAAAACTAGTTCACTACCACTAGGTTACAGTTGATTCCCAGCCCCTCCCCCTCCCCCCCTCCCCCCCCCCCCCCCCCCCATCCCCTAAAAGAAATACGACTTCAGTAAGAGAGTCACATTTATCAGAAGTTACAGGTAACATTAGCACTCATTGTACTTACAGAATACATAACTGGCCTTGCCATTGAATCTGCCTTGTGGACAATAATTGAGAATACGACCATCACAAGAGCCACCATCATCGACAGGACTGAAACAGCAACAAACAACTGTGCACAAATATTTATAGCACCATCAAAACTGAACTTTAAAGGAGTCTCTTCCTCCGTGTAGATAGCTGTAATGTTCTCATAGTACTTAAATGGGTATTTAACAGTGATGTTGAACCAGTATATTTTGTCTTTAGTATGTAGACTACCTTGGTCTTCATAAACCACACAGAAAGGAAACATCAACAGGGGAAGAACCTGACATAAATAGAGGAAAAGGATGCTGAATTTTTTTTAAGCATTAGAAATATGAATAATAATTATTATTATATAGCTTCTCATTAATCTCATATAGGTAACTGTCCAAATATTTTCTTAATCACATCCTTTTTGTAATCACTACCAAATCCTGCAATTGGTTGAAAGGAGTGCGATTAATTCCCAAATCGCATCCTTACGAGCTCTTAATCGCATCCTAAAAAATTTTTTTTAAAACAATAAAATAAAGCAAAATAAAACAAAAAAATCAACAACAAAAAAATTTTTTTAGATGTTTTTTTTTTGTTTGCATTTAGTTCTTCTACTACATTAAATTGATTATTCTGCACTCTTTATTATGTCTTTTTCTTGTGTATGATGACAAGAAAGATATGATTAAGTGGTAATTGAACTTCGTGTCGTGCAATTTTGGTCTGAAATCAAACTTGCAATTACAAATCGCACTCCCGCTACGCGGTTGTGCGATTTTGTAATTGCGCGTTTGATTTCAGACCTTATAGTACACTCAACAAAATTACTCAACTCTGATTGGTCGAGAGGAGTACAATTATAGCGTTAATTGTACTCCGTAGGAGTACCGAATTAAGTCGCTATGGCAACACGGCCAAAACAATTATTTTCTATCATTTTATACTTAAAAAAACATAAATAAAATTATAAAGCCATAAGAACTAATCTTTTTTATGCATTTCAGTTGCGCGATGGACTGAAAATTGGCCGCCAAATAGACAAAGATGAACAGCGTCGCTTCGCATTTTTTACTGAAATTTTGTTGAGTGAACTATATAAACAAAAAATCGCACGACCTTCTCGTACGATTTGGAATTAATAGACACTCATAATGTTTTGAAAGTTCTTTAATTGCACTCGCCTAAAGGCTCGTGCAATTACAAGAACTTACAAAACATTACTCGTGTCTATTAATTTCCAAATTGTATGAGAAGATCGTGCGATTTCCTATACAAATTGCACTCCACTCAGTTCAATTACCATCATATTAATTGGACATGTCTTGTTGGTATGGGATTATTTAGGCAGCTATATAATTAATAGGTAATGGGATTTCATGCTTCCCAATCAAGAAATAATTAGACTTGAAAAATTCCTCTGACTGCCAAATTGGACTGACAGCCTACAGCCTCATCCAATTTTGTAAGTCCTCAGAATTTTTCTCGTCCAATTATTTCTTAATTGGACAGCATGGAGTCCTATTACATATACTAATGAATGGGGTAATAATAAAGATAGGGACTTTCAATTAGCAGTATACTGCCTGCCTCAGTGGAGGTAAGATATACCAAGGAGTTTATTTTAAAAATCACGAGCTGTTAAAACAGATCACTAATAATACAACAAGACTTAGTGTTGCCTTACAAATATAAATTAGGACATTGGAGTTCAAAAACAAACATGCTAGGACCCATCAATGAATTGCCGTCATGCACCATTATATAAAAGTAACTCTTCCACAATCTCTTCTAGAATATGTCACTTCCTCGATTTTGGGCCATTATTAGGAACATTTATTTAATAATATGCCCTTATTAAAAAGCATGAATAAAGTTATATATTATCTATTATGGTTATCATGATTTGAATCAAAGGAAACTAGTGTTATTGTGATAACTGATCGAGGTGGTCTATTGAAATCAAGAAAGCACATGCTGTTATCCAATTACTCGAACAACGGTCCTCTACACTTTGAAAAACTTTACAATATTGCTGGCTACAGAAGATGAAAAGCAAAATATTATAAAACAACAATACACCGTTTAAGTAAATCATTATTAAACCGCATTTAAGCCAGGAATTGTTTTATTTATGAGACAATTGTTTTGGGCTGAGTTCGCATCGTTGGTCGGCCAAGCGCGGTATTGAATAATTCTAAGGTTTTTGAAAAGGGAATTACTTACGATTTCAGCTATCTTGATCCAAAACAGGTGATGTCTAAAGATCTTCCGTCTTGATTCACCCCGAAAAAGCAAAGCCATGGTCTTTTCGAAGAAAATCAAGCAGCTTTGGACAGAGTTTATACCTGAGATTGTTTATTCGACTGCGGGACAGGCCAGCACTGGAACTAAACGCTATACTTACTCATAAGGGGGGAGGGGCTGGGGGAAATCGCTCATGTGGCTCCCAGCCCTTATCCACACAGTCCAGAACTGGACCCACTTTTCTCACTAACTGTTTTTAATAATCTTCTAACAATATTTTTGATATATAAATTTGAATTTATATATCAAAAACAAAAGGAAATATCAGTCTATTTCCGCTACTCGTCTCGTCCCCGCACAGGTAGCCCAAGCTTGGTTTCTGTGGTGTCCTGCTATTAGGAAATGTATGGAGATTCATCAAAAATTTCAATAAAATGCCATATTCACTGGTTTTTTCTGGCCCCGATATTTCACTAGACATTTTGTTTTAGTTTTCTATACATTTTTATTTACCTTTTATTAAGTAGTACATATTTCCAATCGTGTCTAAAATTCATAGCACGTGTCAGAAATCCTAACTTTTTTATTCCAATAGACAATAAAGGTCCGTAAAAGTCATGGTAAACCTCTCATCCTATAATTGTTTCATCGGACGACTAGCTAGACACTAATATTATTTTCTTTTGCTTTATGACTTTGAAAAAATTCTTTCACCATTCTTTCACTGTGCATGTTTTTGTCATAAAGCTGTTTTCATAAGAATTGCTCTTGGCTAACTACGTTAATACTACTTAGGATAGTATTGTCTAGTTTCCCTTTGCAGGGGCGGCGGAAGCGGGGGAGCCGGGGGGGCACTGGCCCCCCCACTAGATTTTGGGGGGGGGCCTGGCCCCCCCAGAATATAATGCCTCACACACACACAAAAAAAAAAAAAACGCATGAGATTTGGTTATGATTACCATTATTTATTATTTTGATATTACATAATTTTTTGTATCTAAAAAAGATACGATATATCTAGCGACGACTTGCATCATTTTTGTGTCTCTCAGCACAATTGCAAGTGGTTTAATGCGCGCAAAATGTTACTGATTGAAATATCACACATACACGTTTGTAATCAAGCTAAACAGGGGGGGGGGGTCATTTCAAGGTACCGTGAAATATTGGAGTGCCCCCCCAACATTTTTCAGCTTCCGCCGCCCCTGCTTTGCCGGTTTCAACGAAGGTAGTTCAGGTTCTATGAGCTGAGGTGTTTGACAATCTTAGTAATCACATCATATTTAACTAAAAGTCTTGCTACTTTTTACCCTGCTAGCAGAGGTCTTTTTGTGAATTGAATGGATAGAACTGTTTTGTGGTGTAATAATGTTAGAGTATTGATCATCACAGTGAATAATCGATCTAAGCGAACGCTGTAAAGAAAAACCTGAAAAAGCTTCAACTTTGAGAAAAATTCTGATGAGGGTCCCATGTGCTGATGGTGTACTCTAGTCGGTTTTGGTCTGACCAGAGCAAGATAGGCATGTTCTGTTATGATCAGTTATCACTTGAGATTCCGTTAAGGCAGAAACCTAAGGAAGAGTTTGCTTTTCATATTATTTCTGCAGTGATGTTATTGTCAGTACTATCGAACTAAGTACCTAGATGGTACGTCTGTAGCTATTGGCTTTCCTTCAGTCTCCTTTCACTTTGAATATTGGCATCAAACTGGTATGACATATAGTGTAAATTTCTATTCCAGTCCTTGGGGACTTGTCCATGCTTGAGAGAAGGATGAAAGAAAGATATAGTTCTATCTATTTTTCTAATTTTTGAACGTACTAAATTTACAGCTCTTCAGTAATATATTCTTGAATGTCATAGTCAGGAGGTGCATTCATTTCTTCTTGTTGATCCTGTCAAATCAACAAACCAGGATATAAGATGAGTAGTGAAGTCGTGAATCAACAACCCACATTCTATTTGATGCCAACAATGACTAAAAAGTCAATACAAAGCTGAAGATATTATTTTTCATTTAAAATCTACAAAACAATCCATTGTTCTGCTGATTGCTTAACGTTGAACAAGCACACATGCATTTGTGGCCAGAATATCCTAAACGTAATCTTTTAGTTTCAATATGAGGTTCTGCAAACATTTCTGGGCGGATCAAAGTCAGGACAAGGGTAACTCACAGATCATATTCAAATTCATTTTGTTAATATAGAGGCGAGAGGAAAGCTAGAGCAGCAATCCCAAAGAAAAGACTGACTTACATGAAATACATAAGAACTTACTTCTGCAGGCTGCATGACTCTCTGCCCTCGAGATGTATAACCAGGTAAAATTTCCCCATGATCCTGTATAATTGAATGAAAAAAAAAGTCATTTTTCTTGGCTTATTACTTCGAAGGAATGAGTTAAATGAGAACTTACTTCTGGCTGCATGACTCTCTGCCCTCGAGATGTATAACCAGGTAAAATTTCCCCATGACCCTGTATAATTGAATGAAAAAAGTCATTTTTCTTGGCTTACTTCTTGCGAAGAAATATGAATAAAATGAGTAGCTTACTTCTGGGTGCATCACTCTGTGCCCCCTTGATGTAAAGCCGAGGGGTGGAAGATCGGCTAAAGATGCCATGATATGGACTCTAAATGGAAAAGAGAAAAAAGATGGTGACCAAATTCAAACTGATTTATCATTGCCAACAATGGATAGAGGAGATAGATGGCCTTCATCGTTATTTTAGAGTTGTTCTATAGAGTTCTGCTATGCTTCTTTTCATTATATATTGCATAAACGTCTACAGCAGGATGCGATGCATGTAGCAATTGCTTTCAATACGTTTGCAGTTACATACCTATAGCTATACACTTTCACTGACGAGATAAAATACTCGACCTCATAGTTTAGAATTGTCTTAATTTGAAATTCTTAAAAGTATTCTAAATTATGAAATAATAATAATGCAATAATAATGATAATAATCGATATATATAGCGACTATCCAAGTGAAAATCAAATACAATAACGAGGTGAAAAATGATACATTAAAAACTAAGCTGATGTAGATTGATGTAAAGAATATTTGCAGAAAGCCGGCAAATTTAAATAAATGTGTTTTAAGATTTGATCCAGTTGTGTTTGTCAAGTAGAACATTGAAGGCCTCACCCTTTAGGGCTCCTTTTAATTGATAACGCTAAATTATTATATATTTCCTGAAAGGATTAACCAAGTTAACCCTGTCATTAAATAAAAGCATCTATAAACAAACTATCTATCTAAGGAAATGCGTTCCAAAGTTCAGGTGCTGAGCAACAACAAAAAATCTATGGCCGAAGATTTCTTGAAGGATTGTAAGCTAGAGGCAAATCAAATCGGCGATAGAAGACTATAAAGTTTATAAGTTAGGAGTGGAAAAATCTTGAATTGGATGTGTTCAGCCACGGGTAGTAAACTAATAGTGGGGGGGGGGGGGGGGGGGAGCGTCTAAGGTAAACGCCTTTTAGGGTTCCCTTGTAGTTTTCAAGTATAAGAAAAGCATAAATTGATACTATATACTTAGCTATGCTGTACTTTAACCTTTCTACAGTGGCATAACAATATATGAACGTATGTACGTACTACAGAAGAAGCTTTTACTGATTTGCTTTTGCTGAAAGCCGGATTCTGTCGAGAGAGATGTTGGCGATTATCTTTCGGCCCTAGAACAGAGAGCCCGCGCGGCTATACACGAACGAGTAAATCAATATAAGGGAATCTGGGACCGACACTAAGATTAATGATGGCTCCCGCGAAAGAGTTCTCACTAAAACCACAAACTCTAACAGAACTACAACTACTGTAATTGCAAAAAACCCAATTACAAAAGCAAAAATATATCGTTAACTATAACTTTCTATAACATTTTATTTTGAAAAAAAAAAAACTGAATTGGTCAACCTACCATTTTTGCTGCATCAAAAAGTCTTTTAACGTCGTTATTTTCTGTTGAATTATCACGATCTTCTTTTCCGCCTCCACGCACACAGCGCGCTTTCATCATTTCACTCTCTCGAGTGCGGATGAAATCTTGACCACACGGTCTGTGTACCATTCGGGTATTATTCTTCTTATACTTTTATGTTTCTGAACTTCAAAATGTAATCTGCAGAGAGCCATTCTCCATTTTGCTATGACCGAAGGATTTTTATGCTTGTAGGAGTCACCTCTGGCTTCACTAATTAAGTCTCTTCATTGCAGAATGCAGTCCAACTCGATACCAAATTGTACAAGATTTAATCTGAACACGAATCTGAAAAAAGATATATACGTAAGTGTGAAATAAACAATTACATCAAAATAAATAATACTATTATTGACCAAAGGAAAAATACTTATTGCTTGCCCTAAACTATATCTTTCTTTTCTTTCTTCCCTTTTTTTCTTCATCTTAATTGTAATTATATTATATTCCTTCTTCGTGTTGTTGTTCTTGTTCTCGTTCTTGTTCTCGTTCTTGTTCTCGTTCTTGTTCTTGTTCTTGTTCTTGTTCTTGTTCTTCTTCTGCTCTCATTCTTGTTTTCGTTCTTGTTTTTGTCTTCTTCGTTTTCTTCTTCTTATTATTCTTCGTGTTCTTCTTCTTCTTCTTCAGTTTTCTTCTTCTTCTAACTTCTTCTAAGTCCTTCTAAGCAATATTCTCTTTCTTCTTTTTCCTGTTCTTCTTGTTCAATTCTTCAGTCATTAAAATGTTTCATAAATTTCCTGTAAAATTCACGGAAATTTTATCGCAAGGCTCTTCATTAGTCTGCTTTCTTCCAGCTGTCTATTCATTTTACTAAGAGACTTTTTCTTCTGTAAAATCCCTGGAGACGCTTGGGTTGCTTTCAAAACACAAAGAAAAGAAAATGGAAATTAAAACATTAAAACTTACTAAAGTTTGCCATAGTAGAGTATTTCCTGGTGAAAGTCGATCGTAAACTGACTGTGACATTTCTTCGTCTGATTGATGATATTAAACACCTATGTGAAATGAAATGGAACTCAGTTCAGATCGTTCTCCGTTCCCCTTTGAGACTGGAAAACGTTGTGCTTCTAACTATGTTTAGTTTGATATCGCTATTGCTTTACTTTTCTATGAGAACCGCTCCGCACAGCTGCTTGCATCCCCTAGCATGCCAACGCATATATTAACTTGTCATGCTAGCAAACTATTATTATTTTATATTACTATATATTCTCTTTTGAATGTTTTTGAGCTATCCGCACTGCTGCTTGCATCCAAGCATGCCAACGCATATATTAACTTGTCAAGCTAGCAAACTATTATTATTTTATATTACTATATATTCTCTCTTGAATGTTTTTGAGCTATCCGCACCGCTGCTTGCATCTAAGCATGCCAACGCATATATTAACTTGTCAAGCTAGCAAACTATTATTATTTTATATTACTATATATTCTCTTTTGAATGTTTTTGAGCTATCCGTACAGCTGCTTGCATCCAAGCATGCCAACGCATATATTAACTTGTCAAGCTAGCAAACTATTATTATTTTATATTACTATATATTCTCTTTTGAATGTTTTTGAGCTATCCGCACCGCTGCTTGCATCCAAGCATGCCAACGCATATATTAACTTGTCAAGCTAGCAAACTATTATTATTTTATATTACTATATATTCTCTTTTGAATGTTTTTGAGCTATCAATTTCATTTCCTCCAATTGCAAAAGAGAATAATTTGACTGAATTTAAATGTTAATACTGTGTGTTACTTCTTCTCTTGGTTTTTGAAACAAGCTATAAGATGTTAGTCCTAAAAGTACTAAAAATTCACTCTTTACTCTTAGTGAAGCATAATAATTTTTCAGTGATTAATTGTGGTAAGAAAATGAAGTCAAGAACATTCTCTTCTTGAAATTAATGGTCTATATTGCGCATGCGGTAATACTAGGTCAATTTCTTGGAACTGACTCTATTCTCAAAGTTAGACTCTTCCACAGTCTCTCGCTCGTCCGTTCCGTCTCCACGCTTAGAGACTGTAACGGTACAATGACCGAAAGGACTTATGGGTCCCAAAAACTTGGACAAGTATTTTGGTTTTGTTGTTGCCCTCACAACATGCGACAAAACGTCGTATGTAAAAGATTCTGTCGCGTCATATCAAACAACCGAGAAGCGTTGTAAGATGCCAGCGGTTTCCTATTGGCGGGAAGCTCGCGGAAGTTTCATCTGGATAAAACCCAAACTCCTTTATTAGAGGATAAATGAATAATTCTGCAGAAGGATTTCTTTTTTATGAATTCTTTATTGACATCATAGTTTTTTTTTACAATAAACCCCACTTTTCGTAGCTTTTTTACGATAAATCCCACTTTTTTGAGATAAGAATTATCAGATGATACATTTGGTTAAGATTTTGTTTTAAAATATGAAAATATTCCTCGATTATTTCCCATTCAATTTCCCAATGTGAAGCCCCATTATTGACCAAACTGTACTAAAATGTTAAAAATTATTTCAATCTATACAAATGTACATTATATTATTAATATATTGTTTTTCAAACACTCATATTTTACAGATAAGTTACATATAGCGGAGATATTGTTTATATAAGAATTACTAGTCTGATTTCGTCCTTGCGGCATGCCCTCGCAGTAACACGACTCTCGAATGGCTTCCCTTTCAGCACCAATCTATAAACGACAAAAATACACTATCCACAAGGCCGGGATGCGTAAGTCATTTGGTAAAGGGCTCTTAGATGGCTATTCGTTTAAACAAATTATAAAATCAAAAGAAAAAAACTATCCAATCACGAAGCTTGAGTGCACACAAGAGCCGTGTTACTGCGCATGCTTTGTACTTCTACGAAATCTCTTTTCGATCAATTAAAATTGTGCTACAAAAAAATTAGATTTATGTCAATTTTAAATTTTACTGATATCTTTCAGCTTTGCCCTACTCAAGAATAGACATTTTCAGCTTTATCCTCTCCCAATTTATATCAAAGAGACAAAATCTCTTCGGTAGCTTCTAAAATTCAGAATTCCTTTTGAAGCGAAAGGCAAAAATATTCAGGTCTCCCATTCCCCCATCCCCACATATGTGTAATGTTTTACCCTCAGATCATATGCTATTCCCTTCTCTAGGGGATAACAAGTGGTTTGAAAGAGTAAAAAACATTACAACCGAACTGAAAAAGGCTATTCGTATTTCATGGCCAGTTTGTCGAGTCACACAATTTTGCCACTAAATCAATCACTAAGCCCAGCATGATGACGTCAAGAAGAATACTTTGCCTTATCTCTTGGGTCATGACTAAAAATATTAACGAGGAAATTTAAAAAGCACAAGTTTCATGCTTTTTTCAAACATGCTATTAAAAGAGCTTATTAGTTTTAGCCTTCCATCTCAGGAACCCAAATAATAAGGCACCAACCAAGCTGGTGTATAATTATACAAAAAATTACGTTACCGAATGTACAGATTTTAACAAATCTGGCCAATGAATTCAAGTTTGTTAGAATCGTACAAGCGATGTTCGTTTGAGTGGGAAACGATACGCCAAATTCATAGTCGTCCTGTAGTCGTTTATCTTACAGTAGCCATATTTATACGTGTTACGATTAAAGGGATTACTAGAAAAGAATGAAATGCCATTTTGATATTACGGTGTGTCGTACAATGTACATGTTGTAAGGCAGTTGAAAACTGTTCTCTCTTCGCTACTTAGTAGTATACTATTTACCCTTTCCTTTCCCAGTCTTCATTTCTGATAAAATCTAAAGGTTTTTCCAATATACATGAATGAAGCCGTTATTTAAAAACAACTGTCTTGTGAAAACTGAATATTGCACAAGGAAAGCGTATTACGAGATTAAAAATTGAAGTAGGAACTAAGGTCAAACTACAGCAGAAAAGGTGCGCTTCTTGTCGCTCGTTCTCTTCGATGCGCGCGCATAAATAAAAATATTTGTACAACAGAATTTCAAAAAGCGCGAAGAAAAACCAGTCTGGCATAATGGTATACTTGAAATAAAAACTTTTTATGACTATTTTTTAAAGAACTGAAATGCGCAGAAAATGTCTTAAAAATTCTTAATTTTCTATTTCAGATAAATGCGTCAAAAATTACTACTATTAGCGCGATGCAAGATCAAATCAAATACAAGAGTACTTCTAAAATCAAACTCATCATTAGATGAAATCTTCTCAGAAGACAAAAACATTTGCAAAATTTGAAAAATAAAAATGGCTTGGACATTAAAACTTAACGAGAATTTTTGCGAGTTCGCAAAGCAGTTTTGAAGACACCGCTGGACCTTGTCAATGCCTTCGTCGATTTTTTAAAAAGTTATTGCGAAAACCTTTG
Source organism: Actinia tenebrosa (assembly GCF_029948245.1). Lineage (NCBI taxonomy): Eukaryota > Metazoa > Cnidaria > Anthozoa > Actiniaria > Actiniidae > Actinia > Actinia tenebrosa. The sequence continues at coordinate 6,110,196 of NW_028292581.1, read as the reverse complement.
AAGATTTTTCTTATTCATTCGTCAGTCTTCAAACCTTGACCTTGAAGCAGGACCTGCCTGGATTATCCGGATATTTTGATTCAAATGTAAAGTTGTTTGGTTCTAACTCCGGCTAGCCGTGTGTTGATCTTTCTGGCGTGTAGCTTGGTTCTAAGATAGAAAGTTCGGTTCTGAAAAAGAGAAGAAAGATGTAATAAATTATAAATCATTCAAGTAAATTTCCCGTTAGCTAAAAACCTTTAAAAATTTCGATTTTTTTACTAGTACCATGGGTTTTCCAGGACAGAATAAAGTATTCCAGCCAGATTGGAAAAACTTAACAAACGATGAGACGTTAAATCAAAGCAAAGGGTAAATCTATTGTGAAATGTGGTTGAACTTTTACCACAACGAAGACAGGGTTTATCATCAATCAAAGCACCGTTTCTGAGTTTTCGTCGTCATTTCTTAACCACGTGATATTGTTAAGATGTGGTTAAACTTTTAGCGGTATTTACTAGTAACGCAAACATAAGGATCAAATAGTTTTACTTTTCTGCATGTTTGTGTTTGCATCTGCACTGGCAGTGCTCGGAAACAGCGTGGAGGGAAGGGGGAGGAGGTGGTCGCCTATCTTCCATTGGGCCTTTGGAATCCTTACTAACCATTTGTGTATCCTATCCGAGACTAAAATACACCATAATACCCTGTGTTTGTGCTTAGTGTAGGGGGGCAGGGGACGAACGTAGACCCTATACAGCGACACATCCCTGTTTATTTATTTAGCTTTTACCTTGCATCAAATAATAGTAAAAATAAATTTAAAAAGTAAACAAATTACAAGCAGATGAGAGGTAAGGGATACCGACACAGGTTTCCCAAATTACGACGGTCCCTTAGGTAAAATGAGATTTAAAAATTGAATATTAGCTTAATTACGACAGGAAAGCACATTTGCTAATGAGCGTCCCTTGCTACATTCAATGCATAAGTGGGAGTATAATCTAGCTCTCATCAGTAGGGGCGATGCAGAGAGACTGCATGATAACAACAGACATGCGCAGATGAATGAGACCGTACCTCAACACTTTTGGTAGACAACTAACGTCAAGTTTGTATTTAACAATGGCTAATTTACACATGGTTCTCAAGGAAGGACCTACAAAAAATCAAAAAATGCAGATCAAGTTTCAATTCAAAACTCATTCTCTGGTAGTCACACGTTACACATGAGAATCTACTCTTCAAATGATATAAATATCAAGAACACACCAGTTTCGCATTCGATACATGCCGCTGTTTTAGAAGACCACAGACTCATTTGCACAGGCTTGAACTCGTTCATACGTCAGTTATTCACAGATACCATTAAAAGTTCGTGGGATTCCAAAACATTGGTATCGTTGAAGCTGCACATTCTTTGCATTACAGTCGACTTTTGCAAATAATTTGCTCTTAAGTCAATCTAAGTCTGTGTACATGAGTCTGTAGTCATAGAACACAGCAGTATTTACCAAATGAGAAAAGGGACTATTAACTACTACAGATGGAGGATATAAGGGACAACTACAGATTCGTTTATTTTCTTACTGAAGTCCAGGATGTAGAGGTCGGAATGATCTTGAAGACTTTGCTCGTCGTCGGAGGTTGCATCTTGTATAGGACTAAAAACGAAATACCATTCATATAAGTTAATAATAGCCTACTAGTACTAACGATAAGTGCCATATCTTTGACCATCGCTAGTTGAATTTGATTAAAACAATCGGTCCTCTCGCCCTCATGGCCTATGAGCCAATAGCCCATTTGACCTGCAGCCTATTGACTCATAGCCCATTCGGACTCATTGCTAATAGAGCTGTCAAGTATGACGTAATTTGAACGAAAAACGACTTCCGACCGGGTCCTAATTAATAATTACTTCTACAGAGATATTACTGATTTTTTTTCTTCGTAGCAAGGTTTTCTTTTCATATATCTAATTGTTGAAGGTAGAGAATAAATCCTGGGAATAAGTTGTGGCAAGATTATTGTGTGATTGGACCCGGAAATACGTCACAACTTAAAAGACCCTAATTCGTCTTGCTGCAACGTTTTCCCAAGTCAGAAACCATATTCCCTAGAGAAATTTTGCTTGCGTTGTATCCATATTCATGTGTTGTCGTTCTCATGCACAACTGTTAAACAGAGAAGTGATACTCTAATGGTAAACACTGACAAATTAGTTCTATTCAATCTGTGAGTTACCTACGTGCTGACTTTGATCAGCCCCGAGTAGATACTGTACCACCTCACGATCAGGGTAGCGATAAAATCTATTGTTTATGTACTGTACCACTAACAAGACGAACAACATACAAACCTTGTTCCTCCAAAGATAACAGCACTTGATCCAATCAAACAGCAACAGTGTCTCCGTCTGGGACATGGTCCCTTGCCGTGTGTTGCTACTTTGCTCCATACATGAGAAGTGGTGTCTAATCTGTACATCTCATTGTAGTGTTGTCGAACCAGCCCATTATAACCACCAAACATGTAGATGTACTTGCCATATAACACTAGAAGTCAAAATTAACGCTTCATTACCCTTTTTGGCTAAGATAACAGTCAACTCATAAATGGGAAGTAAATGGGAAATAAATAAGAATGAAGGAGGAAAATAGGAAGTAAATGGGAATTAAATAGGGAAAAAATGGGAAATAAATATGAATTAACGACGGGAAATATGAAGTAAATGGGAAACAAATAGGAAATAAATGGGAATAATACAAAAAGAATAGAACAAAAAGTCAAGACATTTTAGTATTTTATGTTTAAAAGAAAGTTTAGTTAATGGAAAAATCATTAAAAATTGATCAAAGATATTTTATAAAAGCAATAGAAGACAGCTGCTCATGTCTCTGTACTATGATATAAACACTCTGGGAGCGATAGAGCACTCAAAAAGCAAAAAAAACACTGAATATGCCTCTTATTCCTTATGCTTGTTTGTCTCGTGCTCTATAGCTCCCCAGCATATTTATATCACAGTACAGAGACACGTGCATGCATTTTTCGACGCTGCCCCCGAATAGACGCCGCATCTGCGGTGGGGCATTTATTTGAGGAAATAAAAATCTATGATAAATGATAAAGAAAAAGCATATTTTAAGTTTAAACCAGCAACGTACTACAACTTATAACTGATAGTACTAATTTACTCTAGGTTCTTTTTCAAGAATTCTTATTGAATAAGTTAATTTTTGAATAAACCCTGCCCCCAAATAAATGCCGCAGCTGGCCATGGACCATGAAAAATTAAATACACGCTGCTGCTTCTAAACGAGTAAATACAGATGTGTATTTACCTGTTGAATGACTACGTCGCCCAAGAGGAATTTCTCCAGTAGTTGAAGTAATATGCCAAGAGTTTTTCACTAAAACCAAAGAAACAGATTTCATTCCATATTCATTTTCAATGGCAAGGGTCATGAGTGTAATTTTAACTTAATATTTCATGTTTTCAGATAAACTTTGGGTAAGCATCTTTTCAAAAAACTGATAAAATGTCATTTACCTGTATCAAAAATAGATACGGCATTGGTGTAAACCTCATGGCCAGAGTGGAATTGACCAAGGTTATCACCTGAAACACAAATACACTGTATTAAACAATTTAAATCAATTGTCAAGATACAGAAGGGGAACATTTTAGGGGGAACCGATGGGGCAATGCCCTTCCCCTTTTAGCTAATCTGGGAAATTTTTTTATCTTTTGTCTGTTTTGTGGGAAGCTTGCACGGGTGGTGTAGCGCTGTGAGCGCTCGCCTCTCATCAATGCGACCCAAGTTTGAGTCCTGCCGGGTTCAGTGTTGTATATGAGTAGAGCTCTTTGTTGGTTCTATCCTGTACGCTTTGTGGGTTTTCCGGGTTCTCCTCCCTCCGCAAAAATCAACTCCTAAATTCCAATTCGATCACAGAATGAGGACCACAGGTTTGTTAGCCACTGGCTATTAAGTGCTACCCTCGTGAAAAAAGGACGTTTTTTTTTTTAGAATATTCCCAGATAACAGGAAGTAGCATTCCTGGAAGTTACCATGTATTTTAACAATTTTTAACACATCTTATCATTTTGTGCTTTTAGTTATAAATATATGAATCGTAGTATAGCAACACTAGAAACAACACAAAAAAAGATTTGGCTGCAAGGACTTTTCTCACAGCTTTACGTTACTAGAGAACAAAATTACTGTAACCAGGAGAGTGTGATAAAGAGGGTCATATTATTATTATACATAAAATGTTCAATATTGAGAACCATTTTATATGAATTGGGCATCATATATAGGTAAGAACTCCTTCAAGGGGGGTCACAGGAACCCTGTTACCACCCCCTGGATCCACCAATGTTTATAGGGATCCTGTAAAGGTCAGAATAATAAATAAAATCTAAATAAATTAAAACAAAAGTTAAATTAAATACAACCCACCTCTGCCACCAAATATATACATATCAGTCCCTACAGCAGTAGCAGTATGAAAATCTCTCCATGTCGCAGGTGTTCCCTAAAAATAGAAATTATAAATAGTATTAAAAACTAAAAATTTATCAGTAAAATTCCAGTTAAAGTTGATCACAGTGGTACTTACCATTACTTTTGCTGGAAACCAGGTCAAAGAATCGGATTCGAGAAATTCTACTGAATTGGAAAAACACTCAGCCTAGAAGTATGAATAAAAGTATCATCAAGGAAAGAAGTAGAATCTGATAAATGGAGTAAGCTAGAATATGTTTTAAAAACATTTTAGCTTGAGAACGTGGAGTTCATCCATTTCCTCATTAAAAGACAATTTATGCAGATATATTAACGAACAGAATGATGAACGACTATAAAGAGAGTTTAACCAAGCTAGTCCCAGTCTCTACACAGGTAGACAACATATTTCTCTCATGTATTCTTTAACTCCACTATATACACCTATCTAAAAGGCTCTTTCTTGGTGTTGCAGGACACCTGAGCCATGAAGACAAAACAATAGCCACGAACGTATGAGTTTGCAGCTAAACAATACCCTGCAATACAATAACCCTAATACAACACATCTTGCAATACCAAGAAAGACACATTTAAAAGAAGATTATTGAAGGCAAAAGAGATAAGATCAAGATAGGATCAAGATAGGTCATTCCAAGATGGAAAAAAATTATGGGTATAGTTTTGTCAACTACAAACAACACATGGATAACTCAAAAATAAGTTCCATGTTCTTGATGAAAATAATAAGAAACAAATAAAGTCATTTCAATGTTGGATATTTTTTCTTAGACCTCCTATATTGCTTATTGTCTTTTGCTTTAATGGCTCTGCAAATAGGTATATATGCTGGAGCTAATTTTAAAAATAGATTTCTAAAACACAGTCATCTCTCTAGAGTAGTAGTATAGGGAATGGGGGTTCTAGCGCAGTGACCACACGAGGATTTCCCGTTTAAAGTCACTAACCCGTGTTTGCGTAGCCCTCATTCCCTATGAGACCCCCAGGATTACCCGTGGGGGTAACAGCGCACTCGAAATATGTTAGTTTACGCCAGGATTACCCGTGAGGGCAACAGCGCACTCGAAATATGTTACTTTACGCCAGGATTACCCGTATAGGGAATGGGGGTTCCAGCGCAATCTCAACACGGGGTAAGACCCGCGTCAAAAATCCACCTACGGACGACCCCCACTCCAAGTGTGGTTGAGGGCAACAGCGCACTTAAATATGTTAGTCTATATATGGAGTGCGAAGAATGTAAGAGAACTTTTAAGAAAGAAGCGGATTTGAAAAAGCATTTGAAAATGAAGACGAAGTGTATGAGCAGTTATGATTGTGGATGTGGTAAGAAGTTTGAGACTAAGGTTAAATTGTTTTGGCATTGTCAGGACTGTGAGTACGACTACGACGACCTAAAAAGTGCTTGGTATTAGGTATAAAATATTTCCTATTATATAGATGGAATCCCAAAGCAACTTCAGCACGGTGTCAATACCCGGTAACGGTGAGATTGACGTTAGACAGTTTTGGCGTCAGTCAGAAAGGAAGGTTAAAAGGACTCTCCGAAAAGGTATAGAAGAATTAGGAGCCCTGAAAGCGAGCATAATGGTAGAAGTAAGTTTGTCAAAAGACGAGGTAATGACGACAGCAATGTTGCGATCAAAGTCGTTAGTGATATTAGAATCCACGAATCTGGATAGGTCACTCAGTGAAGCCTTAGAAGCAATAATGGAGTCGCTGTCTAACTACACGAAAGAAGGATCGGGTTGGACAGTAGAGGAGGTTGAAGGAATAGAGATAAGTATGGCCAGGTACGTACCCATACGAGGGGGGAGTTACGTACCGCTACCAACGTGGGTAGAAAGGAAGAAGGCTATTGTAAACGTGAAGAATGAAGACAATCGATGCTTTATGTGGGCAATCAGGTCTGCACTGTATCCAGCAGAGAAGGATCCCTGTAGGACAAGTAAGTATCCCACAGACGATTTAGAGTGGGATGGTGTGGAATTTCCCATGCAGTTGATAGACATCCCCATATTTGAGGAAATAAACGATTTAGCAATTAACGTTTACGGAGTCAGAGAGCAGACGATAGTACCGTTAGTTCTGTCAAAAAGTAAAGGAGAGCGCGTACATTTATTCTACCACGGCGGACACTACTCATGGGTTAAACACATTAGCAGACTATTCTACAGACATACTAAGCACAAAGGCAAAAAGTACTTCTGTGACTGCTGCTTGCTGTCATTTACATCCTTAAATGCCCTAAAGAAACACGATGAGATCTGCCGCGGAGTCGAAGAAGTGGCGCAACGGATCCAGATACCCACCAACAAAGAGCTTTCATACGCAGACCATCAAAAGCAGATGCAAGTGCCTTACGTGATATATGCAGACTTCGAAGCGTTGATAACTAAGGAAGAGCAGAAACGTGGTGCCACGAATAAGGTAGGATTACACGAGATCTGCTCCTTTGGTTACATAGTAGTCAGATCAGACGGTAAAGCAAACCCTCCTGTGATTTACCGAGGTAAGAACGCAGCTAATGAGTTTCTAGAAGCATTGCGAGAAGAGGAGGGGGAGATTAGAGAACAATTAAGACGTCCAAAGAAGATGGAATTTACCAAAGAGAACCAGGAGGCTTTTACCAAGGCAAAGAAATGCCACATTTGTCAACATACGCTTCTCCAGTTTGGAAGACGAGCCAAGAAAGCGTGGGATGAAGATGGAAAGTATTTAGGAGAAGCTCATTTTAAATGCGGGAAGTATGCTAAGAAGGGTGAGAAGCCGGGAAAGCCCTCCACGCACTGCATTCACTGCCACAAAGCATTTGTTGAGGATTTCTATGTGGATAAGGTTAGGGATCACTGCCACATCACGGGTAAATACAGAGGAGCGGCTCATTGGAAATGCAATATAAACTTCAAAGTAAATCCAGACATGGAGATTCCGGTGTTCTTTCACAACCTCCGCGGTTACGACTCCCATTTGCTACTACAAGGAACAGACGGCTCCGACGTCAAATGCATACCCAACAACAAAGAGCGCTACATGTCCGTAACTGTGGGTAAGCTAAAGTTCTTAGACTCGCAGCAGTTCATGGCGGACTCCTTAGCAAACCTCGTAAAGTATAACACCAACTTTCCCATTTCCAGTCAATATGGCGCGGAAAGGAAAGGAGTCTACCCATACGAATACATGGATTCCTGGGATCGATTCAAAGAGTCCCTACCACCCAAAGATCGCTTCTACAGCACCCTAAACGAGTCCGGTATAAAGGATGAGGAGTACCAGCATGCGTTAGACGTGTGGGAAAAGTACTCCTGTGAGAACATGGGGGACTACCACGACATCTACCTAAGGTCTGACGTAGTGCTGCTTGCAGATGTTTTCCAAAGCTTCAGAAAGATGGCTATGGAATATTACGGATTGGATCCCGCTAATTTCTACACGGCTCCTGGGCTCAGCTGGAGTGCTTTGTTAAAGAAGACAAATGCGCAGTTGGATCTCCTAACGGAGTACGACATGTATCGGTTTATGGAAGACGGTATTCGTGGCGGCGTATGCGGGCCCAGCCGACGTTACGCCCGCGCAAACAACCCCTTAGTAGAGCACGACCCAGAGAAACCAACCACATACATTTACTACCTGGATGCGAATAACCTTTATGGTTGGGCAATGTCACAGTACCTACCTGTGAGAGACTTCGAATGGGATCCAGTGAAGCCGATAGACTTCTACATGCAGGTAGGAAAGGAGGAAGACAAGGGTTACGTTTTAGAAGTGGATCTGGAGTACCCAGAGCGCCTGCACGACGAACACAATGAGTTCCCCTTAGCACCAGAAGCGATAGAGATACCATTTAAGCAGCTAAGTCCGCTGCAAAAGCAAACGTGCCCTGGTTACAAACCGTACAGGAAACTAACTACGAACCTGATGGATAAGAAGAAGTATGTGGTACATTACCGCAACCTGCAGTTCTACGTGCGACACGGAATGCGCGTAGAGAAGATCCACAGAGTCCTAAAATTCACGCAGGAACCCTGGATGCGCCCCTACATTGACTTTAACACGCAAAAGCGTACCGCAGCGAAAAATGACTTCGAGAAAAACCTCTTCAAACTGATGAACAACAGCGTGTTCGGAAAGACAATGGAGAACATCCGCAAGCGCGTAAGCGTAAAAATAGTCAGCACCAAAGAGGAAGCAGAAGCATACGTGTCACAGCCAGGCTTCGTTAGATACGTAGAAATGCTGAACTTCTACGTGATTCACATGAAAAGGGCAAACCTCTTACTAAACAAGCCCGTTTACACAGGCTTTACGGTGCTGGATCTATCGAAGCTGCTTATGTACGAGTTCTACTACGATAAGCTTAAGCCAAAGTACGGAGACCGCTGTCGCCTCCTGTACACAGACACCGACTCCCTAATTCTAGAAGTGCAAACGGAAGACGTTTACAAAGACTGCCTCCCCGACATAGACGAGTACGACACCAGCGGTTACCCGAAGGAGCACTTCCTTTACTCTGCGAAGAATAAGAAGGTAATTGGGAAGATGAAAGACGAAATGTTAGGAAAACCCATAGTAGAGTACGTGGGTCTGAAACCAAAGATGTACAGCGTGCTAAAGTTAGACGGCGTAGAAAAGAAAGCTAAAGGCGTAAAAAAGTACGTGGTTAAGAAGGACATTACGCACGAGTCCTACCTCAACGTATTACGAACACGCAAGGAACAGCGGCATAAGATGAACAGCCTGCGCAGCTATGGTCATCAGATACATAACGTCACGCAGGAGAAGGTGTCACTGTCTGCATTTGACGGTAAGCGATGGATGTGTGATGACGGAGTGCATACGATAGCATTCGGACATCACACGATAAGCAGTTCTTCCATGACGAACCCACGTGTGGGGCCATCGTGAAGATAATACAAGATGGGCTGACCCTTCTTAGCTATTACGCTTCGGATCTGGTAAGTTTCCAAAGACCAATTAGGATCCGTAGCTCTTTTGGATCCTCCTTCTAATTCACCCGGTCCGTAGAGATATCGGACTGTGACATTACCTAATTTTTTTTCCTGGGGGAAGACCGCCCTCGAACTTCTGACGAAGGACTTGTGTTCCACGTGTTTCTTTTTTATGGCATCCCTGGGTTTCATTCCCGTAGCCCTGGCCGCCTCGTTGTTCAAAGCCGCGACGACCTGGGGGAGCCTCTGAGTCCATTCCCTGTTGCGTTTGGAGGGATCTTCCAGCTCTTTCCAATACTGGTACCCAAAGAGACGCTCGGCCAGGGTCTTATTGAATCTTTCGACGATGCTCTGACCCCTGTGGTACTCTGCCTCGGCTCTCCTAATTTTAGTGCTGTGGTCTTTCAGGGTCTTAGTAACCACGCCCATAAACTCTGTCCCCGCATCCACTTGCAGCAGCTTGGGCCATTTCAAGACGCGCTTATAAATCCTACCTAGGGCTTCTGCGACTTCCCCAGAATCCTTGCTGGTTATGGGTTCGGCGTCCTTATATCTGCTTGCGATATCCACTACGGTCAAAGCGTATCTATAGGTCTTTTTTCTCACCTTATCGTGCGGCAAGAAAAGCAAATCCGCCTGATGAACTTCATTGGGGGCATTTACGGTAAAGCTGGGCCTGGGAATGTACTTGGGCACGGGAAGATAAACCTGCCAGAGGGTTTGTTTTTTTAACCAGTTCTTAGCCGTTTCATCTGATACCCTGGCCGCGGTCGCGAGTTTCTTGATGGCCGACGCTCCTTTCCAATAGCCTTCAGGCCCATAGTAAATCCTCTTGAGTTTGTCCTCTACGCGGCCCATTATATGAATTCCAGGACGAGATTGATCTTGCGTCCGTTAAAATCCACCGTCTTTCCGTCCACCTTAATGGTGATGTTTATGCTTTCTACCAAATTAGACAAGTCATAGCTCAAAGAAATGGGAGTGTATTCTACCAGGTCAAATGGATTACCTTTGGGTAGAAACTTGGACATAAGAGAAGACTTTTCTCCATTGTTGTAACTATGGACTAAATCGCAATAGACTTCGTAAGAGGATGCGACTTTCCATTTCACAGGTATGGCTGTGTTGGTAATTGTCTTGCCCGAGGCACATAATAAAGATCCCAATGGGTCAGACTTTCCAAAAGTCATTGAATAATTTGACATATTATGTTTGAGGGTCATTTCGTGCGGCAATCCTGTGGTGAGAGTATAACCGTGTTTTGCTAATTCCTTGGCCAGTGTGATTGGTGTATAATGTCCATCGGGCAGCAATACGGCTTGATAGTTAGATCCTCCTGTATGCTCAGTGACTATGCCCCTAATCAGGTTATACCAAGAATTGTACAAAGAGCAACTTATGAGCCGAACCTTATGGGCTTTAATGGGGGGATTTAAATAAGTGGTAAAGTTATTTTTATCGCTTTCCAAAAAGACGATCATTATATTAGGGGCATTTTACAATGCCCACGCCAAGGCCGCGCCTCCCGCCAGCCCTGCGACTCCTACAAAGACCAATTCATTGTCTTTTTGTTTCTTAGAAGGCTGATAGTAATCCTTAAACTGAGGCCTTTTTAACCCCGTTAATGCCGCGGGGTGTGCTTGCGCATAGAGCTTAAAGGCGTAGTCTGTGTTTTCGAAGTTCTTATCCGCCTGCATTTTGTCTTGGTAGTTCTTGTCCAACCAATCCCTGTAAGCTTGTCTTTTTTCATTCCAAGCTGCCACGTCTCGCTGATATTTCTCCAGCGCTAAATCATGCCTTTTCCTTTCGGCGGCCAAATCTCCGCTGCGATCACCTCTAACTAATCTATCCAAATACTGACCACCATAATTAGCTCCAGTGAATGCTAAAGCTGCAATAACTCCACCTGCGACCACGCTAGCCATTTATATGTTAGGCAGGTACTTTTCCTTCCGTAGGTAATCCTTTACCATGATAGCCCCGCCTACGGCAGCGGTCATCTTAGCAAAGTTAGCGAAGCTCTTGCTTGGGTCTTCAGTAAAGTCTTCTTTGAGCACTTTCTTACCTACCCAACCAATACCCGCAACGATGGAAGTAATAATAGCTGCTTCTTCAACAGTTTTCAATAACGCGGTTGACATTATATTACAAAGCGAGAAGGAAAATCTAGGTCGCCACGGTACGTGGTGATAAATCTACTCCATTTCAGGGATCTTACTTTTTCTAACAGCTGGTTCCACAGGTGCGTGCACGGGCGCGTGATATGTTGGTGGTTCTACCTTTTTCGTTGCCCGCCATTGTAAGTAGAGGCTACCTGCTGCTATAGCGACTCCTAACGCGCCGATGACGTACCCAGGATTAATAAAGGATTCCTCTTCTTTCTCTTCCACCTTTTCTTCTTTCTTTGCTTTGTTCTTCCTGTTCATCTCCGCGAGCTTCTTTCCGGCAGCGACTCTGCCCGGAGATTTAACCTTGGTAATCTTTTGCTCCTCTTGGGGCTGCTCTACCTTCGACTCTGGTTCACTCATTTATATCTAAGGACTTGAAGGACTTGATAAGTACTTGACTAAGTACTTAAGGACGACTTGGAAATAACCTGGGCGCGACCTGACCAAGTACTTAAGGACGACTTGACTAAGTACTTGAGGCGACTTGATCAGGTACCTCAGCAAGTGCTGCCTGGAAGACCTTTTCGACTTCTCTGTCCTTCTTGAAGTCCTTCCAAGATGTTCCGAAGGAACCTAGTACCTCCTTCAAGTCAACGTGCTGAGCCACGTGCAAAGCCGCAGAGGCGACTGCCATTAACTTACCGCACTTCAAAGACAACCAGCCGCAGGTTATCTTAAGTTCTTGGGCGATGACATAGTCCTCGCTTATGTCCTTCCGCAGTTGCTCCACGTCGTCTATGGGCAGCGCAAGTCCAAGCAATTTAGTCGCAAGTCGGATAGCGGAGTCTGCTACGGCGTCCGTGGTCTTACTTGCAAGGGCGGCCTCGTACCTCTTATGGAACTTCTTAACTTCCTCTTCTGACAACTTATTAACTTGCTCATGGGTAAGTTCCTTGCCTATCATTTCTTTACACTTCCCCGAAGACACAAGGATGTTGAGTTGTTCCTTAAGGTTACTTTCGTCTAACTGCGCGGGGACTTCATCTAAGAGCTGCTCAATGTCCATATATGTTAATGGAATACGGAAACCTCAAAGAGAAGATCATCTTGGAATGTTGGTGCGTTTTTAAATGCCGCATGTATTCGTGTAACTGTTCCTTGCTTATCTCACCGCCGTAGTCGCTTAAGATGGTTTCCAGGTCAGACTTACTTGGAGTATAAAATACTACGAGAGAGCCTATGTTTTCCCTGAAGGGCTTAGAGACACTGGTAAGCTGCTGGGAAAGCAACCAAACGCTGATATTGTCGTGTCTACCGCTGAAGGCGAGCTTAACGAGCTCGGAGGTGCGCTTTTTTACGTCGTCCCCGCAGGCAATGTCATCCAGTATGAGTAAAGTCTGTGTATCTTTAGGGAATTGCTTATGCCAGAACTTCAAATGGCTGGATAACTCGTTAGGGTCTAAGATATCTACAAAGAAGTCGTCATCTTTCACTCCTATGCCCATCCAGGTGCGGTTATTCACGTAGGTGGGGCATAATAGCACGATGTAGTCGAAGCGGTATCTAAAGGGTCCTAATAGCTGCTCCACGACGAACTGGGTCTTTCCGCAGCCGGTGGGTCCTACTATCAGAGCATTGCAGGGAATATGGTTCGGATCCATTATATATACGATGGACCCAGTGGACGCAGTAAGAAGGATTGCCACCGACGCAAAAGATAAAAGAGACACCATAGAAATGCAAAGGGAGGAGATCGATCGGCTGCGGGAGCGCGTGCAGGAATTGTACGATGAAATGTGCGGTCTGAAGCGCGCGGAAAGGTTTGGTGCGCTTTTGACGATGGCCGGTTGGGCAAAAGAAAGCGTGCAGGACTTTATTAAGTATCCCTTATAAGGCTTAAATAACACTTAGTTATAATGAAGTGCAAGCAATGTGAAAGGGAGTTCAGCAGCAAGCAAAGATTGCAATATCACGTCGAAAGACGGGTATGCAGTAAGGAAGTAAACAACGTTACCGTTTGCGAGGACTGTGATAAGCAGTTTAGCAGCGCGCAGGCGTTGGAGTACCATCGTAGCAGAAGGGTTTGTTTAAAGAATGTATGCGTGCGCTGCGACGAGGACGTTACCGACGCCTGGCACCGACATAGATGCCTTGGTAATTACGATCTGCTGGGCGTAGCATGTGAGGAGCACGGTGACGTTGCCGCCCGATGTTGTCCGCAGGAAACCACGAAAGAGTTAACGCAAAGGAAGAAAGAAATAGACGAAACGTTTGCGGAGTTTGACCTCGTAGAAGGCGTAAGGTGGGAAGATAGGGAATATTGGGAGGCCAACTGTGAGCGCTGCGGCTGTCAAAGGAGTGGTCAACATATTTGGCAGTGTTTGTATGAGGGTCAAGGTGGCTTCAGAGAGTACTTAGATCGCTTTGATGCTTGGCATGCCAGTAACGAGGTGGCAAGGAAAGCCCGTAGAAGTTAGGAAGGGAACTAAAATAGTAAGATAGGGTTTGTGCAAAGAGTCTCGAATCCCATTCTTATTTTTATTGTTGTTTGTTAAGTATCATCAACAAAACAACAATAAAAATAAGGACCCCTTTTAAAGGTATATGCTAGCCTACGCAGCCGCCTTCTTAGGAGGATTCCTAATCGCCCTTTCAATATATGGACTGTATTACTTGCGAACTACCTGCCGACTGCATTACCCCTCCTAAACCGCCGCGTAAAAAATACACCTGCCTTCATTGTGACAGGGTATTCTCCGAAGGATCCTTTGTGGGGCATTGGTGCTCCGCGGATCCTAAAGCGCAGCGGACTTTAGCAGACGCGCTTAACTACAAAGAGGAGATGGAGTGACTCTTCTTTCAATGTCAAACTTCCATCGGCCATTTACCTTACCATAGCTGCGTAAGTGGGTGAATTCCTCGCCCTGAATTACGTACCGCACGCAATCCGGCGCCCAAAGGGAATATTCCTTGCCTTCTAAGTCTTTGAGGACTAACCGTAAACGGTCGATGTCTTCGAAGACGACGTAATTTTTTATTTCGTATGCTTTACCGTGGACAAGATCACGCCAGTGAGTCAAGCTGAGCTTCATTATACCTATGGAATATCTTTAGGTGCGTTTTCAAAGTGGCGTAGGACTTAAACCGCTTTACACAGCCCTTACAGGGAATACGAATGCCATCCGCGTAATCCATCAGGGCACGGCAGATGATGTCGTAATCGTTGCTAACCATCGTTAGGTAACCATTTACGTCAAGCTGTGAGATTTTCTTAGATTGCTTCGCGGATAAGACGCCGTTTCCTTTTGGGGTTTTCAACTCCATACACAACCCGCGGTATTTCTTATGCGCATTTAGGATCAAAAGGTCGGGTTGACCGGCTTGGTAGCCTTTTCGCCAGCAGGTTATTCGCTTGCTGTCTGAATCTTGAAGCTCGCCAAGACCCGGCGCTATGATGAAATCGGGGTAAAACCTACGTATGTAGTCGACTACCTTCGCGTGTAGGTCGGCTTCATTTTCGATCTTGAATACTAACTTGTTTGGACCGTCGAAGCGCCTTTCTATTGCATATTTACCCGTTTTCCTTAGCGCGGGTAGGACTTCCTCAAAGACCCAATCACGAAACTCCACGGCTTTGGGTAGTTTGGAGCTAAATATCAGTTCGTACAAACCAGGTTCGGATATAAACACGGCATTTGGTTGCGTAGTAAAGGAGCGGTGATTCGCAGCCCCTTGTAGATCAACCCATTTTTTCTGGTATTTCTCAGATACGTGTGCTCTAATTGCATCTCTAGGGCGCTCATAACCCAACGCCAAGGCCACCTCCTTTGCTTTGAAGTACAGTTTGTCGCCTTGCACTATGCATTGCAGTTTGGTGTCGTTGTTTTCAAATACGCGAAGCATATTATACGTAAGGGATATTTTTTATCAATAGGCAACGCTCTTTAGCTGATTCATTTCTACGCTCAGTTGCGCGTCAGAGACGACGAAGACGTAGCAGTTTATTTTATCACCGTCGCCCGCGGAGGCATTCTTGGTGCGTTTGATTTCCAATGTTATGCCATCCTGCGTATTTACTAGACGGAGGCCTTGACCATGTAGGTCTTCGTCGTTAATGGTGCGCATGTCAATCCACAGCGCATACTTATCCTTAAAGAATTCCTCGGGGCTAATTTGGTCGCCAAACTTGCGCATGGCCTCTCTGTACATGTCTGCGGGCTTTATCCCCTGGGAGTAGACCTTGTTTGGAACGCCGTTTATGTTGACCCCCACGTTAGTAATGTTGGGGTTGTGAAAGGCCTCGGAGTCGCGCTTACCGGCTTCGTAGGGTTTGGCAAACACCAGCATTAACCCCGTGAGACTTCTTCGCGGGAGGTTAATGCTTTGATTGATAACCTCATCCGTCTTATCCAAGAAGCTAAATGTCTTATACATCACTACGTGGTCGTATAAGAACGCCTTCCCGGAGCTGTATTCCATGCCAGCGCTACGGGCCAGCTCTTCGCTGTACACCGTTTCGTACTGTAGCTCTAAGTTGGTAATAGAGTATGGGGTTGTCGTGGTAAGTGCAGTGCTTAGCCCACCAATGATGTTATTAGCATCTGCTAAAGTTACTTCAAACTGCAGTTCGGATAACTGTCTTGGGTAATACACACCGTGATTCGTAATCACTTCAAAGTCCAGCGGTATGACATACTTGCTACCATAGGCGGTCTTTATTCGCTTTGCGTCTGCTACTGCGGTTTCTCCGCTGCCGTCAGTAGGTTGCGTTTTCGTAGGTGTGCGGACCTTACGTAGAATGACACTACCAATTCCTTGTTCTATCCTTTGCGCGCGGTCAAAGGCTGTCAACCATAAGTCTTTGTACGTGGTATACAGATCGTACCTATTCAAATCTAATAGCGATTCCCCGGCGAACTTTACGCGCATCTTAGAAACGATGTTGCGACCCACGTTGTTAACGATAATCCTTTCATCTGTGGGGCTTGACTGCACCGCTAGGTCAAACCTCAAAGCCAAGGTACCGGGTACTAGGACTAGGTTATCCGTTAGGCGGGGTACGCCTACATACAGCGTCTCCCCTGGTTTTGCGCTGCTGGGGGTAAAGGTGACCCGGTGAAAGGTGCGTTCTGCTTTCAGTCCGCCAACCTGCTTAGGTAATACGTTGGGATTTAACTTTGAGCTTATCATATATAATGGAAGTAGAAGGAACAGACCCCGACTTTGATCCCACCACTGAGGAAGGTCAGGCTGACATTAACGACGGTGATGAAGAACCGCTGCTTCCCACCCAACAAGTCGACGATTCCCTAAGGGATAGGATTGCAAAGGCCCTAAGACATCCCAAAGCACGCAAGTACACGTTTCCGCGTGAGCACATAGAGCTTCAAAACATGGGCGAGCCGGAAGCAGCCGCGCGGGAAACCGTAGAGTGGGCAGCGCGGGAGCTAGAGCTGCGCTACGACAACTTTGATGCTGACGACGTAAAGCTCACGGAAAAGGGAAACAAAGTCCTAATAAGCGTCCAAGACCTAAGATTTCCTGACAAAGACCGCTGGACAAAACCGCAAAACCTCTTTGATGAGGAGGGCAACGTTAGGGGTGACGTCTTGAGATTAAGAGGCTTTCAGCGTGCTACTAGAAGCCTGTTAGAAAGGCTGCACAACTTAACCGAAAGGACCAACGCGGAAAAACGTGCCGCGGATCTGCAAAGGGAGTTAAGAGAAAAAGACGTAGAATATGCAAAGCAAGGTCAGCTACTTGCCGATGCTGAAAAGAAGTCCGCCCATCAAGATGAAAGAATAAAAGAAATAGGAAATCAGGTGGATCAGGCCCTGCGCGAATTAGACAAAGCACGGGAGGACTTAGGAGAAGCCCAAAGCTCTGGCGCCTCAGTGGAAGCACTGCGGGAAACGTTGGAAGAAAGGGAGGAGGAATACATGAAGCAAAACCAGCGGCTTGCCGACGCGCATAGGAGGGAGGTCGAATTTAAAAATCAAGAAATAAGGGAGCTGGTAGACCAAAGAACCCAAATTCGACGCGAAAGAAATCAAACTCAAAGGGCTCTTAACCTCGCCCTGCAAGAGTTGGATCTAATTAAAGACGATACCGATAACCTGCAAACCACCATAGCCGGCTCTTTAGTGGAACGGCGACGGTTAATGGCTGAAATCAATACTAAGGAGGAGCAAATCCGGCAAAGAGATCAGGCCATCAAAGACCTGGAGGGGCAAATAGAGCGGCAGCAAGAAGTAATCGAGGACCAAACTCGCCCCGAAGAGGAAAGGGAGGCAGCCCAAAAGGAAGTAGATACGCTTGAAATACGCCTTGCGGAATTACGGGCGCAAAAGGACAACCTGGAAAAAGAGCTGGGGCTTACCACCAAGGAAAAAATAAAAAGAGCTCTGGTGAAGTATGGTATTCCGCTGGCATTTGCGGTTGCTATTAGTACCGTAGTAGGAGTTATCCTATCCACGCTTAAGGCTACGGGCGCGGGCGTAAAGAAATTAGGCAATGGACTAACGGACTTGGGAAAAAAGATGGCAGCCGGTCTTCCTGGGCTGCTTGGTAGCGTTCTTAGCCTGGTGCTTAGGACCGGCGGAGAACTGTTAAAGTTTGTAGGAAATAACATTTGGATATTAGTAGTAGCCATCGGGGTGGTCCTCTTAAAGAAGATCAGATGATTCCTTGTCCTTGTGTATTACTCGAGGCTTATCGTCGTCAGGCCTCCTGGGCGTTCTCGACTGGGGATAAGTAAAGATAGTATTCGCGCCGCCTTGATAATGCGGTAACAAGGGTAGGACGCTCATAGTAGAAATGGACTTATGATTCCAAATAGCGTCTGGTGGGGGATTGGCCAGTGGCGTAGAGGCATTTAGTCGAATGCGGCTGCCGCCCCCATCGCTGGGTCGAAGTTGAAGCTTTGCATATCGGCAATTGGCTATTATGTGAAAAGTTATTGCCGTTAGGTTTTCCCTACTATACTTATAGGGTTCCGAGGAAAAGTGGGCCGGGATCCTAGTATTGTTCTTCTTCCTGTAAGGATGTAATGGCTGGTCGTTCTCATCGACGATTCTAAACCCGGCGTTACAGGAGTATCGCGTTGAAATGCAAATAGTGCATATAACCAATCCTAAACCCCCAACCTCCACCCACAATCCGGCGTCTTGCCAAACATTATCTACATAGGTTTTTTCCTCAAGGTAATGAAAAAACCAACCTTCCTTCATGTGTGGGTTATTCATATATTACAGGAAACAAGTCCCCTTCGTTAGAAGGTCAGGAAATAAATTCCCTTCTAGAGACTAACCACCGTAAGAGTGCTAATGGTTGCGTGATTATAAGGCTGATCTCTTTGATCCTCTATGCTATTTACCGCGACGCTTCCAGTATCGTCTACTCTCATTTGTAGCTTTACCTTCCCACGACAATCGGCGACCATGTGGAAAGTCCAAACCGATAAATTTTCATCGCTGCCGGGGGGCGGCTCTACGGAGAAATGCGTAGGCTCTCTGTTGTTCGTCTTCGCGCGCATAGGCTGTAGTACGCCATTCTCATCCAGGAACCTAAAGCCCACGTTGGCATGGCTGCTCGTGCCAATGCAAATACTACAAAGGATCAATTTCTTTCCTGAGTAATTCAAATTCACGGACATGCCCGTGACATCAACCCAAGCCGCTTGGGTGTATTTTTTCTCACCTGTGTAAGTTGTGTAAACGCAATCTACTCCAGCTACGTAGGGGTTATTCATCGCCATATATAATAGCTCAGACCAACGCCTGCAGCTGCTAGCCCGGCTTTTAGTAAGTTATGGTCATATTCCTCGGGTATCGTAGGCAGGACCTTCTTCTTTACGTTCTTTGGTGCGGGCTTTTCTACGTGCTCCTTCTTAGGCTTCTCCACGAAATGGGGGATGCTTCTAAGAGTGTCAGAGTTCACGTCGTTCACCCCAAACTTCATGTCCTTGGTAGCTCGCTGCAGCTTATTGTTGTAACCCACGACGGAATTGGCGTTGATAACCAAATTACTTGGCATCAACCAACAACCAGGCGACAAAGCGTAATCCAGTCGCACTTTAGACTGCTGCACTGCAAGTTGATATCTCTGCACCGACTTAGAGATCTCATTCTCGATAACAGCGCTTTCGAAGAGGACAAGGAATACTTGTTGCGTTTCCTGTGAGGCACCGGAGGCATCTACGATGGGGCTGCGAGTGCTAACCTGGGCCCCTAGAATGCAGTAAACAAAGGCTTCGATGCTTCGATTAATCCTTGCTAGGTTTTTCAGTCCAATGCCCTTTGCGGCAAAGAAAGGCGCCCAAGGATACTTTTCTTTGCTTTCTATGTAGTAAATTAAATTACCCTTCGTTCCGCTGCCTCCTAAGTCCAAGAATTCGTAAGAGCTAGGATACCCCATGCCCGGCGTTTCTATGCTGGCACCAACATACGAAGCATAGGTGTAAGTCTCTCCTAAACCATGGGCGGTACCCTCTTTGTTCCGAAAATCGGGGTTGGTAAGCTTAAACTCATTCCTTAATCGCTCCCATGCGACTTTGTCATATTTGTTATCCTTCGGGTTAAAGATAGTGTCACTAGGAAGCGGCGCTCCTAACTCAAACAATATCCTACGAATAGTAAAAGCAACATGGAATTGCAGGAAAGGAATATGGAACATATCCGAGGCTATACCACATCCTTTAGTAGCAGCCCAGACAGCAAAGTTTAACTGCTGCGGCCAATACCGCATGTTGGGACCTGATAACCATTCTCTGGATTCTTTCCCTGAGTTATGTTTCATGGCAGTTTCTCTAAAGATGTCTCTGACTTTTGTCTTGAAAGTCGTAGGACCCACGGGGATTTCTAAGGAGGTAACCATCTTAGCAAAGTCATCCGCTCCACCTTTGTTGTCGTAAAATGGGTAACCCTCTGTTGTCGGTAATAAATTCTCCGGGAAATTAGGCTGCCTTTCTTTATGCTTAACGGTCGCCTTTGGCTCCAAGTCCGCATTGCTGTACATTCTGGAGCCTTTAAAGTAAATCCCATCGGGTCTACGCTCAAACTTACTAGGGTCTGCATGCGGAAACATCTTCCTAAAGGCCCTCCAGTTGGCATAATCCCGGTTGTCATGATGTGGCTGCTCCTCAATATCATTCCCAAAAGCGTCGTACATTAGTATATATAATGGATGTTATACCATCAGCACCTCAGTTGTACCCAGATGTTCCCTATACTACACCTAACGAACTAAACGCCGAAAACTTTCGTCTGAATAAAGCGAACTTAATCTTGGCTTACTTGGAAGGGCAGGCAAAACACTACGAAAAAGTCCGAAAAAAGTACGTCAGAGCCCGGAGTACGCTACATAAGATTTCAATAACTTTGGGGTCTATATCTGTTGTGTTAACGGGCTCCGGCGTTGCTACTTCGCTTACTGGGCCGGGAATAATCGTTGGAGTTCCTTTGGCCGGCGTTGGGGCAGCCTGTGGTATTATCTCGGCTGTTGCTACGGGTATTATGAAACAGTTGTCAAGCAAAATATCCAAGCATGACACGACAATAGCTCTGTCAAGGGCTAAAGTAAATACAATTACCGATCTTGTCTCAAAGGCTCTGCGTGACAGAAAGATAGACGACGTAGAATTCTCGCTTATTCTGGCCGAAGAAGACAAATACGAGAAATTAAAGTCGGACATAAGGAATAAAAAAACAGTCGTAAAAGATCTTTCCGAGGAATCTCGCAAAAAGATCTACCAAGAAGCGAAAGAAGAGCTTCAAAGAAAGCTTGCTCAGTAAATATCGTGACAGGATTTTATTTGCATATTGAACGCCGGCTGTCTGGTTCATATGCAAATTAGTTTCACAAATCTATTTCACAAATGTGAAACGTTTTCACAAATGTGAAGGAAAATTGTGAAGGTTTTGATTGGCTGAAAACATATGACGTAATCGTCCACTATCTTCTTGGAATCCATCCTAACAGGGGGTGGTTGGGGTCTATTTTGTAAAATATTTCGTAGATTACGTCAGGGTAATAAGGAATATCCTTATCCAGCCGACAAAACATCCACTCGGCTTTTGTCATATCAGAAACCTCAGGAATAGACTTGCCGGTAATTTCAGACAAAAGATAGGGAATAGCTTTGTAACATTTCCCTAGTTTTAATTTTTTCAATGTCTTCCGTAGACTTTGCGGGGTTGGCTCTTCTAAATGGTCTATGATTTTCTTCTTTACTTCGTCGCTTAAATATACCGGATGTAAACCTTGGATATGACTCATCCAGTCCCTGAAGTATTTTATTCTCTTATATGGCGTTTTCTTACGACCTCCATTGGCGTAATACTGCTCTTTGGTAGCATTTGGTACGGCATTACGAATATTCTTACCACACTCGTAACACTGTGCTGACGTGTCGTCTTCTATTTGCATTTTCTTACCACAACACCAAAAGGGTTCTGGCTTAGGTACGATAACTTTAGGTCTTAGACAAATTATGCAAAAGTCGTTAACGAACTCTTTACATTCTTCGCACTCCATATATAGACTAACATATTTAAGTGCGCTGTTGCCCTCAACCACACTTGGAGTGGGGGTCGTCCGTAGGTGGATTTTTGACGCGGGTCTTACCCCGTGTTGAGATTGCGCTGGAACCCCCATTCCCTATACGGGTAATCCTGGCGTAAAGTAACATATTTCGAGTGCGCTGTTGCCCTCACGGGTAATCCTGGCGTAAACTAACATATTTCGAGTGCGCTGTTACCCCCACGGGTAATCCTGGGGGTCTCATAGGGAATGAGGGCTACGCAAACACGGGTTAGTGACTTTAAACGGGAAATCCTCGTGTGGTCACTGCGCTAGAACCCCCATTCCCTATACTACTAGAGTAGTGATGTGGCAGCTGATCGATTGAGGGGAGGTGAGCCATAGAACGCTTATTGACTTAGGAATTTTCAGATTCCCTTTTGTACAGGTAGTTCCTTTTAAAAAATACTGTACCTCTTCTTCATATCCACCAAAAATATACATTTTTTGTTCAATGACACATGCAGTATGACCATCTCTTGCTGCAGGAGGGTAGCCATAGGTTTGAGGTTTGGACCAAGTTAATGTCCCTGCAGTGAATAAATACAAGACATAAGGAAGCTTAATTATATTCTCTTAGAACATGAATATTGTTGGGTTCCTCCTCATTGAAAGGTAACTGTGTTCCTGTACATATTCACAAATAGCTAAAGGAAATTCACTCCCATACTGTTTACTTGGAATTGTAAGAAGGACAAAAAATTCAACCTTGTTTCTAGGACGATGACAGTATGGAAATATGAGGAGAGTTATTGCATGTAAGTCCTAACTAAGACAAAAAGTGCTTTTATCATATATTGATACTTTATGTGATGTATATCTCCCAACTAGAGATCAATTTGCTGGTAAAATAAAGTCTATTGTTGAGTTTTCATGAAAATATTTGGAATATCATTATCATATAATATTTCAGTATCTCAGTAAATATTTCCCGATATTCAATGAACCTGAGGTGAATAATTGTCTTACAATTTTTAACAGAAAGAAACAAAATGGAAGCACCGGTGGCGTGCGCTGCTAATGCGCCGCCTCTCATTAATGCAGCCCGAGTTCGAGTCCTGCCAATCTTGATGTCGTATGTGAGTAAAGTTGTTTGTTGGTTCTCTCCTGTGCTTCGAGGGTTTTTCTCCAGGTTCTCCGGCTTTCCTCCCTCCCCAAAAATCAACTCCTAAATTCTAATTCGATCTCTGGGCTTTCACTTAGTTTGGAGCCTAGCTCTGTTGTGATTGTCCCACACTGTGATACAACAGCGAAAAGCTTTGCAGATTTTTTTTTTTTTTTAATGAATAATGGAGAGAGAGTTTTTTTTCAAATATTATTTATCTCTGCAAGTGGCACCATTGACAAAACAAGGTTGCACATTATAATCACCTGTAGGTGAATATAACAGCATGAGACATAGATTGTAACCAATGAGTGTACTGGATTAATTATAATCCTTTGCATAAACACTAAATGCTTTTATTAGTAATTTAAAATATCAGTAGGGATGTGGATTTTCCTATTTTTCAATTCTCTCGTCCAGATTATGAAATTATACATAGCTTTCAAAAACGAAAAAATTATGAAATAACTCATTTATAGTTTTCAGAATTTTATGTATTAAAAACTCACTTGTATCAAAGCAGTAAAGTGTGTTGCAAGCTCCATATTTATCATTCCTTCCACCAAAAATATATGCCACGTCATTTATAACTGCAGCGCTGTGTCCATAACGCATGTACGGCACACAGTCATATTGCTCGTCAGTTCTACTAGGGGTAGGGAATTTGGTCCATCTACATGTTACTGCAAATATAACAACATAACTGTAATTAATAATTTATCCACGCAATTCTTGGGAATATTCTGAAAGATATTATTTAACGATACCAAAGCATGTCAAAATTAAATTTAATGAAGCATAAGGTGTAACCCAATAACTTCATGTTATGTACCATTGACAAAGAGTACATGTAATGAATAGATTATAATTATTTATATGGAACAAACTGGGAAAAAATCGCTATAATTGGATTATTAGTCTTTCACGATATGTATACAAAAAAACAGCAAGACATATAAAATGTATATTTTTAGAACGTTCACAAGGCTCCTGCCAAGAATGCTAAAGACATTTTTCTAACCAAAAGATGTTAAGCTTGACAGATTTAAAACAGTTGAAAAGACTTCAAACTTGTGTAAACAAGTTTCACAAACATTGCAGTCCTATCTCGCCAATCTGGTTAAACATCGAAACCCTAACTCCGCTTGTTTGGATTTTTTGGTCTAAAACTTCAAATAAATGACCACGATTTAGTAATCAAAAATAGATACTAGTATATCCCGCATCATGCAAACCTCTTTTTTAAATTCAAGTAATTTTATTCGATATCAAAAACGCTCGCGAAGTTTAAGGTTGATATGCAGCAGTTTTCGAACTACTTTTATACATTTAAATGAGCACAAGTAACATCCAGATTTATTTTTTTTCCTGCAGCGAGAATAAAACTAAACATTGTTACCTGCTTGTGGTCTGGCCAGCTTTAATAAATCTTCCAAGAATAAATCACTCAAATAATTCGGCATTGCATCTATCACGTAAAATTATTTTCTTTCCCCAACATTTGCGCAATATTGGTGTATCAATTTAGAGGCGAAGTAACAAGGGCTTTAATATTTCAATACGTTGAAAAACAAGGCTTAAAAAATTCACTTATATTTGGAAGGACGCATTGTAATATTGAAAATATCAAACAGCGTTAAATGCTAATAATGTTTGATCCTAATAACGAGAATAATTTGGATGCAATTCAAATATTCGAATTTGTTTTTAATGTCAAACACTTCTCAAAATTGAAGCGATACTTTCAGAAAACTCGAAGAAAATGTTTTTTAAATATCATATTAAGAGATACAGCATTTTAAAGGCTTCTTGGGATCTAAACGTGCAAGAGAAGTACTTGCTAGAAATTATAATACCGAACAATCATGGCGAACAAAGTCAAAGCTGTTGAGAATTTGTAAGTCAAATGAAGCTACTGGCCTCAAAGCATACGAGGTCCTTACTCACCTATATCAAAGATGTGAACGTCTAGTTTGTCGATAATAAAATAGTCTTCTCCAGTACAGTAGCCACCGAAACTAAAGATGAATCTGTCACGTACAGATATCGCGGCGTGGTTCACCCTTCTTGGCCCTCCTTCTACTTGTTGTATCCAATGTAGAGCCATTTTTACTGCTTCACGAACGTCTCACAATATCATAGTCGAAATACCAAGCGATATAATGCTCATATAAAGTTTATGCTTTGGAAAACGAAGCAAAATTGAAGGGAGACTTCGAAAATGAGTCGTTCTTGATCGTTGCTTCTACTGTATTGAGCCCACGCAAAGCGACAGCAGCGGCGATTGTTTTGAAGACCAAGAATATTTCCATATCTGG